>NW_006238954.1:41989-73161 GCF_000226075.1 Solanum tuberosum
TAATTAATTAATGAATACTAATTAATTAAGTTCAAATATATTAAGTTGAAGTTCTAATTAAGTTCAAAATTAAGTTTATATTAATTTCTAATTAAATTTTCAAGTTATTATAAATTAATTAATTTCAATAAAGTTCTAATTAATTAAGGTCATAAGATTTTCAAGTACTACAAAATTCTAATTAAGTTCAAATAAAATCCAAGTTTTAATAAGAATAAAAATTAAGTTCTAATTAATTAAGGTCAACAACATTTCAAGTTCATATTCCTAATTAAGTTCAATTTATAGTAAATTCAAGTTATAATTAATTATAAGTTCTAATTAAGTTGTAATTCAATTCCCTTATAAAATCCCAAATTCAAAACTAGCAAGTGCTAAAATCCCAAATTTAATTTATAAGGTCAACAGATTTCAAGTTCATATTCCTAATTAAGTTCAAGTTATAGTTAATAATAAAATCTAATTAAGTTGTAATTCAAATCCCTAAAATACCAAATTCAAACCTAGCTAGTCCTAAAATCTCAAATTCAAACTATTAGTCATAAAATCTCATATATAATTCAAACAAGACCTAAATTCCAAATTCAAACTGTTCTTAAAATAACAAATTCAAAGTAGTCCTAGAAGCCCAAAATCAAACTAGTGCTAAAAGTCCAAATTCAAACTATTATTTCTAAAATCTCAAATATAATTCAAACTAGTCCTAAACTCCAAATTCAAACTAATCTTAAAATCACAAATTCAAACTAGTCCTAAAATCTCAAAATCAAACTAATTAACTCAAGAAATACCCAAATTCAAACAAGTCTTTAAATACCCTAATTCAAACTACTCCTAAAATCGCTAATTCAAACTAGCTAGCCCGAAAATCCAAATTCAAAAAGTACTCCTAAATACCCTAATTCAAACTAGTCATAAAATACCGTAATTTAAACTAATCCTAAAATACCGTAATTTAAACTAATCCTAAAATTACACAAATTCACTCACTAACTAATAATCCCTAATTCAAACTAACAATCAATAAACACAAATTCAATAAACTAATTACAATTAAATAGTTAACAAAATCAAAATATAGCTCAATTTGAAAAGGAATTTGATGAATTATTAAACCCTAACCTTAAAAGGAGAAGGAGAGATTGAACAAAGAGGAGAAGCAGGCGGCAGCTTGTCCAGCAACAACGGAGAAGGCGGCGGCTGGTCCGGCAGCAACAGAGAAGGCGGCAGCGGCTGGCTCGCGGCAGCAGCGACGCAGTGATGGCGGTGAGGAGTGGAGAGAAGGAGGAGAGTTTTCAGAAATGGGGAAATGGGGGAAAATCGCGTCTCTGTTTTAGATATTTAATGAAAAGCGACGGACATCGTCTCTATGTCCATCACTTTTTTAAAAATAGTTGACCAACAGTTTGACCAAAGAGCGACGGACTAAGAGACACTGTCCGTCGCTTTTTAAAAATAGTTGACCAAGAAGTGACGGACATAAAGATGTTGTCCGTCGCTATAGTAAAAAAAAATTCTTAAAATAAATTAAAAGCGACGGATGGCGTCACTGTATATATTAAATAAATAATTATTAATTATATATATATTTGGCGCAAAAATCCACTAAAAAAAGCGACTGACTAAGAGATGTTGTCCGTCGCTTTTTGTCAAATAATTTAAAAAATAATTATTTTTATTAAAAAGTGACGGACCGCGTGACAAAAAACGTCTTTTTTTTAGCGACGCCGTTCGTCGTTTTTTAGTAGCTTTTAGTAGTGAAGCGGAAGGGAAATCAGTCACTTATTATATGCAGATGAAACCATTATCATGTATGAACAAAAAGCTGAACAACTGAATTTTATCAAATTAATTTTCAATCTCTTTGAAGTTGTGTCACACCTAAAGGTTAATTGGGAGAAGAGTAGCTTGAGTCATGTTAAAGATGTACCCAAATTCAAGGTTTGAAAAAAAAATTGGGGTGTAAAAGTGAAGGATTGCCAACCACTTATTTAGGTATGCCTCAACATAAAGCACTAGATATTTGGGATGGGATTCTGGAAAAGGAAGAAAGGATGTTTGCACGGTTGAAAGAAAAATGCCTCTCAACGGGAGGTAGAGTGATTCTAATTAACTATGTACTGGACTTCGTCCAAACTATGTTATCTCCTTATTCCCAATTCCTACAAAAAGGTATTAAGAAACTGGACATGCTTAGAAGGAACTTTCTATGGCGGGGAGGGAAATAAGGCAATGGTTACTATCTGTTGAAGTGGAAGACTGTAATGCGGGGCAAGTTAAGAGGAGGCCTGGGTATCAGAAATTTGAAGGTTCAGAACATAAGTCTTTTAATGAAATGTCTATGGAGATGTATCATTGAGGATAACACTCTATGGAAGGAGGTGATAACAACAAAATATGGGGAACTAAATCCAATATGTACAGGCACAGTTACAACACCATATGGATGGATAGTATGGAGAACAATTAGAGCATTATGGAAGAAAATCTGATTCTAAAGGTGGGGAGCGACAAAAGTTTCAAATTTTGGGGAGATGGTTTGATTGGTCAGGCCCCTTGAGTGAATCCTTTCGATACATATTCTCCATTTGCACCATTGTGGATGCCAAGGTAGGTGATTGTTGGTCTACACAAGGATGGAACCTATCCTTCAAAAAACTTTTGAATGGTTGGGAAATAGAGAGAGTGACCTCATTACTAGAAAAATTAGGGGGATACTAGCCTTGATACAAATGCAACAGATAGGGTTATCTGAAAACACAGGAGGGCAGATTTACAGTTACCAGTGCCTATAAAATATGGAGACATGGGAGATCTTGTAGTGCTCAATATCAATGACAAAATATCTGGAGAAGTTTAATTCCCACAAAACTTCATTGTTTCACCTAGTTAGTTATCACAAAAGCATGTTGTCACGATCTAAAAATGGACATGATGACACCTTTCTTTTTCCATCAAGACAAGTCAGCCTTAACCCAACGAAAATGAAAGAAAAATGGAAAATAGTAAAAATAAGAACAACATAAAGCGGAAAACTTATTATTCTATTATAGCCTCCAAAAACTGGTTATTATGTGTACAAGCCACTAAATACATAAGTGCAGAATTAAGAAATAAATACAAGTCTCAATCTTTGTTTCTACAATAGAACAAAATGTAAGAAAAGGGATGACAAGAAGGTACCTCTCAAGTCCTTGACGAGCCTCGAGATCAAGAGAAGGAGAAATATATCACACGGGTCCGGGATCAGAACCTACACAAGTGTTGAAGCAAGGGGTCAGTACTAACAACACAGTACCAAGAAACCAACCTACTAAGCAACACAACTAGCTAGAAATTGAATACTCTTTACAATCCAACTAAACCTCTTCAAACTATCAGCTGCACAAAAATCACCCCAACCTAGCAATTCTACAATAGACAGCTCATAGACCCAATATTTATAGTTCAATCTTCACAATTCAACAATAAAAAAAATCAAATAAGTCAATCTCAATGACAAATAGTTCAGTCACACATAACAAGTACATCAATCACAATTCACAAGTAAGTCACGCATAAGCATAAAGTCACAATGAACAATATCTAGCCGGAACCATTTCCTATCAGCTTTATAACACTCACCGGCAAAGACCTCGGAATAATAACATTCACCGACAAAGACCTCGACATAATAAGAGTTTCCAGCAAAGGCCTCGACATCATAACACTCGCTGACAAAGATGTCGGCATAATAACACTTGCCGACAAAGACCTCGACATCATAGCACACACCAGTAAATACCTTGACATAATGACATTTGTCGGTAAAGACTTTAGGATAATGACACTCGCCAACAAAGACCTTGGCATAATAACACTCACCGACAAAGACCTCGGCATCATTAAACTCACCAGCAAAGACCAGGGCATCATAAAACTCGTTGGCAAAGACCTCAACATAATAAATCATCATATGTCTCACCACGAAGTTCACAATCAATAAATACAAGCAATATAAGACCACATGGAAGAGACAACAATTCATACAATTCAAGTGTTAGGATAAGTATTGTTTTGATAAATGACGAAATGCAAGGAACACGTTGGCAAAGTGATCTCATGAGAAACTATTTCAAGAAGGACTTCTATTTCATAAAGGAGTTTCATTGCGAGAAAAACTTGAATTGAAATAGAGTTATGAATAAAAGAAGAGTCCCGAAGGAAGTTCAAGTGTAGTGAAAGCAAAAACATAAATAGCAGAAGAGGCGTCCGTATTTGTCAAGCACTTACAAAGAAAAAACGACTGAGTGATTGATTCCTGAAGTGCTGCTGACCGAAGAATATAGAAGAACAAATCTAGGAAGTTTCTTAGTATTTGTGATTTTTATATTGTTAGATCAGTGAATTATAAACTGATTCTAAGGTCTAAGTCTTCAAGTGGAGGGCAACTCGAAGACACTAGGAGCACATGCCTTGGAGATCTGTGCTAGAATTGAGATTAGGGGATTGATCTTTAGGTTACATAAACTGTTGTAATCTCGTTGTTTGTTGAGGCTCATAGTTATTTAGTGAAGTTGGGGTAAATCTTGTTGAGGAACAAGTCGTGGTTTTTACACCTTTTGAGTCGGATGTTTCCATGTAAAATATTGTGTTCTTACTTTACAGTCTTTACATTCTCTTTGAAACATGTTAGGCAACTTTGATCACTTAAGTAAAGTTTGAAATAAAAGTAAGAAAATCTAGGTCTTGTAGAATAACAAGTGGTATCAAAGTAAGGTTATCTTATGCAGGTTAACACCTAAGATAAAAGATCAAAATGAATTTTGCACTACCTATTAACCACAACAAAGGACAATCAATTGTTAGAGCCCCAATGTTCAATGAGTCTCACTCTGGCTTGTGGAAAGCACGCATTGAAGACTTCATTCAAGCGGAAGATTATGAACTGTGGGACAGGATAACGATTGGACCTACTATTCCCATGAAGACTGTTGAAGGAGTTCAAGTTTCAAAGGTTGGGATTGACTTGATCTATCAGCTCTTAGGAAAAATGTGAAGACGAAAAACATTCTAGTTTGTGGCCTTGGACCAGATGAGTATAACAGAATCTCAAATTGTACTATTGCCAAACAAATCTGGGATGCACTTGTCAATGTTCATGAAGGAACTAGTCAAGTAAGGAAATTCAGAGTATCTATGTTGTTCAGTGAATATGAAACTTTCAAAATAAAGGAAGGTGAACCTCTGTTAGAAACAATTACTAGACTCACTAAGCTGATTAATGAGTTGTCATCCCTAGGAAAAGTTCTCACTACTGAAGAACATGTTGACAAAGTGCTAATGATTCTTCCAAAAACCAAATGGGATGTAAATGTAACTGCTATAAGAGAAGCTAAATACATCTCCATAATGACACTTGATAAACTTGTGGGAAATCTCAGAACACATGAGATGAACATGGATGACTTGAAGAAGGAGGAAATGTTCAATGAAAACTCATTGGCCCTGAAAGTGTCTGATGGAGAAGATTCTGATTTTGCTAAGGAACAAATGGAATACATGGCAAAAAGCTTTAAGAAGTATCTCAGGAAAGGAAAAGGAAATGAAAAGAAGGAAACCAGTCACAAGAAGTGGTCAAATGATAAATCTCAAGTTGGTTGCTACAAGTGTGGAAAAACTGATCATCATATTAAGGAATGTCATCAGTGGGAATTTGAATGGAGGAAAGAAAGAGTAGAAAAGGAAAGGACGTCAAAGCAAAAGGAGGAATGTGCAATGGTAGCTGCTTGGGGATCAGGAACTGAAGAATCCAACAATGAAGAAATAGATGGAACAACATTCATGGCTGTAGGAGATTTAAACCTTGAGGATGATAAAAACTCTGAAGTTAGTATTCTTGATCTTAACAAAAACTGTATCTATTTTCAAAAAATAAATTAATCGGATTGATGAATGGGTTAATTGATGCAGTTCAAGAATTAACATGTGAAAGAGATCAGTTGTTTAAAGTCTTTGTAGATCGGAAATTTGAGTGCATGGAACTCAAAAGTGAAAAAACTATAATTGATGATCAAAATAGTTGTCTGAAGAAACATGTTGAAAAACTTGAGTAATCTAACCTAGATCTAAAAACTAAAATCTTAAAGATGTTAGTCAATGGAAAAGGAACAGTAGAAATGAGTGAAACTAAAGAAAAACTGAAAAATGATTTGAAAGAAATGCAAAAATGATTATTTTTTTGAAAAAAAAAAGGTGAGAAAACTAAATGTAGAAATTTCTCAGATAAAACTAAATCTTGAAAGGGCTAATAGATGGACTCACTCATCCAGAATTGTCAATCAATTAAGTGAGAAAAGTCACAATGAGAAAGCAGACATTGATTTCTATAATGATAAAGCTATTACAGCTGACTTGTGCTATATTTATGGCAAACATGGGCACCCAACCACTAATTGTCCCATCACAAAAAAATATAGAAATAAAAATTCTTAATTGGCAACTAATAACTGTGTTAAAACCAATCAAAGGAATAGGAACAACAATTGGCTGCAAAAATGGGTAAAAAAAATCTTATTCACCCTTTCAATCATCGAAAAGGACCCAAGCTAGTCTGGGTTCCTAAATCTAACCTTTAAAATGCTTGCCGGTAAAAGTGAAAGGAAGCAAGAACTGGTATATGGATAGTGCTTGTTCGAAGTATATGACTGGAGAGAAACATAAATTCCTTACACTCAATGCATTCAAATGGGGAAGTGTTTCATTTGGAGATGGAAAGAAAGGTACTATTGTAGGAGTAGGGAATATTGGAAAGACTGAATCCAGAGCACTGGAAGAAGTGTACCACGTGAATGGGCTAAAGCATAATCTTCTCAGCTTCTCTCAATTATGTGACAAAGGTAATAGAGTAATTTTTACTTCTGAAGGTTGCAGGGTTGAAAAGCTAGATACAAAAGGAGGTTGTCTTAACCACCACAAGACATATAAATATGTACAAAGCTGACATCATGGGAATTCTGGGCACTTGTCTGAAGTGCCTCAGTGCAATAACTAATGATCCCTTACTATTGCACAAAAGACTTGGACATGTAAGTTTGAAACAAATAAACAAACTGTTAGAAAAGGAGATGGTTATAGGCTTGCCTAAAACCAAATTCAAAAATGACAAAGTTTGTGGTGCATGTTTATGGGGGGAAGAAAGTGAGATCATCCTTCAAGTCAAAGAACCAGGTAAGTACAACCAGATGCCTTGAACCGATTCATATGGACCTATTCAGACCATTGAGAGTAGGAAGTAGAGGAGGAAAAAGGTATGCCTTTGTCATCATTGATGATTTTTCTATATTCACTTGGACACCATTCCTAGCTTCTAAAGAAGAGTCCTTTGATACTTTCTCTGTTTTTATCAAGAAAATGGAGAAAACTCTAGGACTATCCTTGATTTCTATAAGATATGATCATGGAACAGAATTTGAAAATGCAAAATTCATAGAATTCTGTTCATCACATGGAATAGATCATAATTTCTCTGCTCCTAGGACTCCTCAACAAAATGGAGTAGTTGAAAGGAAAAACAGGACTTTAGAAGACATGGCCAATGATGATTGCCAATCTTGAAAACAATCTGTGGGCTGAGGCCATTAGTAGTGCATATTACATTATCAATAGGTTCATGACTCATCCTATCTTAGAAAAGACTCCCTATGAATTACTCAAAGGTAGAAAACCAAATATCTCTCACTTTAGGACTTTTGGTTGCAAATGTTTTGTTCATAATAATGGTAAAAATAACCTGGGAAAATTTGCCGCAAGGAGTGATGAGGGAATCTTCTTAGGATACTCTCCACATAGTAAAGCATGTAGGATTTTGAATAAAATAACAAAATGTGTCGAAGAGAGTGTGCATGTTATTTTTTATGAAAACAGTTCTTTGTTTGAGACTAACATGCAGGGTGATAGTGAAATTGAGGAGCACAGTCAGGAACAAGTTGAGCAACCTGGGCCCTCAGTTGAGCAATCAGAGAGCACACAGACAAGGCGAACAATAAGTCAAGATATTGGTCATATTGAAGCACAAAATGTTGTCGCATCCAATTGATAATGCTCTTACAGAACTAATATCTGAAATCACTACCAGGTCAGGCTTAAAGAACTTAGGTGCATTTCAAGCTTTTGTGTCCATGGTTGAACCCAAAAAGGTGAAGGGGGTTCTTCTTGATGAAAATTGGATATAAGCAATGCAAGAGGAGCTAAATCAATTTGAAAGAAGCGAGGTGTGGCATCTTGTTCCACCACCTGAAGGGAGAACAATGATAGGAACAAAATAGATGTATAGGAACAAGCTGAATGAGAATGGAATAGTCACAAGAAATAAGGAAAGACTTGTGGTCAAGGGGTACAATCAGGAAGAAGGAATCGACTATGATGAAACATTTGCTCCTGTAGCAAGACTTGAAGCTATTCGATTACTTATTGCATTTGTTCTTTTTAAAGAGTTCACTCTCTATCAAATGGATGTGAAAAGTGCATTCTTGAATGGATTTTTGAAAGAAGAAGTCTATGTAAAATAGCCACATGGATTTGAAAATCCAGAGTTTCCTGATCATGTCTATAAACAAGACAAAGCTCTGTATGGGTTAAAGCAAGATCAAGAGCATGGTATGAAAGGCTATCCAAGTTTCTTTTAGACCATGGCCACACAAACAGTAAAATCGACAACACATTTTTTCTAAAAACAAATGGAAAAGACGTTGATTGTGTAGGTATATGTGGATTACATAATCTTTGGATCTACAAATGATCTGATGACTCAAGAATTTGTTAGACTTATGAGTGGAGAGTCTCCAATGAGCAAGATAGGTGAACTCAACTTTTTTCTTGGATTAGAAATCAAGCAGACACCCACATGCACTTTGATTCATCAACAAAAGTATGTGAAGGAATTGCTCAAAAAGTTCAACATGACTGGCGCAAAGGAAATTGATACTCCTATTGCTACTGCCACTAAGCTAGATATGGATATAACTGGTGCATTTGTTGAGAAAAAGATGTACAAGTAGACCTGATATCGTGTTTAGTGTTGCACTCTGTTCTAGGTTTCAAGCAAATCCCAAAGAATCTCATCTTAAATTTGTTAAAAGAATTTTCAGGTATCTCAAAGGAACCACTGATCTGGGACTTTGGTACTCCAAAGGAAGCAACTTCAATCTTGTTGGTTATGTAGATGTTGGTTATGTTGAATACCTAGTTGACAAAAAAAGTACCACAAATATGGCTCACTTCCTTAGAACATGTTTGATATCCTGGTCCACCAAGGAACAAAACTTTGTAGCCTTATCTATTGCTGAGGCTGAATATGTGGCAGCTGGATCATGTTGTGCACAATTTTTATGGATCAAACAACAACGGTTGGATTTTGGTATGAATGTTGGAAGGGTTCCTATCTTGTGTGACAATACTAGTGCTATTAATATATCAAAGAATCCTGTGCAACATAAACGAAAAAAAAACATATTGATAAAAGACACCATTTTCTAAGAGACAATGTAGAAAAAGGTCACATATCAATAATGTTTTACTCCACTGAGGAACAAATTGCTGATATTTTTACCAAAGTACTAAGTAGAGAGCATTTTGAGAAAAATACGCTAGACTTGGGGATGATTAAGATTGCATATTTTCCCTCCCTGAATGATTGGTTAGAAAACTATAGCTATACAAATTCATGTGTATTTTAAGTCTATGAAGTGAAAAATTATCTAATCTATAAAGTCCATCAACTTGTATATCATTTTTATCCTCATTAGTTCTCACTAACTCTCGTGGATGTTTGTTACTTTGAGCAGATAATAATAGGTACAATTCAATTTAGCAAATCATGGAGTACACTTCAGGTATAAAATCTTTTTAATCAAAGAGTCACACATGCTGATAAACATAAATAACGTGGTTCATTTTTTATTTCCTACTCTCTCTCATTAATAATCAATCCTTTAAAAGCGCTAAAACTCTTCATTTCTCTTCTTTCTGTTCAAAATGTTGTCAACATCAAATCAAGAAGTCTAGTCTATCCCTTCATCTTCAACAACCCTCCTTCTTAATCCCAATCTTTTTATTTTATTGTTGTTCTCTACCAAAGTTTGAATCATTCAAAAATGGCGTCCTCTTCAAAATCCCTTGAAAAATCTGCAACTTCAATCTCATATGATGCCTCTTTAGCACTAGTCAGTGTTCAATCTTTGCCTCTGAGGAAGGAATCACCCACCTTATATCGGTCAATGGTTATCCGTGTCGCCCAACAGTTGAGGAAGTTCACTCTCATGATCTATCTTTAGCCATCATTCCTGATGAACCAAGTAAGAGGGAAGCAAGAGCACATGCAACATTTAGGGTCGTTCTCGATGGATTCAAAAAGTGGAGCTCTGTAAGTTGAAATCCTTTTCTCCCTACACGCCTACTAATTTCTCTCCCATGGAGCATGATAATACCCCTGTTCCCTTAAGCATTGATACAACTGATGAAGTCCCTCTGGCTAACATTGTTCGTACAAGGGGTAGGCGTCAGCTTAGAACCTTCAACAAGAACTCTATATCAAACCCTAGGTCTGAATCCTCTGCATTCACTGATATCCACATCATTTCTTCTATTTTGGTTCCTCAAACTAGACAGAAACGACGTTAGGCTGAAGCGGATCTAATTTCTGCCCTAGCAGCAACGAAAAAGACTCATACTTCTACTAGTTCTCCACCCTCAATCCCAGTTATTGTTATTTTTGATGATGATCTGGTAATCAGCAGGGTGAGATATGGCAAACACATTGCCTCAAAATCTTTTAGTTCTAAGCCAAAGACCTCAACAAAAGCCAAGACTAAGCCCCCTCCTAAACCTGCATCCAAAATCAAATCCACTAAACAATCCACTTCCAAATCTAAAAAGAAACAAGTTGCTTCTCCTGTTCGCTCTGATAGTTCCCTGTCCGACTCTGATGCTGGGAATCTGAATCAGACCACTCTCTCAGTTTCTTCACCTCAGCTTGATCGAATCATTCACTTTCGCCAGCAATCCGTTCTTAGAGGTAGGGTAGTCACCAGATTTGGAGGACCTAAAATGGCTGTGTTATTGACTAAATTAGAGGTCCATGGGTGGTCTTCTCTTTTTCTTCAAGGTGATACTCAACGCAAATTGGAAAAAAAGGAGGTAACTGAGTTCTATATAAATGGGAAAAGTGATGTGCTATCTTTTACCTCTATTGTAAGGAACAATCCTATTCACTTGGTTCTTGCTGATGTTACTCGAATATTGGGGATTCCTTCTAAAGGGTGGGGTTATTATGTGAAGCTTGAGTGGCCTCCTTTGCCTAACCATACATCCGCTCTAAGTATTTCTCTCAAATTCGCCTCCAAGCCTAACCTAACTCATCATCATGGTGTCGATAAGAAGGATATGTCTCCACTACATCAACTGTACTTTGATGTAGTTCATAAGATCATTCTCTAGAGGAAACAACAACGTACGAAAGCTAATTTTGTTGATCTTACTCTCATGGAGCTACTGGATACTGAGGTACCTATTGATTTACCCTCTTGGATCATCAAACATATGCATAGGGTTCTTCATCAAGATGAAAATGTGCATACCCTGCCATATGGATTCTGGATGGTTTCCATTTTTGAGGCCTTTGACGTGCTAGTCCAAGTATGGGATTCTCAAACAGTTAAGGATGTGGTGGGTAGGGTGAATCACATGACTCTACCTGTATCTATGAGGAGTCTTGACACACCTCTTCAGCGACTGAAAATCAGTTTGCTGAGAAGGAAGATGAACTAATTGCTATGGAAACTGCCCATCAAATAGAGAAGGCAACTTGGGAAGCTCGTGTAGCGGCTCTGCAAAATGAACTTGCTCAGGAGAGGACTGCTAATATCGTAACTGTTCAACACCTAAATCAGCTGCTTTCTGCTCTAAATACCACCTCAGCCTCTTGATCCATTTCTATCTTTCAATTCCCTGATTGGCTATGTTATTTTGTAGGTTATGCTTGATGTGATCTTTATTTTAGGACATTTACTGCTTTTTGGGTTGTACTCTATGGTGTGTTTTGTTGCTTCGTACTCTAAGTCTGCTTTCAGTAACAATGTCTATGATACTTACTGTACTTTTCTCATTTGGATCCGAACTTGATGACCATATTTTAGTGCAGACTGGATATTGCTCCTTCTACTTATATACTTTAAATTTAACTTGAAACCATTTTTGATGATACCAAAAGGGGGAAGTATAAGGGAATGCATTATTTAAAACCCATAGCTAATTTATTTTGCCCAAGTGTTCCATGCTTAAATGTTAACAGGTTAAAGTAGCAAGCAATGAAGAATGTAGACATTGGACATAAGTTTGTCATCATCAAAAAGAGGGATTTTGTTGGGATAAGTATTGTTTTGATAAATGACGAAATGCAAGCAACACGTTGGCAAAGTGATCTAATGAGAAACTGTTTCAAGAAGGACTTCTATTTCATAAAGGAGTTTCATTGCGAGAAGAACTCTAATTGAAATATAGTTATAAATAAAAGAAGAGTCCCGAAGGAAGTTGAAGTGCAGCGAAAGCAAAAGCATAAATAGTAGAAGAGGCTTCCATATTTATCAAGCACTTAGAAAGAAAAAACCATTGAGTGATTGATTCCTGAAGTGCTGCTGAATGAAGAATATAAAAGAACAAATCTAGGGAGTTTCTTAGTATTTGTGATTTTTATATTGTTAGATCAGTGAATTATAAACTGATTCTAGGATATAAGTCTTCAAGTTGAGGGCAACTCGTAAGAGGCTTCCATATTTATCAAGCACTTAGAAAGAAAATTTTTTATAAAAGAAGAGTCCCGAAGGAAGTTGAAGTACAGCGAAAGCAAAAGCATAAATAGTAGAAGAGGCTTCCATATTTATCAAGCACTTAGAAAGAAAAAACCATTGAGTGATTGATTCCTGAAGTGCTGCTGAATGAAGAATATAAAAGAACAAATCTAGGGAGTTTCTTAGTATTTGTGATTTTTATATTGTTAGATCAGTGAATTATAAACTGATTCTAGGATATAAGTCTTCAAGTTGAGGGCAACTCGTAGACACTAGGAACACATACCTTGGAGGTCTGTGCTAGAATTGAGATTAGGGGATTTAATCTTGAGGTTACATAAAATCTTGTAATCTCGTTGTTTGTTGAGACTTGTAATTATTTAGTGCAGTTGGGGTAAATCGTCAAATCCACTAAACAATCCACTTCCAAATCTAAAAAGAAACAAGTTGCTTCTCCTGTTCGCTCTGATAGTTCCCTGTCCGACTCTGATGCTGGGAATCTGAATCAGACCACTCTCTCAGTTTCTTCACCTCAGCTTGATCGAATCATTCACTTTCGCCAGCAATCCGTTCTTAGAGGTAGGGTAGTCACCAGATTTGGAGGACCTAAAATGGCTGTGTTATTGACTAAATTAGAGGTCCATGGGTGGTCTTCTCTTTTTCTTCAAGGTGATACTCAACGCAAATTGGAAAAAAAGGAGGTAACTGAGTTCTATATAAATGGGAAAAGTGATGTGCTATCTTTTACCTCTATTGTAAGGAACAATCCTATTCACTTGGTTCTTGCTGATGTTACTCGAATATTGGGGATTCCTTCTAAAGGGTGGGGTTATTATGTGAAGCTTGAGTGGCCTCCTTTGCCTAACCATACATCCGCTCTAAGTATTTCTCTCAAATTCGCCTCCAAGCCTAACCTAACTCATCATCATGGTGTCGATAAGAAGGATATGTCTCCACTACATCAACTGTACTTTGATGTAGTTCATAAGATCATTCTCTAGAGGAAACAACAACGTACGAAAGCTAATTTTGTTGATCTTACTCTCATGGAGCTACTGGATACTGAGGTACCTATTGATTTACCCTCTTGGATCATCAAACATATGCATAGGGTTCTTCATCAAGATGAAAATGTGCATACCCTGCCATATGGATTCTGGATGGTTTCCATTTTTGAGGCCTTTGACGTGCTAGTCCAAGTATGGGATTCTCAAACAGTTAAGGATGTGGTGGGTAGGGTGAATCACATGACTCTACCTGTATCTATGAGGAGTCTTGACACACCTCTTCAGCGACTGAAAATCAGTTTGCTGAGAAGGAAGATGAACTAATTGCTATGGAAACTGCCCATCAAATAGAGAAGGCAACTTGGGAAGCTCGTGTAGCGGCTCTGCAAAATGAACTTGCTCAGGAGAGGACTGCTAATATCGTAACTGTTCAACACCTAAATCAGCTGCTTTCTGCTCTAAATACCACCTCAGCCTCTTGATCCATTTCTATCTTTCAATTCCCTGATTGGCTATGTTATTTTGTAGGTTATGCTTGATGTGATCTTTATTTTAGGACATTTACTGCTTTTTGGGTTGTACTCTATGGTGTGTTTTGTTGCTTCGTACTCTAAGTCTGCTTTCAGTAACAATGTCTATGATACTTACTGTACTTTTCTCATTTGGATCCGAACTTGATGACCATATTTTAGTGCAGACTGGATATTGCTCCTTCTACTTATATACTTTAAATTTAACTTGAAACCATTTTTGATGATACCAAAAGGGGGAAGTATAAGGGAATGCATTATTTAAAACCCATAGCTAATTTATTTTGCCCAAGTGTTCCATGCTTAAATGTTAACAGGTTAAAGTAGCAAGCAATGAAGAATGTAGACATTGGACATAAGTTTGTCATCATCAAAAAGAGGGATTTTGTTGGGATAAGTATTGTTTTGATAAATGACGAAATGCAAGCAACACGTTGGCAAAGTGATCTAATGAGAAACTGTTTCAAGAAGGACTTCTATTTCATAAAGGAGTTTCATTGCGAGAAGAACTCTAATTGAAATATAGTTATAAATAAAAGAAGAGTCCCGAAGGAAGTTGAAGTGCAGCGAAAGCAAAAGCATAAATAGTAGAAGAGGCTTCCATATTTATCAAGCACTTAGAAAGAAAATTTTTTATAAAAGAAGAGTCCCGAAGGAAGTTGAAGTGCAGCGAAAGCAAAAGCATAAATAGTAGAAGAGGCTTCCATATTTATCAAGCACTTAGAAAGAAAATTTTTTATAAAAGAAGAGTCCCGAAGGAAGTTGAAGTGCAGCGAAAGCAAAAGCATAAATAGTAGAAGAGGCTTCCATATTTATCAAGCACTTAGAAAGAAAATTTTTTATAAAAGAAGAGTCCCGAAGGAAGTTGAAGTGCAGCGAAAGCAAAAGCATAAATAGTAGAAGAGGCTTCCATATTTATCAAGCACTTAGAAAGAAAATTTTTTATAAAAGAAGAGTCCCGAAGGAAGTTGAAGTGCAGCGAAAGCAAAAGCATAAATAGTAGAAGAGGCTTCCATATTTATCAAGCACTTAGAAAGAAAAAACCATTGAGTGATTGATTCCTGAAGTGCTGCTGAATGAAGAATATAAAAGAACAAATCTAGGGAGTTTCTTAGTATTTGTGATTTTTATATTGTTAGATCAGTGAATTATAAACTGATTCTAGGATATAAGTCTTCAAGTTGAGGGCAACTCGTAGACACTAGGAACACATACCTTGGAGGTCTGTGCTAGAATTGAGATTAGGGGATTTAATCTTGAGGTTACATAAAATCTTGTAATCTCGTTGTTTGTTGAGACTTGTAATTATTTAGTGCAGTTGGGGTAAATCGTGTTGAGGAACATGTCGTGGTTTTTACACCTTTTGAGCCGGGTGTTTCCACGTAAAATATTGTGTTCTTAATTTACAGTCTTTACATTCTCTTTGAAACACGTTAGGCAACTGGGTTCACTTAAGTAAAGTCTGAAATAAAAGTAAGAAAATCAAGGTCGTGTAGAATAACATCTAGTCTACAAATCACATTTTCAAGTATTTCATCAATCAATCATTAAGTCTCAGAATAAGGCAATTAACATTATCTTGTTCATCACATAGCCCTTGTCATATTAACCCCTTTTTATTAAATTAGATATAACAAATGGACAATTTAAAACCTTCACCTCATTCCCATTACCCCCAACACAAAATCAACAAAGGAAGCATATGAATTCAACTAGAATACAAGGTTTAGGAAGCCACTTGCCTTAAATCAATCAAAAATTACTCAAATAGTTGAGTCTTCCCCTTCCGAATCACCTCCAAAGCCACATAATCTAGGCACAAGCAAGTATTCACAATCACTTTTCGGAAACAACAACACCCACAACAATTACCTTGAAAGGTGGGTCAATCAACACAATAACCAACTCAAAAAATTAAGGTTCGAATTCAAAATTTAATACTTGAAAGCATTACTCAAGGCTTAAGGAACTCCTTAGGAAAAATCATTTCGAAATAGGACTTGAAATCAGTTCAAAATCTCCATTATATCTAAGAACTTGGGTTCTTGAAAAACCTCATCATTCGCCAGTCAAAACCTCATATTTAGATCTTAAAACTCATCATTAATCAAAGGAAAATGAAGGTTTTTGGATCAAGGGAACTTACTTAACAGATCTAGCACAAAAATCCCTCTAAAACTCACCACCAAAGGTTCCCTAAGTTCTAAAATGGTGAAATGGAGCTTAAACCCCGAAATGAGTAGCAAAACCCCTCTAAGGTATTGCTTAAGCAAACCTAGAGAAAACCTAGCAATAAATGCGAGCATCGCTTAAGCGAAGCCTACTTCGCAAAAGCTAAGGTCGCTTAAGAGACAACCCCATCGCTTAAGAGAAGGACACTTAAGAGGCTGGCCTTCGCCGAAGCAAAGCCTGCAGCCAACCACAACTTCATCCAATACTCAAAACATTGAAAGGACCCTCGGGATTCGTTCATACCCCGTACATACCAACCACATATGCAAATTAATTATACTCGACATTCTGGACTCAATGTACCTATTTTCAACACGAATCTGAGGTCCTCTTGACTTGACATCTGTGAAAACCACAAGAAACTAACTCACGCCGAAAAAGGCTAAAACAAGCTCGGGATGTCTCGAAATTTAACCAAGGCCTCTTCTAGACCTAAAATCATTCCCCAAATTAAATGGAACCCTTGGAATTCCAATTTGAGCATCCGAACCCCAAATGTTAACCAAAGTCAACCTAAAGACTAAATTTCCACGATTCCATACCTTAGAACCTCAAATCCTCAAAAAAACTTGAAAACTGAAATTGACAACTTTCACGGATCAGATTTCACATTTTGGGACTGATGATATTGACGGAATTTCATTCCAACACCCGAAACCCCAAAAGACACCAAAAACTACTTTCTTTACAACTTACCCTTTCAAACTCAAAACTTACCAAATTCTCAACTTGTAACTCAAAGATCAAAACCAAATTTTCAAACTCAATCATAAACGACTAGGGGTCGACATTGGCAGGGCTAAAGGGTAAATTCACGAAACTTACCAAAAATAACCGACCGGGTGATTACACATGCCTATCCCAGCAAGTCTTTCATATGAAAGGAAGGAAACTAGTACAAAGATGTTTTCTATGTAATCTAACTAGGGAAAAAAATAGTCACCTATCCCTACATTGCAAGTTCAAAAGACAGCTCTGGGAACTTTTTATCAACATCACCAGTCAAAGTTAGATCATTCCAGAGAACACAGTAAGAATTATTATTAATTATTTCTTACCTATGACCCAAGTTTACTTGTAACTCAAGTAATACCATAAATAATATTTAATAAGAAATAAATCTCGTCTGTACATTGGTTACTTGATGGATGTACCAGATTAAGTCATAACCTCTATAAATTCCTCCCTCCACCCATTAGGGTTAACACATATTCTCTACAATAATTCCATCACTGACAGTTGTGGTAACATAAAGTTAGGGTAAGGAGGTAGAAACCAATTTATGACTAACGCTTCCGCTTCTCTCTGTGATGATGTCTTCCGCATCAGGTATGTACCCCTAACGATCTCTATGTAAGATTATCGTGTTCAAGATCCTGATATTATATATTAACTAGTGGCAATATAATTATAAAAGCTAAAGTCAAGATTGGCAATATAATGTAAAAGCTAAAATCGAGATTGACAGATATTATTGGCAATAAAAGAAGTTGCCCACTTACCTCTAAAGTAGATTTTTCTGACCGAATCAAAATTAGTCACACCCAAACAGATATGTCATCTGTAAGGGACCTTTATACAATTGCTCAAAATTTACACTTATTTAGATTGTGAATTTAATTATTGCCAATAATACCGCTCTGCAATGCACCATATCAAGTTAATAAAGTGCTAAAGTTTAATTTGCACATATTTTGAAAATTCTTAAATAATTTTTCCTATAATGTAATAATTATGTTTTGCTTTTAAATGGTGCAATAAATTAAAGTGATCGTTATACTAAGCAATAAATAATGTGTATAGTTAGTGCATTATAATTTGTTAGTCACCAAAGTGGCCAAACTAGAGAAATTAACGTCTATACATATAATATTTATGATCACTTGACATATGTGGATTAGTACAATTTCATTATTTATTGACACATTCAGTATTCCAAGAGAGATTGGGTCTGGTTTTTCAACCTGATGCATGTATTATGTTTCTATAGTTTGTTAAGTCACCAAAGTGGCCAAACTAAAATGTATAAAATTATTCACATGCACAAAGTTTTAATTGTCTACACATATAATATTTATGATCACTTGACATATGTGGATTAGTACAATTCATTATTTATTGACACATTCAGTATTCCAAGAGAGATTGGGTCTGGTTTTTCAACCTGATGCATGTATTATGTTTCTATAGTTTGTTAGTCACCAAAGTGGCCAAACTAAAATGTTTAAAATTATTCACATGCACAAAAATTTATGAGATTATCTATGCATTTGTATTCATATAGCTTGTTAGACACCAAAGTGACCAAACTAGTATGGTTAAGAGAAATATGCACTCATAAAATTGTCATTTATCTATGAAGGTTAATTAAATGCCTATATATTGAAAAATAAATAGATAAATTGCCTTTCACTATTGCTAAAACTTAAGAATTTACCCAAAGGTGAATCCATCATTCTACGAATAGTGAAAATTATGAGGTGAATTAATATTTTAGTCAAACATATATTGCATAACCAAAGATGTCGTATATGTTTGATTAAAAATATTAGAATCACCTATTAAAGATAAAAATGACATTTAAATTATGATAATGTGTCGTAGTATCTACCCAAAGGAGAATTGCGATATATTTTATCGATTTACTGAATTCACATTATTTTCTGATTTTGTGAGCATGCATATCTATTTTGTAGTTATTCCTCTTCATTCGCATGCTTCGTCTGTTACTATGTTCAATGGATTGAACTTCTCTGAATGGCATAAACAAGTCCAGTTCCACTTAGGTGTGATGGATCTTGACTTGGCTCTACTGAATGACAAACCTACTGCCATTACTGATAAGAGTAGTGAGGATGAGAAGTCTTTTCATAAATCATGGGAGCGCTCTAACATATTGAGCCTTATGTTCATGCGAATGACTGTTGCTAACAACATTAAGAGTACTATTCAACAAACAGAAAGTGCCAGGGAATCCCTGAAGTTTGTGGAAGAACATTTTCATTTTGCTGATAAGTCTCTCGCTGGTACACTAATGGTTGAACTCTCGACCATGAAATTTGATGGGTCACGTATTATACAAAATCATATCATTGAGCTGACTAACAATGCAGCAAGACTTCGGACCTTGGGGATGAAAGTGGATGACACCTTCTTGGTTCAGTTTATTATGAACTCATTGCCTTTTGAGTATGGACCATTCCAAATTAACTATAATACTATTAAGTTATCCACTATGTTGAAATGATTCACTACTCAAAAGGAGGTCTGATGTGTGTCGTTTCTGTAAAAACGGAAGGACACTATCAGAAAGATTGCCTGAAACGTAAAGCTTGGTTTGAAAAGAAAGGTACATTTAATACTTTTGTATGTTTCGAATCAAATTTAGTAGAAATTCCTAATAATACTTGGTGGCTTGATTATGGTGCAACTACTCATGTATCCACTATGTTGAAAGGATTCACTACGATCCAAACTACAAATCCAAATAAGGATTTCTTGTTCATGGAAAATCGCATGAAGGCTCAAATTGAAGGCATAGAGACTTATCGATTGTTCTTGGATACTGGACATCACCTTGATCTATTATAGACTATTTATGTTCCTTCAGTTTCTAGGAATTTGATTTCTCTTTCAAGACTTGATGTTTCTGGATTTTATTTGAAGTTTGGACATGGATGTTTCAATTTATATAAGAATACTATTTTTTATGCTTCAAGTGTTCTTATTGATTGTTTATATAGATTGAAACTCGATAATAATTTTTCTGAATCCCTGCTTACTTTTCATCAAAATATTGGAATTAAACGTAGTTCACTAAATGAAAGTTCTGCTTATTTGTGGCATAAGCGTTTGGGTCATGTATCCAAAGAACGATTAAAAAGATTAGTAAAGAATGAAATTCTTCCAAATTTGAATTTTGCTGATCTTGATATATTTTGGATTGCATTAAAGGAAAGGAAACCAAACATACCAAGAAAGGTGCCACAAGGAGCACTCAACTTCTTGAAATTATACACACTGATATTTGCGGACCCTTTGATGTTCCATTTTTAGGTGGAGAAAAATATTTTATCACCTTTATCGATGATTTTTCATGTTATGGATTGATCTATTTGTTGAAAGAAAATTCTCAAGAAGCGGACGCTCTCAAAGTGTATGTTAATGAGGTTGAAAAACAATTAGATAGGGAAGTGAAATTCATTAGGTCAGATAGAGGTGGTGAATGTTATGGAAAGTATAACGAATCAGGACAATGTCCAGGTCTATTTGCAAAATTCCTCTAATAACATGGCATATGTGTACAGTATACTATGCCAGGAACACCTCAACAAAATGGTGTTGCAGAAAGGCGTAATCGAACACTTATGGATAAGGTTAGGAGTATGATGAGTAATTCCTCATTACCCAAATCATTGTGGATGTATACTCTTAAAACCATTGTATATTTATTGAACTTAATTCCTAGTAAGGCAGTTCCAAAGACCCCTTTTGAACTGTGGACCAGAAGGAAGCCTAGTTTAAGACACCTGCATGTTTGGGTTGTCAAGCTGAAGCTAGAGTATAAATCCACATGAAAAGAAATTAGATTCTCGAACAGTAAGTGATTACTTTATAAGTTATCCAGAGAAATTTAAAGGGTATAGATTTTACTGTCTAAATCATAGTTAAAAAATTGTTGAAACCGGTAATGCGAAATTCATTAAGAATGGCGAAGTTAGTGGAGTGTTGTACGACAAAGTGTGGAAATTAATGAGGTGGGGGTAAATATTTCACTGCCCATGAATGTACCTACTTCCATACCCATAACAAATTAATGTTGTTCCTCTTGTTGAAGAAAATTTAACAATGTTGAACAATATTTGGGTGAAACACTTCAAGAAGGGACTAACTCACAAGTATTTGATGTGAATGAACCACAAACAGTGCCATTAAGAAAATCTTAAAGAGAAAGAAAATCGGCCATTTTAGATGATTATGTGATTTATTTGCAAGAGTCAGATTTTGACATTGGAATTAATAAAGATCCGATTTCATTTTCACAAGCCATAGAAAGTATTGGGTCTGATAAATGGATTGATGCCATGAATGAAGAGTTAAAATCCATGGAATACAACAAAGTTTGGGATCTTGTTCAATTACCAGAAAGTTCTAAAAAAATCGGGTGTAGATGGGTCTTCAAGACCAAACACGATTCTAATGGTAATATTGAACGATATAAAGCCAGACTTGTTGCCAAGGGATACACTCAAAAAAGGAGGCATTGATTATAAAGAGACCTTTTCACCGGTCTCAAAGAAAGACTCGTTAAGAATTGTTTTGGCTTTGGTAGCTCATTAAGATTTAGAGTTACATCAAATGGATGTGAAAACTGTCTTTTTTTAATGGAGACCTCGAATGAGGATGTTTATATGGACCAACAAGAGGGTTTCAAAATTAATGGAAAAGATCAAATGGTGTGTAAGCTAAAGAAGTCAATATATGGACTCAAACAAGCCTCGTGACAATGGTATATAAAGTTTAATGATACCATAACATCTTTTGGATTTAAGGAAATTACCGTTGATCGGTGTTGGGAGTAAGTTTATATTTTTAGTCGTGTATGTTGATGATATTTTACTTGCTGCTAATGATTTAGGCATATTGCGTGAGACGGAAGACTTTCTCTCTATGAACTTTGAAATGAAAGATATGGGTGAGGCATCCTATGTGATAGGGATAGAAATATTTCGTGATAGATCACAAGGATTATTGGGACTGTCTCAAAAGGGGTATATCGAAAGATTTCTAGGGAGATTTAACATGAACAATTGTTCAGCAGGAATAATTCCTATTAAAAAAGGTGACAAATTTAATCTCATGCAATGCCAAAAGAATGATGTAGAATGAAAGGAAATGGAATCAATTCCTTACTCTTCTTAGAGGTTTGATGTATGTTCAAATTTGCACAAGACTAGATATTAGTTTTGCGGTCGGAATGCTAGGAAGATATAAAAGTAATCCTGGAATTGATCATTGGAAAGGTGCAAAGAAAGTTTGTGGCATGTTATGAAGCCACAATTCATGCATTATGGCTGCAGAACTTCATTTCAGGACTTGGGGTTGTCAACGCCATTACCAAGCCGCTGAAAAATTTATTGTGATAATACTGCAACATTATTCTTCTCCAAGAATGATAAGTACTCCAAATGTGTCAAACATATGGAATTAAAATACTTTATTGTCAAGGAAGAAGTTCAGAAACAAAGAGTGTTACTTGAGAATATTAGAACTGATCTCATGATTGCAGATCCGTTAACAAAAGGCTTACAACCAAAGACATTTAAAGAACATGATCAAAGAATGGGTCTTGGTTGTACTTATTATTGATACATTTACGATGTTTTTACACTCTGAGCTCAAATTATGTGTTTATGATATAAATTAATGAATTTCTTGTTTCTCATAATGGTGTATACATTATTGTTTTGAGATATTAGAAGATAAGTCTCTATGAGACATTATTGTGGACCATAATGTTATATGTTTTTATAGCTTATGAACCTAGTATGATAAGTTGCTAATGTAGTAGTATATGGAAGGAAGTATGTGGCTTAAATATTTTATACAACCGCCATAACTCGCATTAGTAGTTTATTATATTGTGGTATGTATGATGGACATTATAGAAGAGATTTATTGTATGTGTAACTAATGCTTATTAAATATTAATGTTATATGTCATTGGACCAAGTGGGAGAATGTAAGAATTATTATTAATTATTATTAACTAGGTAATTTACCCGCGCTTCGTGCGGGGATAAATAATCTTTCTAAGCTTTTGAACAACCTTTCCAATCATCGACAATTATAATAAAGGAAAGAAAAGAGTAAGTTTTAGTAGGTTTTAAGAACATTTCAACAAAAAATAAATGATTTGATAGTATCACATATCTCAAGAATTGTAAATATATAATGAATGATTAAAAATATCTTGATATCTAATCATTTTTATCTTTTATATAATTTATCATAATATATGTTTGATGATATAATTGTCTTGTTAAAATTGAGTGATATTTTTATGTAGAGATGAAGCATCACTTTTTCTATTTTTTTATACATGAAAAATATAGAATCTAATAATTTTATGGTTAGAAAAACTCCTTGTTAAAAAAATATGTGACATTTTTTGAGAATCAATATTAGTTATAAATAAATTAAGACTGTTAAAAAATGTACATTACAACAACATAAATAATTTTTTTAGAGACAATCTACTTGTCTGAGGTCAAACGTTCAACACTTTTCGTTATTGTTACTTTGTTACTCTAACAAACTTTAAAGAAGGAGAAAGTTAAATTTGAAACAACAACAAAATAATATTGTGACCCTTTTAGAAATTCATTTTTCATTAAAATGCTGCTCTGAAGCCCCTTCTAAATGCTTCATCAATGCAACTTTACGACTTGTTCATAAATATGTACGTATAATTGTTGGATTATGAAAGTACAAGTAGATCAAAATGATGGATTCTAGACTCATGTTAAAGAAATATTCTAGAACATAAAAAAAATAAAGATGGGCCTAACCTAGATAACTCAAATGCTCAGCAACGACATGGGACATGAAGGCCAAAAAATCTATGTTAATAGACATATATTTTGTAGCTTAAAATATTACTTTTATTTATAGTAGGTTTCGTTTCATATTCTTCAAATTAAACTTGCCGAAAATAGTCATAACTCACACCAAAAATATTTAGAAGAGTCTAATGAGAAGGAAAAAAGAAAAAACATTAAAAGGACGAAAGCTTTGTCCAAGTGAGATCATAAACATACCAAACGAAAAATAGACAATACAAATTTAAGGAGACAACAAAACAGCAAGAAAAAACATACATTAAATGGAGTAAACTATGAGATATCCAATGATGATAACAAATCATTTTAACCAGAAAACTTCCTATGTTTTGGAATAACATACCTCAAAAAATTGAGTAACGCCTCAATCCACTTTCAATCCTTAAAGTACTCATAATACCCACTTATAAAATTTAATAAAAATAGATAACTTACAATATAAAAGCCAAAAAATATGGGCATGCAAAGTTATTAACTCTCAGATAATTTTTTAGAGAACAGAAAAATCTCATGCTTGTATGTGAAGGAATGACATTGTTGATGAAGAAATTAGAGATTTGTAAGAGATTTTTTTATTGTACCTTCAACAATCCCAGTAGAGAAAACTTGCCTGAATACTCAATTAACGTTTGTTATTTAATCTGCACTAACAAATACTTATAACAATAACTTTGCAGAAACATAAACAACAAAGTTTAAAACATGTACTAAAAAACAACAATTAATAATATCAGCATAAATTAATGACTGTAAAAAGAATACCATGATCTGTATCAATAGAATGAAACAAAATGGAAAAAATCGAGCCCACTGTATTGATACAAAAATAATGGTGTCAGTGAGAACATAAGCAAAATCTATCCTTGCTCAGAGATGAGGTAAAATATAAAGAATAATTGAGACATAACACGTAAACAAAAATCAAATTGCTTTTTTGATTTTCCAGACTTCAAATTCAAAACAACGACAATTGTATCAATACTACCATTAAGGAGATAATCACCTTTCTTTTTCCACTTCAAAGAGATGATTAACCCTTTATGTTATTTAAGAGTACTAACCAATTCCCCTGGATGAAAAGTCAGTAAGACAAAATAAGACATTAAAAGTGATGGCAGTTTATATATTCAATCTTCAAAACAAGATTTTCCTCCATGCTCCTTACCAGATCCTTTCCAGATTCTGGCTTTGCCATCGTAACACCTGATGCAAGAAGGGTATCCTCGCACTGTACAAGGAAAATCCATATAAACAAGATCAAATAAAAACAAGAATATTACCACAAGCAATGCAGGGTAATTTCAAAAACTCCACCAAAAAAGTATTGAACAAGAAAGTCAGCCCAAAACAAGCAGTAGAAAACTCACATTTGAGTCAAGTGATGTAGCATCCTTGTTTTTCTCAGTTGCTTGACTTTCCAAATGCTTCAAAACTAAAACATTTGGAGAACTCCTTTGAATAGTAGAATTACATGGACCATCTCCAATAGTCCAAATTCTAGTAATGAAGTCTCCGGACCTAATGAGATATTATACATGGTTAGCTATAAGAGACATGATTCCTTAGATAGTCTAAAACTACTCTCAACCTTTTAACTAAGAGAAAAAAAAAGTGTGAATATGAACATCAGTGGATTGATAGAAGAGAGCAAAAAAAGAAAGAAATAGCACTAATGCTTACCCAAATGCAAGCATTCATGACCTTTCTGGACTCCAAGCACAGAAAAAAACCTAGCATGAGTTTAAAAACAAGAGAGAATTGTAATGTTAATATAGAATACATTAAACTAAAGATATATATTAGATCACCTATTGTGCAATAATGGCGAACATCAGATGTATGTCCTTCCAAAACCATTACATCACTCTTTTCTCTGTCCTCTTCACGCTCTTTTTCCTTTTGTTGTTTCTCCTTCTACCTTTCTCTTGCAGGTTCTTGTTTGTGGTCAACATTCACCTTATCTTTCCGCCTAGTTTTATTTTTTTGAAGCTTTTGCTTTTTCTCTTTTATTATTTTCTGCAGCTCATATACATTCTTTGTAATGAGATCCAAAGGCTCTACAAACTGTAAGTCTTCGTCCATATTAGTATTCTGAATTCTGTAGTTATTATTGGTATTAGACAACGTAATAACTTAAATCAGTGAAAAGAAATTATAAAGACTTCAAAGGCTAAACAATATGATGCCATATGTAGGGAGTCATTTTGTTTTGCATATCTCGAGTTTCAAATTTTCCTTACATATTTCCATCATAATTTTCTCTTCAAGACAGATTTAGAATTTAATTGAGATGTTTAATTAAATTTGATAGTAAATCCCAACACATTCAATTTAATGGATTTGGAATTCATTATTTATACTATTTTAGTAGATGAATCGAGCAAACCTATTTAATTCAAATGAATCAATAAATAATTAAACGAAAAAGTAGTTTGTCTCTTATATTTACACAAACTCATATTAATTTACTATAGTTAAATTAAAAATTAAGGTGATAATTTTAATTAATTAACTATAATTTAGTGAAAAAATTGTAAATGAAAGCACATCTCATTGTTCGTTATATTAAAGTAAAAATCAGAAGCGGATATATTTTTAATTACCTACACTATATCTTAGATTCTCCTAGGGTTGCATATTGGTCGGTTTAATTAGGTATCAAAGTTTATCGGTTAAATTTATTAATCAATGATTTGTAAATATGCTTAACTTTTATAGAATCATTAAAATATCAATTTATCGGTTGTTGATTATTATCAGTTTAACCGGTAAAAGTTTACATTTAAAAAGATCAATGAAAAGTATTACTAGAAATAATGTAGCAAATCAAATGGACCATATTGCATGCATGTGAGTTGTTATATTTTGTCTGGCTAAAAACCATAGACAAAATAATCGATTCGGGCCCTATTACAATGGTAAGTGGGAATTTTTGGATATATGAAACATTAGGATTAAAATGGTGTTCGTTCAAAAATGGCACTTTGAATGAATTGTTGAATTACGAAATTACCCTTCACGCTTCTAAAAAAATATTTCTTTTTAAAGCTTTAACACCTAGTTAAAACAAATATTATGTTTCCAATAGCTGAATCGTTCAATTTATTTAAGGTAAAAGGGTATGGTGGACCCTTATACTTGTTTTTGTTTGTATTGTAAACCCTTCTACTTGCTCATTTGTCATCTGAACCCCTGAACTCATCAAAACACAATACACTATTTTTTACTTGGCATCCTATGTGGCAGCTAATACCAAAAAGCGTGTGACACACACCTATTAGTTGCGTGAGACACTTGAAAAAGGGTCTAACAGTAACATTAGAGCTTTATCATCTTCCTATTTGCATCTAACACCATTGTTGAACAAAGTTTGAGGTTTTCTTCGCCTTTTTTTTGGATCAATTACAGATTAAACAACAAATGAATTCAAAAATAAATTGAAAAAACTACCCAGATAAGTTGAAAATCAAACAAAAACAACAAAAACTCAAATAATTTTCAACATTGACCCCTCAGTCATCCACCACCCAAGTGACCCCCTGTTTCAATTTCAAACCAAACCCAAACTTACTTCCTTCTTCTCATCCTCCTCACCTTCTCCGACCAAATCGCCTTTGTTCTCACCTTCTCCGACCAAATCGCCTTCGATCTCACCAAGTTTCAACTGGCCGCTATAAGCGAGAACAACCAATAAGAACAAAAACCCCAAACCAACTCCACCAATAAGCCTCGACCCTCACAACATTGTTAGCCCTGAGCTCCGACAAGATTGTGAACAACTATAAACAATCAGACCACCCACCAGACACCCACTCTTCCTTAGCACCATCGGTCACCACCAAAACCCAGATCCAACAGAACCCAAAATCAACTTTGAACTCCGATTATATTGTGAACAATCAAAAATCATGCCAACTTTTTTACTTCAATGGAAAGAGTAGAAAAAGTTGGAAAAAGGAAAAGGGTAAGGAAGATGATAAAAAGGGACGAAGACTGCTATGGCAAAGAGAAATAAAATTGGAAAGAGACTCATAGCTACAATAATTAAATATAATAAAAGGATAAATTATATGGAGTGACTATATATACACGTGTCATTTTATAATCATATGTGTCGTTTTATAATTATTTTTAAAATTATGTGTCAGGCGTTTGCAATACACACACAATTGAGTAGTAAAAAACGTGTTTAAAATGTTGTGTTTCGATGAGTTCAGGGGTTCAATTGACAAAAGGGTAAGTAGAAGGATTCATAATACAAACTCACACAAGTACAAGGGTTCACCAGACCCTTTTGCCTTTATTTAATCATATCTGGATACAATCTATTACTAGTTGACACCATTTTGGAAAATTTTCTAAAAGGTTGCGACTTTTCTGATAAGGCACATAAACACATATTCATACTACTATTTGTGGAGGATTCCTCACATTTTAAACACTCAATTTAGTATATATTTTTTCTATTTCATTTATTTATTATATTATATTTAAATCAGACATTCACATTGAAGGGTTGTTACTTTTTCGTAGGGTTGTGACTTTTTCATAGAGTTGTGACTTTTTCAATTAGTTGCGACCTTTCCGAAGGGTTGTTATCTGATAAGGCACAATAAACAGTTGTTCCTACAACCCTTTGATAGCTATAAATGCAGTAGTTTCCTCATATTTTAAAATGAATTTCTAAGTTTTCTATTCTTTTCTTCTTAAAAAACTCAAGTGTGATCTACATCTATTGAGTGAGTTTTAAAGTTCAGTAAAATTTGAACACCCCCTAATTTGAGTATTCAATTACTACAATACGCCAACTAAAAACACTCAATTTAGTATATCTTCTACATTTAATCTTTATATATAGTTATATTATATTAAAAATAGGAACTCCAACAACACAACAATAACTAAGCAATGAATTATACAAGAGGGAGGAAAATGTATATTTAACAGTTGTAATTAAGAGAATTTAAGAATGACTTTTGTATCTTTACATATCACAACTAATTATAAAATGAGAAAAAAGTAAAAAAAAAAAAAAAGATGAAGAAGAAAAAGATAAATGTAATTGGAGGCTGTAAAGAGGTGCCACATCACCTTATCTAAATCTAGCTTTCTATTATAACTAGATATAGATGTATTTAGATATTGATTTCACAACTTTCAGTATGCACACGACTAGTGATTAACGTTTCAAAGACACTTCTTCCAATTTTCAGTGTCAACGATCGCTAGTCAGTATAATAACCGAACTAAATGAGTTGGGGTCGATCCCACAAAGAGTAGTTTTTCTTTCGAACTCAGTTATAAAAGTATGACAACAAACTCTTCACTGGAACACTTACAACACCTTTTTTATTTACACTTCAAAGTTCATGTTAAAATTATCAATCCAATGCAACACTTAACACGAAACAATGAGATAGTGGGGTAACACTTGGGGAATTGACCAACCAATTATTGAATTCAACTTAGTGGGTGAACATTGATGCTCAAAATGGGATAAACTGTCGTGGGTAGGTAGGACAATATGTAAACCAATTTTCTCTCGAACAATTACCTTATCTTTGTCAAATTCTTTCGAACTTCAACATTAGACAGAAGATGCCCAGCCCTCGTCCTCATCAAATCCACTCTCTCAAGCTAGACACAAAGTATATATACCACGTTTCACTCTCTCGAGCTGAAATCATGGAAACCCACTACAAATGATGCTGAACTTGCGACTTTGGTTCTGCACTTCTCTCTCGAGAAAGCACAAACCACTGAACTTGAGACACTAATAATGCAAGACGATCTCAAAACACAGCAACATATCAGACCCACTTCAAATTAACACCATTATTTGCAAATCAATGACACCCACTTAGTAAAACTCAACAATTTGTTACATAGTCAAAACCCCAAGAAGAGGGTGTTAGCCAAGCATAGTAAAAAGAGGAAAATCAACATCCATCTTGATTCCATAGCTGGGTAAAAATGAAAATTGAAAGTTCAAATCAACTAAAAATCTCCTCTATTACAAAATCTCCAAGAAAATCTTGCTAAAACCACTTAAACTCCCCAATGGCAATGTTTTCACTCTCCAAATTGTGTTCCTTACGTTTCTGAATGCCTTCTCTCTCTAGAAAAAATCAATTTATGCAAGTCTGATGATTGACTGCTTAGGGCCAATCGGCGAGGTAAGTCGGGCTTCGCCAACAGTTCGGTGACTCGCCGATGTTCCTTCCTCTCGCCTTCATTTTTCACTTCTTCTTGGTCCAGCCACTTTAATTTTACGGGATCCAGATCGGGATCGCCGAGTGGTTCCATGAGTCGCCGTTTGTCCTTGCATCTCGCCAATCAGCACTTGTGAGGATCTCCATCAACACTTTTGGCGATTTGTTCATCCAATGCCGAAGCGATCGGTGACACGCCGAATAGAGTTGCTTCTCGTCGAAGTGGCCCCTAATTTAGCCTCATCATTCTGTAACTTTAGGCGGTAGAGTGGAAACTTGGCGAGTCGTCGAGTGGAATCGATGATCTTCAGGCCTTTTTTTCCCTTCTCTTCTTTGCTTGTGTTGTCTCTATTTCCCATTTCTGCCCTAGGTTTCTTCCTCACTCCATGTACATGAGAATCAAGGGTTTTGCATCAGGTATTTGCACAAAATGAGCATTTGAGGATACTAAATCTATCCTAATAAACCCCTAAATGAGTCCAAATCATGGACTAATCAACACCCCCAACTTAAACTTTTGTTTGTCCTCAAGTAAAACTCAAGTTCAGCTTTTTAAAATGGATGTCTCAAATAGTGCTACACAAGACTCAATCATGAATTCACACAAAAAGACTCAACTTACTTATGCAAGGATCAATTTTGCACTCAAAGATTCAAGTTGTGACTCACCATTACCACAGAATCTCAAGCTCACTATACTTGTTTCAAATGCAAGTTAAGCTCAACAAAGGAAATCAAATGCCCT
>NW_006238954.1:73245-185753 GCF_000226075.1 Solanum tuberosum
CAAGCTCAACACTCACACTCACACTCACAAAGATAAACACAATGCATGACTTCACCCATAGGTTTGCTCGTATTTTCCAATCAACACTTGTTTCAGCTTGCTCAAGATCAAAAAGTTCTTTTCAAGGCTTGTATCGGGGATAAGTGCAAAGGTACAGTCATTTAGGATCAGTGACTTCTATCCTCATGAAATGTGGTATGAACAACTCTTCCTTTCCTTCTCCTCATCATTCTCATTTATACTCAAAAGTCACCCCATTATTCACTTTCCATCTACTACCGGACACCCGCCCATTTTCTTTGTATTTTCACAACTTTATTCCACAACTTTTTCATTCTGTTCTTTTTTTTATTTTTATGGAGGGGTTCCATCTTTCTCAAAATCATGGGTCAAGGGGACTTCTTTGAATTTCTTGATTTACCTTCTCTTTTCACCACACCTCAACTTGGGCCAGCCTAAGTTGGCTATTCAAACAAACCACAAATCATGAGGATTATGGGTAATGGCTAAAGAAAGGTTACAATTTGCATTAAGTTTCTTCCAAGAAAAGGTTAAGGCTCAAAAGGTGTTCAAGCGAAGTTCACACCCTCACAAGGTAGGCCACAAAAAGGTATAGTGTCAAATAGTTTCACACTCTTCAAAGTTGCCTAAGATCATCTAAAGAGCTTGCATCACTTAGTGAGCGGGACTAACGGGGCAAATTCTAGGTGTCATCATACATGATTCACGGTAAGCTCATCACACACAAGGCATTGACACCAATGTCAAACAAGACTCCACACTTTTGCTAGTGTGCAATGATCATCACAAGAGACTCAATTTGATAATTGACTAGTCACAACGAGATGCAAAAAGTTCACATATTTCCTATGCAACTTCATTTGACCTCATCATAGCCGCACATTCATTTTTGTTCGATTATGAGCACTATTCAAGTCATCGATATTGATCAAGACCGATACTCAAATTTGCAAGAGAACAACTGCAATTCACTGACTAAGTGCCATCCCCCACCGAAAACATTCAACATTGTCCCCAATGTGATTAGAGAATGGACACTACCACAAAAAGAAACAAATAGAAAAATAAAACAATAAAAGAAAACCAACAAATAAAGATAAAGGTCTAGTATGTAAACATGCAGAGCGAGATAATAAAGAATCTTCACGAAGTGCCCAGTCGGTCAGATAATAAACCAGTCGCATAATGATTCGACGATGTGCCCAAGGTGTGGCATCTCACCCTAATTTCCAGTGTGTGACAGCCTTTGAAGGGGCAAGTCGGCGGAGATGCAGAAGGTCACCGAACAGATCGATGAATCGCATACTAGACTTGGAATAGCGCCAAACAAACACGGGTTTACGCTGCTAGCGCTAAAGTAGAAATGTACAAGAAATATCGAGTCGCCTACGCACATCGGCGATTCGCCGAGTGATACAGGTCTCTCGCCGAATATTCCAGAACCTCTGCCCCTTCTTTGCTATCAATAAGGCGGGCTAGGTTGCACTCACTGAACAGCTTCGGCGACTCGCCGATAGCATCGTCCTCTCGCACATGTCCTTCACCTGCAAAATCAACACACATTATTTAAAACACTAATACTTGGGTTGCCTCCCAAGAAGCTCCTTATTTAACGTCGCGGTACGATGTGGAAATGCTCTCAAGCATCTTCCAAGTACACCAACTCAATCAGAGAGATCTCTTGGCACTCGCCGAAGTATAACTTCAAACGTTGCCTATTCACCTTAAATGCAGGTCCTTCTTGACCTTCAACTTCGATGGCACCATTTGTGAACCCTCGTGTCACTCTAAATGGTCGTACCATTTGGACTTGAGCTTTCCTGGAGAGAGTCGAAGTCGAGAGTTGTATAGTAACACCCAATCTCCCACTCTGAACTCCGTCCTTAGGATTTTAGCATCATGCCATTTCTTCATCTTTTCCTTGTAAAATGATGAGCTTTCGTAAGCCTTGAACCTGAATTCATCCAACTCATTTAACTGCTCTATTCTCTCCTTTGAAGCCTTTGTCCAGTCTAGATTTAGAGCCTTCAAGGCCCACAATGCTTTGTGTTCCAATTTAACAGGTAGGTGGCAAGACTTACCAAAAACTAGTTGATACATAGACATACCGATTGGTGTTTTGTATGCGGTACAATACTCCCATAGTGCGCCATCAAGCTTTCGAGACCAATCAGTCCTATTAGCATTCACCATCTTGGCCAAGATGCAGTTGCTCTCTCCGTTTGACACTTCAACTTGGCCGCTTGTTTGGGGGTGGTACGGAGTTGCTACTTTGTGTTTCACTCCATACTTACTCAATGTGGCTGAGAATCACTTATTGCACAAGTGGGATCCACCATCACTAATGATAGCTCGAGGAGTACCAAATCTGGCAAAGATGTTGCATTTCAGGAATTGAACCACACGTTTCCCTTCATTGTTCGAAAGTGCAACAACTTCCATCCATTTAGAAACATAATCAACAGCCACCAAGATATACTTATTACCAAATGAACTCACAAATGGACCCATGAAATCTATTTCCCAAACATCAAATAGTTCAACTTCTAAAATGGGGGTAAGGGGTAACTCGTGTCGTTTGGACACTGGGTGCACTTCTTAACAAATTCATGCGCATCTTTGTAGAGGGATTGCCGGTAGTAGACACTTTAGAGAACTTTAGTAGTTGTACGCACACTACTATGATGACCCCCAACCGGTGAAGCATAACAAGCGTGGAGAATTTCTATGGCTTCTTCTTCCGGAACACACCTTCTCATGATATGATCTGCACATTATCTGAACCAAAAGTACTTTTTAACATCGAACATGAACCTCTTTTGTTTGTAGAAGTTCAGTTCATCCGGCATTAATCCACACGCTACGTAATTGGCAAAATCAACATACCAATGAGGTTGTTTGAGAGTTACCACGAACACTTGTTCATCGGGAAAAGAATTATTGATGTCAATCTTCAGCTCATAATTCACCTTGCCTTCTAATCTTGATAAGTGGTCAGCCACCTGATTTTCACAACCTCTCCTATCTTTGACCTCAAAGTCAAATTCTTGCAATAGTAGCACCCACCTTATCAATCTTGGCTTGGCATCCTTCTTTGCCATCATGTAACGTATGTAGTGCAACATCATTAGTGTGAACAACAACTTTAGTACCTAGCAAGTATGCCCAGAACATCTCAAATGCATAGACTATCGCAAGAAACTCTTGTTCAATAATGGTGTAGTTACGTTGAGCACTGTTTAAAGTCTTGCTTGCGTAGTAAATTTGGTGAAATAGTTTGTTGCATTTTTGCCCTAGCACCACACCCAATGCCATTCCACTTGTATCACACTTTAATTCGAAAGGTTCTGACTAATCAGGGCTAATAATGATCGGGGTGGATACCAATTTCTCCTTCAGACACCTGAAAGCCACTATACAAGCATCATCAAATTGGAATTTTACCTCTTTCTTTAGGAGTTTGCATAGAGGATGTGCAATGTTTGAGAAGTCCTTGATGATCCTCCGGTAAAATTCGGCATGTCCCAAGAAACTATGAACCCCATTTATCGATATTGATGGTGGTAATTTCTCAATCACTTTGATCTTTGCTTTATCAACCTCCTGCCCCTTTTGTGACCAAGTACTATACCTTCTTTAACCATGAAGTGACATTTTTCCCAATTGAGGACCAAGTTTGTCTCCACATATCTTTGGAAAACTTGTCCCAAATGCTCTAAACACGCCTCAAAGGTGTCTCCCACAACCAAAAAGTCATCCATAAATACCTCTATTGAATCCTCCACCATGTCAGCAGAAATAGATAACATGCAACGTTGAAATGTGGCTGGAGCATTACATAATCCAAACGACATCTGTTTGAAGGAAAAAGTACCATATAGGCAAGTGAAGGTTGTTTTCTCTTTGTCTTCCAGAGCAATAGAGATTTGGTTATAACTTGAATATCTATCCAAAAAGCAATACCAACCTTTCTCGGAGAGGTGATCAATCATTTGATCCATGAAAGGCATGGGAAAGTGATCTTTCTCAGTCCAGGAGTTTAACTTTCGGTAATCCATGCATACTCTCCACCCGGTCACCGGTCTCATAGATACAAGTTCTCCCTTCTCATTTGGGACTACTGTGATGCCTCCCTTTTTCGGTACACATTGTATCAAACTTACCCATTTGCTATCTGCAATAGGGTAGATCACACTTGCGTCCAACCACTTTATTATCTCATTTTCACCACCTTTTTCATTGGCGGGTTCAATCTTCGCTAATGTTCAACACTTGGCTTGCAATCATTATCAAGCTGAATTTTGTGTGTACAAATACCGGGAGGAATGCCCACTATGTCAGCAAAAGTCCAACCTACAACTTTTATATGCCTTCGCAACACCTCAAGGAGGAATGTTTTCTGCCATTCAAGAAACTCAGCTACAATGATCACTGGTAATGTGTTATTTTCCCCTAAGAAAGTATATCATAGATGGGAGGGGAGTACTTTCAACTCTAGATTTGGTGGTTCTTCTGTTGATGGCTTTGTGGGAGGACTCTCTCGATTTTTTAGATCAATGTACAACTTCACTTGAGTCTTTGAATACCCTCCCAAGCCTGATAGAGCTACTACTACCTCTTCATACCCTTGAATTTCAAACTCATCATAGTTAGCAAGCACGGCTTCAAGTGGCTCACTCATACACATCAAATGGATCACACTAGCCACCGATTCATCAATAACATCAAAAGTGGAGACCACGTGAATATCACTTGGGTGTTTCATTGACTTACATACATTAATGGTCACTTCATGTTCATTCACCCGAAACTTCAATTCTCCACTGTCAACATCCACCAATGCTCTTTCGGTTGCCAAGAATGGTCTTCCTAAAATGATGGGAATTCAGCATCTATTTCACAATCGAGAATGACAAAATTATCCGGGAAAATGAATCGATCAACCTTTACCAAGATGTCATATAATATCCACACGGGATGTTTAATTGATTGGTCAACAATCAAGAGTCTCATTGCTGTGGTTTTCGGTTCCCTCAACCCGAGTTGTTTATAGATCACATATGGCATTAGGTTGATGCTTGCTCCCAAATCGCATAGGGCTTTAGCAAATCGTAGCTTGCCAATAGTGCAAGGGATGGTAAATGCTCTGGGATCTTCTCTTTTCTTTATCAGCTCTTTAGTCATAATTGCACTACAACTATGGGAAACTTCAATTGTCTCAAAACCCAAGCCCCTTTTCTTTGTGACTAACTACTTCGTAAACTTGGCATAACCCGACATTTCCAAAAATGCTTCCACTAGGGGGAGATTAATTGACAATGTCTTGAATACCGATAAGAACTTTTTGAACTTCTGATCTTCGTTCTTCTTCTTTAGCCATTGGGGAAATGGGGGAGACATTTTTGGTAAAGGTTGGGATTGGATTGTGTTTCTCCATTTCTCTTTGTGGTTCTTTAGCAATGCTTTGATGGATAGGTGACTCTTTTTCCTCCATGCCTTTTTATTCTTCATACATTTGAGCTTCTTTATAGCCCGATACATCTGCTACCTTTCCGCTTCGAGTAACCACAACCAGCCTCTATCATCATCCTCCATTGTCATTATTGATTTCAATTGTGCTGAAAGTGAACTCAACTGACCTTCAAGTATCTTGATTGCATTTGCATGAGAGTTCACTTTATTGTTCAATGATGAAAAGTCAACTTTCATCCGCTTCAACAAATCATCTGAACCTTCAACTTTATCAAGGATGCGTGATAGCAAATCATTCACCCAAGGACTACTTGCACTCCTTTTCGATTTTGGGCTCTTACTCGAGTGAGAGTGGTCCTCTTCATGGTCATCCTCCCTTTTCCAATAATCATTTTGTTCAGTCCAATCTTGATAGTATCTCCTTTGCTCTTCCCCTTTGTGATTGTTCCAACCTTGATTTCCACCTCGTTGTAAATAGTGTGGGTGGAAACCCTCCTCGTATCTCTTGGAGTTCCAACCTTGATTCTCCCCTGGTTTTGAATAACCAGCGGAAGAGCCCTCCTCAACTCTAAACACTCCACTTATCCCCTTGGGTTCTCCTACATTCTCCATCATATACTCTTGTAATAGCTCCATTTGGGTAAACATTTTCTTGATGTTTGCATCCCTTTCTCTTTCCTTGTCAAGTTGTTCATGTGTCATTCTAAAACAAAACATAGAGACTTGATCTTCTTGAGTGTACCAAGCTTGATTTATTTTCGTCATGTCATTAAGAAGAAATGTAGCCACTTCAAAGGATTGCAACATGATTCCCCCTCGTACCAGTTGATCAACCACTCCTTTTTTAACTGAATCAAGACTCTGATAAAAATATTGGAGTAGCAATTCATTTGGTAGACCGTGAGTTGGGCATTTAAGTAAGAATTTCTTGAACATCACCCACGTTTCATGGATGGGTTCACCTTCCCGTCGGTTGAATCCTTGAATGTTGTTTACATCCCTACTCTATTCAAATAGGGCAAAACGTTGCGATGATTCAAAAAATAATCAGTTAAATCAATTTTAAAAGAATTTTAAGAAAAAAAGAATTTTAAAGGAGTCGCCACCTAATTTTAGGAAAAAACTAGGAAACCATTAAGTGATCTACGAAACCATTAGATTCTAAGTAAGGGGTTCAAGTTATTTCGAAGGAAAGGGGTTAGGCATCTTTCGAAATCCACAAATGTGGATCCCGACTGAATTCATTTTTTTTTCAAATTGAGGATGAGAATAAAATACTGTACAAATATAATAAACATGCAATATACACAAGTAATATGATAAAACAATAATATAGAAATCGGCCTAAATTTGCCTATCGTCAATAATCTACAATATAAATAGAAGTATAATTCGAACCTAATTCAAATAACTTTAATGGGAAGTACCTCCGGGTACCTGTAAAGACACGTAGTAAAAGTGTTAGTTATGAATAAAAATAAATGAATCAAATATTAATTTAAAAATAAAAATCCGTCTTATTAACATGGGAGGCCTTGGAAATCGACGGTAATTTCTTCATCGGCCAATTTTAACATAAAACTTATATAAACTTAAACTAAATTCCGTCTTTTAAAATGTGGAGGCTTCCAAAACCGACGGAGAGATTTTATCATTGGCCATTTTTATCAAACAAAGAAATATAAACTTAACTAAATTTCCGTCTTCTAAAATGGGGAGGCCTCCAAAACCGACGGAGAGATTTTCTCAATGGCCATTTTTATCAAACAAAGAAATATAAACTTAGCTAAATTTTCGTCTTTTAAAATGGGGAGGCCTCCAAAACCGGCGGAGAGATTTTCTCATTGGCCATTTTATAGTATAGAATTACTCACATTTAACCATGAAAAAAAATCGATTAAACAATAATAATACTATAACAACACGTATACAAATAAGTACAAACAGAGACCAAAATAAAAGTAAATAAGTAGCAATAAAGTCATAAATACTTTTAACTGTAGACAACAATAAGGCAACAAACAAAATATCATATTTTACTTTCCTCAAAGATAAATTTAAACAAAGTTAATCAAAAAATCAAATTTCCAACAAGACATTAATAAATTATTGATTAAATTAGTATTGACAATAAAGATGAGTAATCACATTAAGAATAATATTTGAACTCTAAACAGATGACTACACAAAAACATTAACAAAATAATTCTAAAACGAGAAAAACTAAAAAGAAAATAATAATAAAAATTAACAGATCTATTTAACAACAAACAAAACTAGTGTAATCAAAATTAAATGCAAATAGGTAATAACCATAAACAACCACTATAATTTATAATAGAAAAATAAAAGAGTTTACAACAATAATTATATTATATGTACAGTAAAACAAAGCAGATCTATAAACAAGAGTGATAGTAATAACGAGTAAAGGGAGGAAAAAATTGCTTACTGTTTGGAGCTCATGGTCGAAGAAATGGACTTGTTTATTTCTGATTTGCTGTGGCTTGACGGAGTTGCGATCGGTTTCGAGCTCACTGGCTCACTTGTGGAGCCGTGCTGGAGTTTGGAGCTTCATTGGTTGCTTGAGCCTAGAGCTCATTGATGTTGAGTTGAAACACCTAAAAAGCAAAAGAAAATCGTGAAGGGGAAGAGGGAAAGGGGACTAGCCGTTGGTGGTCTGTTGTTCGCCGGAGCTTGAAGCTCGATTGGTCGGGAAAAATGGGGAACAGAGGTGGGATTCTGGTTCGAAGCTTTGGTGCTGTTTCAGCGAGCTTGAGGTCGTATACTGAAAGGGAGAAAATGGCTGGAAGGGTCTGGTAGTTGGAGAATGGGGGTGGGTCTATGGGTTTCGCCGGATTCCGGCGGGGTTTGGGTTGGTCGGATAAGGTGAGGACTAACTGGTAGCAGCGATGGAAAGAAAGGCATGAAATGGGGTTGTTATGTTGTTGTCTGGAGCTGCTTCCGGTGACTATTTCACCGGAAAAAGAAGAAAAGACCAAAGGGGATTTGGTGGTGGACTCAGGTGGTCGTTTGGAGGTTGTTTCGGTGGTGTTTTGCCGGAAAAGAGAGAAAATGAATGGGGGTTTTGGGCCTTTTGGGGTGGTGAAGTGGTGGAGTTTCGGCGGCATGCCCAATGAAGAGACCCTATGTTGTGAATTAAAATAATCTGAAAATTTCACTCCCCAATACTAAAATATTTCACCATCCCTTATTTTTAACCTAACCAAAACTTATATAGAAAATAATTGTTAAATGGGTTCAATTGTGGACTTGAGATTGTGGCCCAAAATTATCGATCAACTAAAATATATGTATTTGAATTCATTTCTAAACTGTGCAAAATATCAAAATAAATATTAACAAATGTAACAAATAAAATGACTATTAAAAAAAAATCTAATGAACGTAACTAATGACATGTAAAAATGTAATTTTAAGATCAACTGATAAAAGAAAAATCTTAATTTTTGATAAATAAGGATAGTTATCGATAAACTTATTTAAAATTATAAAAAATTTATTTTGAGCTATAAAATAAATAAAACTTAAAAGTTACGAATTTTTGAAAATGTTATGCCAAAATTGGGTGTCAACAAATGTCATCTCTAAGTTTCATCATCCTTGAAGGGGGAACGAATCTTGCATTAAATTCTATAATCAACTCCTCCCATGATGTGATGGAATTGTTCGGTAGCTCGGCCAACCACTGGCTAGCCTCCCCCGTTAGACATAGTGGAAATAACCGAAGCCGAATTGATTCTTGAGACACATTCTGGAATGAAAACAGGCTGCATACCTCTATAAAATTTCTTTCATGCTCATGCGGGTCTTCGTGGTCTAGCCCTCCATAAAGTCCCCTCATTTGGAGGAGATGAAGAGTCGTGCTAGTGACCTCAAATGTTACGTTCCCATCATCTTGGGGTAAGCAAATTGCACCCATTTCACCAGCATGAGATGGGTTGTAGACACTATTAATATTATCGATATTGTCCTGATGACTTGCTTGACTACCATTCACCTCTTCTTCACTCATTTTTACTTCGATGTAACCCAACCAACACTACACAATGCAGCCTAAGTCAATTCAACTACAGTCAACAAATTCATAAATCAAATCTTTGATCAAAGAATTCTAAGTCATGCTATTCCCCGGCAGCGGCGCCATTTTGATTAACGTTTCAAAGACACTTCATCCAATTTTAAGTGTCAATGATCACTAGTCAGTATAATAACCCAACTAAATGAGTTGGGGTCGATCCCATAGAGACTAGCTTTTCCTTCGAACTCAGTTATAGAAGTATGACAACAAACTCTTCACTTGAACACTTACTGCACCTTTTTGATTTACACTTCAAAGTTTAGGTTATAATCATCAATCCAATGCAACACTTAACACGAAACGATCAGATAGTGGGGTAACACTTGGGAAATTGACCAACCAATAATTGAATTCAACTTAGTGGGTGAACATTGATGCTCAAAATGGTATAAACTGTTGTGGTAGGTAGGACTATATGCAAAGCAATTTTCTCTCGAACAATTACCTTATATTTGTCAAATTCTTTCAAACTTCAACACTAGACGGAAGATTCCCAACCCTCGTCCTCATCAAATCCACTCTCTCGAGCTAGATACAAAGGATAGATACCAAGTTTCACTCTCTCGAGCTGAAATCATGGAAACCCACTACTAAGGATGCTGAACTTGCGACTTTGGTTTTGCACTTCTCTCTCGAGCAAGCACAAAACACTGAACTTGAGACACCAATCATGCAAGACAATCTTGAAACACAGCAGCAAGTCACACCCACTTCAAATTAACACCATTATTTTCAAATCAATGACACCCACTTAGTAAAACTCAATAATTGGTTACATAGTCAAAACCCCAAGAAGAGGGTTTTAACCAAGCATTGTCAAAAGAAGAAAATCAACATCCATCTTATCTTCCATAGCTGTGTACAAATGAAAATTTAATGTTAAAATAAACTAAAAATCTCCTCTATTACAAAATCTCCAAGAAAATCTTGCTAAAATCACTTAAACTCCCCAATGGAAGTGTTTTCACTCTCCAACTTGTGTTCCTTACATTTCTAAATGCCTTCTCTCTCTAGCAAAAATCATTTTTTGCAAGTCTGATGATTGATTGTTTAGGGCCAATCGACGAGGTAAGTCGGGCTTCGCCAATGGTTCGGTGACTCTTCGATGTTCCTTCCTCTCGTCTTCATTTTTCACTTCTTCTTGGTCCATCCACTGTAATTTTAGGCAATTTAGATCGGGATCGCTGAGTGGTTCCGTGAGTCGCCCTTTCTCTTTGCATCGCGCCCATCAACACTTGTGAGGATCTCCATCAACACTTTTGGCGACCTGGTCATCCAACGCCGAAGCGATCAGCGACACACCGAGTGGAAACTTAGCGAGTCGCCTCAGCATTCTGTAACTCTAGGCGGTAGAGTGGGAACTTGGCCTCAGCATTCTGTAACTCTAGGTGGTAGAGTGGCAACTTGGCGAGTCGCCGAGTGGAATCGGCGATCATTAGGCCTGTTTTTCCCTTCTGTTTGCTGATTGTGTTGTCTCTATTTCCCATTTCTGCCTTAGCTTTCTTCCTCACTCCATGTACCTGAGAATCAAGGGTTTTGCATCAGGTAGTTGCACAAAATGAGCATTTGAGGACACTAAATCTATCCTAAGAAATCCCTAAATGAGTCCAACTCGCGGGCTCATCAATTAGTAATCATAAGAAACTTTACATCCATTATTCGTAGGAAATTATACTTTATTAGCCCATTTGTAATCGTTTACTTAAATTTTTGGTTCAATAATATTGACATCATTTTAAAAAATGATGCACTACATAGTTTGACATTTATGTGAAATGCATGTGCGTCAAAACTAGTCAAATAATAAAAGTACCTACTAAAGTAAATCTCTTATATTCATTGGTTTGATGTGAATACATGTATGTTTTTATCCCTACACACAATTATCTGTCAAACTATTATTTTCTAGTTAAAATGGTTAGTTTGAATGTTATTTTTCCCTAAAATAATAGCTAGTCAAAGTTCAATATTACTCCAATCCTATCCTTTCTAATCCAATCCATCAAACTGTCACGCCCTGAGCCTACACTCTAGGCGGAACTGGCACTCGAGAACCATTGCTTGCCCAAGCAAACCCTTGGTCTGGCTAGGCTCTCAGCGGAAGACTTGCTCAACTTAAAAGTACTTTAAATACAAGCTTAAATAAACTATCTAGATAAACTGAGAATGTTTTAGAAAACAACATTCAACTTAGCCAAAATGGCAACTCAAGTCTTAAAATCAAAAAACTGAAATATCAAGACTAAAGAACTATATCTATCTGTCTATGAAACCTCTAAAACTATGAGGGATGTTGGGACAAGACCCCCGATCATCCTAACAACTGAAAATACTAAACAACGCAATAAAAAAGGATCCTTCAATAAAGAAGGAGGCTCACCACAAGACTCTGAGTGCTCAACTAGATCAATTAAGAACTGGATGATGATCCTGGTTACCTATATCTGCATCAAAAAATGATGTATGCCAAATGGCATCAGTGCATTAAATGTATTAGCATGTGAGGCGAAATCTAAACAAACATAAGCTTGAACTGGAATCTGAAAGACACACTTACCTCTCCTTAACTCAACTCAACTCTTTTTAATATTAAGCAGAATTAAAGATGCAGTATAAATAAAAGCTTTAAAATATGGAGATAACAACTCAGTGCATTTATGAAAACACATAACAATTCAGTTTGTATATGAAATACAAATAACTCTGGTTATTTAAGTATACAAAATATCTTCTTGGGAGTTTCTCTAACCAACAACTATCTCTATAAGCTTAAGTGATGGTACAACATTTTGCCTCACATTGCCAGGGCCGTCCTATACCTTTCCTCCAAGACTCAACAATCAAGATTCAAACGAAACTTTCAACAAATTTATCAAGAACTCATAAACTCTTCTTTCAAGAACATAATTACGCTGAATTAAATCATGATTGGCACGTCGGTGAACAAACCCAATGCTAGGTGATCTCACATACATCGTAGGGATTAACCCTTGGCGAAATCCACAAGCGAGATCTCAAGAACGCAATGAATCTTAGCCCCTTCTCCTATTTTTCTCCTCCTTTCTCTTCTCTCAAAACCCTAGCGTAAATTTATAAAGTGTAAACACAACCAAATTAGTTTAGACTCCAAATAAATTACTAAAAACGAATTTAAATAGTTGGGTAATGAAAAGACCAAAATACCCTTCGTAAATTTGGTTGAGTTTCCTTATCCAGACAGCCCCACATCAAATGGGAATATCTCCCTCATACGAACTCAAAAATTAGCAAGCTCGGTGGCATTCAAAAGATAATTCAAAGACCTTTAATTTGATATATTGTAGCCCACCTAACTCATCATGTTCTGTGAGTTATGGTCGTTTGAAGTTGACCCAAAACTCATACTTCACATAACTTGCTCAAATGTCCAAATTTGATTATTTTCGGAACGGTTTCTTTCTAATTCTAGTTCTTTCAAATAACGGGGTGTTACAATATCTCGCCCTTGGGAACATTTGTCCTCGAATGAGATTACTCTAAGAAGGCTAAGGTGTAACATCTAACATTCAGCTCAAACATCCAACAATCAAAATATAAATACAACATGCCAACTTACAACAAATGGCAAGAAAAGGATAAATACCTTAGTTTGAAATTTCTCCGGAGTCAAAGAGATGTGGGTATCTCTTCTTCATGTCTTCCTCAGCTTCCCAAGTAGCTTCCTCAACAAACTGATTTCTCCACAGAACTTTGACTGATGCTACTTCCTTGGTTTTCAACTTGCGATCTTGACGATCTAGAATCTGCACGGGAATCTCCTCATAAGATAAGCTATCCTTAATACTAATATCTTCAATAGGTATGATAAGTGAAGGATCGCAGATACACTTCTTCAATATGGAAATGTGAAATACTGGATGGACCACTGCTCACTCTTGGGGTAGCTCTAACACATAAGCTACATTGCCAATCCTCTTGGTTATCTTGTAAGGACCAATATATCAGGGACTCACTTCCCCTTCTTACCAAAGCTCATAACACCCTTCATGGGTGTAAACCCAATTATCTACTTCAAACTCTAAGCCTCTTCTCCTAACATCTATATAGGATTTCTGACGACTCTATGCTGTTTTCAATCTCTCTTGAATAACCTTTACATTTTCCATAGCTTGATGCACTAAGTCTGGTCCTATCAACCCAGCTTCACCAACCTCAAACCATCCAATAGAAGATCTGCATCTTCTCCCATAAAGAGCCTCATATAGAGTCATTTGGATGCTAGAGTAGTAACTATTGTTATAAGCAAACTATATGAGAGGTAAGTGATCATCCCAATTACCCTTGAAATCAATCACCACAAGCTCTCAACATATCTTTTAAAGTCTGAATAGTGTGGCCTACTTGACCATCAGTCTGAGGATGAAAACCAGTACTTAAGTTCACCTTTGAACCCAAACCTCTCTGGAATGACTTCCAAAATTGTGCACCTTTATCTAAAATAATGGACACTGGAACTCCATGAAGTCTGACTAGCTCTTGAATATACAACTTAGCATAATATTTTATTGAATGGGTAGTCTTTACCTGTAAGAAATTAGTTGATTTAGTCATTCCATCTACAATCACCCAAATGGAATCATGTTTCCTGCGATATTGTGGCAAACCAGTAATGAAGTCCATATTGATCATCTCCCATTTCCATTCTAGAATCTCTATATTCTGAGCCATACCACCGGGCCTGTGGTGTTCTACTTTAACGTGTTGGCAATTTGGACACATAGCAACAAACTCTGCAATGCCCTTTTTCATATTACTTTACCAATAAACTTCTCTCAAATCACGATACATCTTTATGGAACCCGAATGAATAGAATATCTGGAGCTATGAGCTTCCTCCATGATCCTCTCTTGAAGTTCATCCACCCTTGGCACACACAATCTACCTTGATACCTCAACACACAATCTCCCCATTATTAAAAAGCCATTACTTTGTGCTTATGAACATTTGCCTTTAAGTTAAGCAAAATAGGATCTTGGTTTTGTTTCCCTTTAACTTCACACACTAATGGTGATTCAACCCCATTCATCACCATTTCTCTTTCATTGTAATCTATTAGCCGAACTTTTAATCGTGCAAGTCTATGCACATATTTTGCTAACTCTTTCTTATCTTCCCCTAAATAGGCGGTACTACCCAAAGACAATCTGCTCAAGGCATCAACGACAACGTTGGCCTTACCTGGGTGATAGAGGATACTCATGTCATAATCCTTGAGTAACTCTAACCACCTTCTCTGTATGAGATAAAGCATTTTCTGACTAAACACATACTGAAGACTCTTGTGATTGATGAACACATCTACATGAACACCATAAAGGTAATGATGCCATATTTTCAAAGCAAATAGTACGACATCCAACTCTAGATAATGGGTTGGGTAATTTCTCTCGTGAATCTTAAGTTGTCTTGAGGCATAAGCTATAACCTTGTGGACGCATCACAATAACTACAAAACCTTGCGTACCCTCTAATAATGTCAATAATGGGAAGTAGTCAACCGTTTTTTCAATTCTTTAAAGCTTTTCTCACAAGCTTCAGACCATTGAAACTTAATTGTTTTCTGAGTCAAATTAGTCAAAGGAGATGAAATAGATGAGAACCCTTCGACGAACGTTCTATAGTAGATAGCCAATCCCAAGAATCTCGTAATGTGAGTTGGAGACGTGGGTCTAGGACAGTTCTACACTGCCTCAATCTTTTGAGTATCAAATCTAATTCCATCACCAGAAACAATATGGCCTATGAATGCAACAGACTCAAGCAAAAATTCACACTTAGAAAACCTAGCATATAACTCCTTATCCTTTAGAGTTTGGAGAACTATTTTGAGATGACTAGCACGATCTTCCTCATTCCTTGAATATATTAGGATGTCATCAATGAATACGATAACAAACATATCCAAATAAGGCTTGAATACTCTGTTCATAAGGTCCCTAAATGATGTAGGAGCATTGGTCAAACCAAAGGACATAACTAGGAACTCATAATGACCATAGCGGGTCCTAAAAGTTATTTTAGGAATGTCACTCTCTCTTACTTTCAACTAATGGTAGCCAGATCTGAGGCCTATCTTAGAAAAACAAGTTGCACCCTGAAGTTGATCGAAAAGACCATCTATTCTCGGAAGATGATACTTATTCTTGATAGTAACCTTGTTCAACTGACGGTAATCTATACACATCCTAAGACAACCATCTTTCTTTCTCATAAATAAGCTTGATGTTCCCCAAGGTGAGACACTTGGACGAATAAAACCTTTCTCTAAGAGATCTTTCAATTGCTCTTTTAACTTTTTCAAGTCCACTGGTGCCATTATATATGGCGGAATAAAGATAGGACGAGTATCAGCAAGAATATCTGTACCAAAGTCTATTTCTCTCTCAGGATGGACTCTGGGAAGATTTTCTGGAAACTCTTTTACTACTGGAACTGACTGCACATGAGGTGTCTCAACAATAGAGTCATTAACTCGGACTAAGTGATAGACATACCACTTGGAAACTAAATTTCACGCCTTAAGGTACGAAATAAAATGAACCTTAGGCACTGTTGAACTACTTTTTCACTCTATAACTGGCTCATTAGGAAACTGGAACTTAACAACTCGAGTTCTTCAATCGACTGAGGCATAACAAGCATAAAGCTAGTCCATACGTAGAATGACATCAAAAGCTACCATGTATATCTCAACTAAGTCAGCCATGGTGCTCTTGTGATTGAAGGAAATGGTACAATCACGATAGACTCTTCCAGCTATAACAGACTCACCAACATGTGTAGAAACACTGAAGGGCTCAAGAAGTTGCTTAGGAAGAACGTCAAAATTCATTGCAACATATTGATTCACAAAAGATAGACTCCCTCCTGGATCTAGCAAAGCATAAACATCAAAAGTAAAGACTTTGATCATACCAGTGACAACATCTGGTAAATTCTCTTGCTCTTGGCTGCTAGTGATAGCATATAGACGGTTTGATCCTCCGCCCGCCCTTGAATTAGCTCATCTTGGTGTAGCTCTATCTGGTGGAGCAATTGAAGAAGATTTGGCTCTATTGCCCCCATTACCATTACCTTGTCTGTTCTTAGGGAACTCTTTCATAAAGTGACCGTTCTTACCACACTTGAAGAAACCAGTGGAAAAATCATGACACACCCCTGAGTGGGTCCTACCATACTTAGCACATGCACGAGTTCCATTACCTCCTTGTGCAACACTATCTTGAGACTGTGCAGGTCTAGCTCTGAAATTCTGTGTATTCTGATTGTTGAACCCACCTCTGTTCCTAGGCGTAGGTGCACTAGCAGATGATGGAACATGTCCTTTTGGCTTAATTTGGAAGGAAGACCGGTTCACATTACTCTTCTACTATCCGGACTGATTCCATGTCTTAGCTTTCTTATTTTGGAACTCTTCTCTATCCATCAGCTTATCCTCCTCAACCTGCTGCACATGAATAATCAACCTCGCTATGTACATATCACCTACTAACATAGCTTCCTTACCTTCTTTACTTGACAGATGAGATAACTCAGCAACAAACAGACTCATCCTACTCCTCATATCTGCAACCATCTCCGGAGCATAGAAAAAAAAGTTGGGTGAACTTCAAACTGTAATCATGAACACTCATAGATTCCTGCTTAAGAGTGAGGAATTCTCATACTTTTGCCTCTCTTAGCTCACGGGGAAAGAAAATCCCCATGAACGCATTCTCGAACATAGCCCAACTCACAATCGGTGCATCCTCATCCCGGTTCTTTTTCCATTGGTCAAACTAGATTCTATCAACACTATTCAGTTGATAAGAAGCTAGTTCCACTCGCTCAGCATCGACAACATGCATAATCTCAAAAACCTTCTGAAGCTCCTCGACAAAGTTTCTCGGATCCTCAGTGACACTTGAACCAACGAAGCTTGGAAGATTCATGAGTAAGAACTCTCGGATCCTAGAAGTATCAGCCACTTCCTGATGGTTCTCTCTTTACCCAACTTGATTGGTGACTGCTTGACTTAACATCCGGATGTCCTTACGAAACTCAGCATTGGTGACCTCTCATTGGGGTTGCACCTCTAGTGCATTAGGTACCCCTTGTTCCTCGACATTCCTCCTAGAAGGACGACCTCAAACAGCTCTTCGTGGAGGCATGATCCGAAAGATACGCGCAGGCACGAGTTAGAAAGAATTTTTTCTTATGGAGATACAATTTATCACACAAAATGAGTATGAAAGAAGTGAGATAGTTCATAAATGTTGCAGCCTATTAATTATAGATGTGGCGCGCTTCATACAGATAACTAGGACTCTACAGACACGACTTCATAGACTACCTAGGACTCCTAAAATATGTGCTCTAATAGCAAGTTTTTCATGCCCCGAGCCTACACCCTGGCGGAACTGGCACTCGGGAACCATTGTTGTCCCCAAGCGAACCCTTGTGTAACACCTCGACTTTTCAAAACGTCTAAATTAACTCGTATCTTTGTGGAAAGACAAGGAAGGTGAGTAATAAATTAAAAATGATGTGGTATGTCATATTTTAAGTGTTCAAGGGTTGTATCTCATGTTTTGGAGTTAAGAAAGTGGCAAAATAAAAGTTGGCGAAAGTTATCGCAAGTTCCTTTTTAAAGATTTCTCTAAAATTTGGGTCAAATGTCTTGAATGTCTTCTCCCAATATATAAAGATTTATAAGGCCTATAGCCCATTAAATCGAAGGCCTATGAGTCTAGTTTGCAATGCACAAAATCCCGTATCAAACCGACATCAGAGTAAAACGTTATGAGGGTTTTACTAGGGACTGCCGGGGCAGAATCCAGGTCGGATCCGGGTAGGATAAAAAATATGGTATGTCGGCTTATTTAACGTTTTAAGCCATGAAAACATTTCATTTTAGTTCCAAACCAGAGACAAAGCTTAAGAGAGGGTTCCTATGGAGTTCTAGCATGATGAAGGTTAGTTTTTGACGATTTCTACCATTAAACATTGCCCCCGTGCCTAGAAACATAATCCCTACACGCGACAATCGTTTTTCCCTTATATTAGCTGCGTCTGGAGCTGGTTTTTGAAGATATAAATTTTTAGTTATTGGTGTTTCTTCAAGGTTTACACTTGGTTAACTAAGGTAATCATCTTGGGACCCTTTTGTGGTTGTTTTTATGTAGTTCTACGGACGTTTCGATAAGTTGGGGCATTATGGAAAATCTGCCAATTTAAGATTAATTATAAACTATTTATAGGTGTGTACCAGCTGTGTATATATAGTGTTAGCGAAGCTTAGGACATAAGAAACTACTTTCGTGAAGGAACTACGGTCTTTCGAGCGTTCATTGGAAAGGTATGTTAAGGCTATTCCCTACCTATAGCATGTTTCCTTAAAGCTTAGGAGCAATGTAATTGGGTTGTTATCCTTGTTACACTTGTAGCCATTATTGTTGATTGTTGGCTGCTCGAGTTGATATAATCCTCCCTTGTCGGGATTCTTATTCAGTTAGTAGCGTCCCTATGTTGGACACAACTTAGAGGCTATTTGTAAAGGTTCCTTATAACTAAATTTCTCGCTTTTAGCGATTGGATTGTTATTGTTGCCTTGGGGCTATTGTGGTTACCTGCAGGAATGTGATTTATGCCTAGAAGGGCTATGTTCTGCCTACAGGGCTATATGGATGCCTAAAAGGGCTATGAGTTGCCTACAGGGCTATATTGACACCTAAGAAGGCTATGTGCTTCCTACAGGGCCATGTTGTTGCCTAAGAGGACTATGAGTTGTCTATAAGCTATGTTCATGCCTACGAGAGCTTGTGCTGCCTACGGGGCTATATAAATGCCAAAGAGGGCTATGTGACTGCCTACGGGGCTAGGGGACTACCGATAGGGGTATATAGGTTGATTCGCACCTTCCGGGCTTATGGGGGCCTGAGTAGGTGGTCTTGTGTGCTGTTTGTACCTGTCGAGTTTATGTGGGCATGGTTAGGTTGTTGTTTTATTATTTTTGATAAGCTTAGATTGAGGAGCAGCTCAGTACACTTATCCTATCCTTGATTTATTTATCAGATTATTCCACTATATCAGGATACCTCCTAATAGTTATTGCCTTTCATACTCTGTACATTATTTTGTACTGACACCCCATTTCCGTTTGGGGGTGCTGCATTCATGCATGCAGGTCCTGACAGACGACCGAGTAGACCTCCTCAGCAACATGATTGACTTTTATCCAATTGGCTATCCCCTTTCCTCCGGAGCTGCCAGAGTTGGGAGGTTTGTTACCTTTTGTTGTATATATCTTTATGGGTAGGCTGGGGACCTGTCCCGCTAATCTTTACTACTCTTAGAGGCTTGCAGACTAGTGTGTGGTGTGTATACCTATGTTATGGCCATATTGGCCTATGTTGTTGGTTTGCTAAAGCTTGTGAGTTGTTTCATGTATTGTATTGATATATACCCACTTTTAGTTTTGGTATAGATATCATGGTGCCCTCGATGGCCTAGTCAGGACTTCTGTGCTAGTTGGCTATTTATTTATATGATCTCCTGGGAGTAGCTGTTTCTTTTATAGATCAGTTGATAGGGGCCTTGCCGGCCGAGGGCTTAGTTTTAAGCCGAGATATACGTGTTTGTTTTCTTGATTGTGTGTGGCTGCCATGCGCTAGTAGAAAATGGTTCAACAGGGTCAGCTCAGGCATGAGTTTTTACAGTAGGAGCCAGTTGCGCCCCTCGAGGTTGGGGCGTGACACCTTGGCCTGGCTAGACTCTCAGCGGAAGACTTACTCAACTCAAAAGTACTCTAAATACAAGCTTAAATAAACTGTCTGAATAGATAAACTTAGAATGTTATAGAAAACAACATTTAACATAGCCAAAATGGAAACTCAAGTCTTAAAATCAAGCAACTGAAATATCAAGACTAAAGAACTATAATTATCTGTCTATGATGCCTCTAAAACTATGAGGGATGTCGGGAAAGGACCCCGATCTTCCTAACAAGTGAAAATACTAAACAATGCAATAAAAATGGATCCTCTGGAAAGCAAGGAGGCTCACCACAAGACTCTGAGTGCTCAATTGGATCAACAAAGTGCTAGATGTTATCCTAGTTACATGTATCTACATCATAAAATGATGCAGGCCAAATGGCATTAGTACATTGAATGTACGGGTATGTGAGGGGAAATCTAAACAAAGGTAAGCTTGAACTGGAATTTGAAAGAGACACTTACCTCTTCTAAACTCAACTCAACTCTTTTCAAGATAAAGCAGAAATAAAGATGCAGTGTAAAGAAAAGCTTTAAAACATGAAGATAACAACTCACTGCATTTAAGAAAAACACACAACAACTTAGTTTGTATATGAAAATACAAATAACTCTGTGTATATAAGTATAAAAAATATCTCTGTGGCAGTTTCTCTAACCGACAACCATATCTATGAGATTAAGTGATGGTACAACGTTTTGCCTCACGCTGCCAGGGACGTCCTATACCTTTCCAGGGGTATAGAACCTAACTCACTAAGCGGATCCACTAGTCTATGCTAAAAGCATTAAGGAATCATCTAAAGAGTATGACCCTTTTCTACCCATGTTGGCTACACGGTTTATGGAGACTTTGAGTTATCTGCACTCGAATATGTCCCTAAATCGGTGCTCAATACTATTCCCAAAATATACTAGCTCATATGTTTAAAAACATAACTCTTTCTGTGGTTTGAAATTATTACTCAAAAACTAGTTTGAAAGCTTTCTTGGAAATCGTTGTTTCCTCTCTTGGAAATCGGTGTTTCCTCTCCTGTTTAAATGTGAAAACATTTTCACTCTTGGGAATACTTAGTTCCCATGTATTCTTTTGAAGAAATGAACTTCACTCTTACTCGTACTCAAATCAATGCTCAAGTCTGTAAGACAAGTTTTAAACAATTGCAAAATACTTTTGGAAGACTCTAAGAACTTTCTTGACTTGGCTCTTAGCTTTCCTTGAATTTGAATTATGGATTCAAGGTTTATGATCTCATGTTATGGATGATCTCTTAATGTTTATGCATACCTTAGACTGTAGGAATCAACTAGAAGGCATAGGTACAATTCGAGGGAACTCAAACGGAAAGAGGTGGGAAAGGGTAGAAGAACTGGCAACGCTGGTTAACTGAGTGGAGCCGGGCGCTAGACCTTAAACTACCGAGTCTGGGTTGTGGTGCACTTAGTGGTACGGTGCACCAGTGCCCAACCTAGAGACTCTGCCATGAAGCGCACTGAGTGGCGCGGCGCCCCATGCCTCTGCCAAGAAAATCCCCGAATTTTCTTTCTCGTTTGTCAACTCTAAACTACCTAGATTCGATTGGTTTCTTCGCCAAACACTTAGATTCGAATACACAACCAAAGTATACAAGAATCTACTCAAAAGTACCCTTAAATCTCATGAAATTAACTCAAAAACTCCTCCAAAACTCAACAATCAAGATTCAGACAAAACTTTCAACAAATTCATCAAGAACTCATAAACTCTTCTTTCAAGAAAATATTTATGCTAAATCAAATCATGATTCGCGCATGGGTGAACGAACCCAACACTATGTGATCTCACATACCACGTAGGGATTAACCCTTGGTGAAATCCACAAGCAAAATCTCATGAACGCGACGAATCTTTGCTCCTTTTCCTCTTTTTCTCCTCCTTTCTCTTATCTCAAAACCCCAGCGTAATTTTATGAAGCGTAAACTAAACCAAATTATTTCAGACCCCAAATAAATTACTAAAAATGAATTTAATTAATTGGGTAATGAAAAGACCAAAATACCCTTCTAAAATCTGGTTGACTTTCCTTATCCAGATAGCTCGACTTCAAACGTGCATATCTCCCTCATACAAACTCAAAAATTAGCAAACTTGGTGGCTTTGGAAATATAATTCAAAGAGTTGTGGTCCTTTGAAGTTGACTCAAAACTCATACTTCACAGAACTTGCTCAAATTTCCAAATTTGATTCTTTCCAAAAACGGTTTCTTTCTAATTCTAGTTCTTTCAAATAACGGGGTGTTACACAAACACTATAAAGGAAAAAAATAACCAAGTTGTGAAATTTTATTAGTGGGATACACTTCATTTGTATAATATAACTACCTATTAATCCAGTAACCCTATCCCATTTACACCCACCGCCACTATATATACCCCACAATCCTCACAAGTCTTTACCAAGTAAATGGTAGGCCCTACATCCCCTTACCACCCCACTGTACATATATACTTTGTATGTTCTATTGCTAGTATCCTTAATTCCCCATATCTCATATGCTCGACTAATTTTATTCAATGGAAAGAATGAAGATAAGAGTTCTATTAAGCATTGATATTGGAATCCTAAAGAAGATAAGCTAATGCAGAAGCTAGTAGAGGATTATGAAGTAGAGACCTAGTCTCTTATTGGTCAATTGATTCCAAATCTATTTGGAAAATCATGTAGGCTCCAGTGGCGTGATAATCTTTCTCCTCAAGTTTATCATCAACCGTTTACTCTTGAAGAAGATAATACTATTATCAAAGCTTATGCCAAATTCGGTAATCAATGGGCTCTGATAGCCCATTTGTTATCGGGTCGAACTAATAACGCGGTAAAAAAATATTGGAATTTCACCCTAAAAAGAGCACCCGTCCATGTCGAAAGTTTTGACATTCAAAAATCCTTAACCATTGCTTAAGAGATCGTTCAGTATAAGGAGGGGTACAAATCCAGTTAGTTGATATGAATCTGACTTGAGCAATTTGGATTTTCAATGTTCCCTCAATTGTGTCTTTACCCTCCTATTGCCCTACCAGATAGAATTTTGCTTATTTCGATAGTTTCACCAGTAATATCTGATCCATCAACATCTCATAGTCCATTTGAATCTGATTTGAGCAATTTGGGTTTTTATAGGTCCTCAGTTGTGTCTTTATTCCCCTATTATCTCATTTGGTAGAATTTTGCCTTTTTCAGCAGTTTCACCGATAATGCAGATCCATCAACTACTTACTCTGCTCGATTAATCAGATTCGAATCTTGCTAAATTTGAATCGGGTAAATCAAATTGAGATAGTAGTTGAATTGATACCTGTACCGACATCTGAACCCACTAAATTGCTGAGCCTCTCTTTACCCAAATTCAAATTTAGCAAGATTCGAATCTGATTAATCGAGCAGAGTAAGTAGTTGATTTATCACTTGTATCGGCATCTAAACTCACTACTCTCTCGGTCTCTCTTTACTCGAATTCAAATATAGTAAGAATTTGAATCGAGTAAACCAAATCAAGCAAGTAGTTGAATTGACACCTGTAAAGACATTTGAACCCACTTCATCAATTTTTATGCCCCATGTTTCAATAACACATAATTGGAGAAATAATTACTGAGCCCATAATTTTTTTATAGTTTTGCAAGATATGGTACAAAAAGAAATTAAAAAATTATATGTCAGAGTTTTAGAATGGAAGAGGTTCAATGAACACAAAAGCAATAAGGGATGTCTTTGATAACAACATTAGCGTTTGCGAAGATTAAGTAATAGTTGATGTTTTTATTGTATCTCATTAAACTTTTGATGACTGTATGAAAAAAAAGAAGAGAAAAAATATTTATATTCATAAGAAATGTAGGGAAAGAAACCCAACCAACCAACCTAACCCACCCCTACCTTCACCCCACCCAAAAAAAAAGAAAAAATAAAATGGAGTTGAATATGAATTTTCAATTAATTTTTTTGATGGAGGTTATCATTTTTATATCTTTTGAGGTGTTGTTATTGATATAGTTTTTCCGTTGCTCCCTTTTATATTCAAATTAACCATTAAGATAATAATTTAAGGTATTTGATTAACTAATTGTTATTTGAGGTAGTAGCTAAAATAATATTCAAAGGTGGTATGTCTTTTTGTTTTCTAGAGTGGTGATTATTTTCAAAATGATGATGTTTTGTATTTAGAAATAATTTATTTTAAAATTATTGTTATTTTACCATTAAAAGATGATCTACAGTCATACACATGTGTTAATACCCAAATAAATTTAATTAATTCTGTAAGACAAATTAAAATATTTTAAAAGACAATAAATATTAATTATAATATGAAAGGAAGTAAAGTTCGTAGCTTACGTAAACTAAAGGGGGAAAGACTTATTAGGGTTATCATCAACTTCTTCTTCTTGCATGTGACTTAATTCGCAAGTTCTCTGTCATTTATAGATCAATTGATGAGATAATATATGCAAGCTGGGCATTCTTAAGAGTTGTTAATAAATTTAAAAATAGACAAGCGAGTGAGACTTTCTTTGCTTAGGATGTTCAACTTGATTCTGAAGGACGTATAGTTAACTTTTCGTGGAAAGATGGTCGACTCTGGATTGATTGCAATTTTTTCTAATATTGTGTTTCTTGATATCATATATCGAACAAACAAGTATTGTGTGATTTATAAATCATTTATTGTAATAAATCTTCATTCACATAATATAATTTTTGGTTTTGTTTTTCTATTTGAATCTTTTAGGTGGTTATTCTTGATATTCTTAAAGTCAATGGAAAGTATTACTCCACATATTATAATTAACCAAGCTCGAGCAATGAAAATTTCCATTAGAGAAATGATGTCGAGTATCGGACATAGACTCTATCAATCTCACATAGCTAACAATGCCCCATCTCATTTGATATCACTTAAAAAATGACAAAGGTTCTTTAAAATTTGACAAATGCATGTCTTGATGCGATTCTACTGTTGAATTTGAAGGAACATGAAAGATGATGCTTATAATGAACAATTTAAAAGAACATGGTTGGCTGAATAATTTATACTATATTCGACACATGTGGCCAACAACTTTTAATAATGATGTGTTTAGTGCTAGATGAAAAGTAACTTCTCGAAGTAAAAGTAATAATCTTGTACTAAATGAACTTGTACATCCAAGAACTTATTTGCATATTTGAATGATTGATTATGAGAAAAATTTATTGACTAAGTAACGGTTGAATGAATAATAGGAAGACCTCAAGTGTAAAGAAGGTAAGCCTACTCTTGTTGTTAAATATTGTCCAACTTTAACACAAGTTTTGCAATCTATACTCAGAAGATTCATAACAAGTATGAGAAAGAGTTTTACAAAGGAGGTGAGACATGTTCTAATGTTTTTTGAGACGCGAGTTTGTTGTGATGTTCAAGTATCTAAATATGAAGTAAGAATGCATAGCTTAAGCAAGACATGATTTGGTGAGTTCAATCCCACGATTTTACATGTGACATGCACTTGCAAAACAATATACTAAATATATGTATATCATATGAGCACATTGTCACCAACATTAGTTGTGGAGCACTGGTGGGAGTGCCTCACCCTTAACCAGAAGTCTCGGGTTCAAGCCTTGGGTATGGAGAATTTTTTTGTGGGTGCCCCACCCCTGAATGGGCCCTGCAGAGTGCGATTCGGATTTAGTCGGAGCTCCAATGTGGGCTCCGGACACCGAGTGGAAAACCAAAAAAAATATGAGCACATTGTCACCAACATTAGTTGTGGAGCACTGGTGGGAGTGCCTCACCCTTAACCAGAAGTCTCGGGTGCTAGCCTGGGGTATGGAGAATTTTTTTTGTGGGTGCCCCACCCCTGAATGGGCCCTGCAGAGTGCGATTCGGATTTAGTCGGAGCTCCAATGTGGGCTCCGGACACCGAGTGGAAAACCAAAAAAAATATGAGCACATTGTCTACTGATTCTTACTTCTAGTATAAAGTATGTACAATTCCTCAAACAAAAATAATGGAGAAGTTCAGAAAGCTCACCCCTTTAGATTTAGGTACATAGAAATTTTCATCATCACTAGATATTGTTTATGACATATATTTATAAATATTATGTAGGTGATCATTGTCCTATATATTTGTAATTAAAAAAAGAGAATAAATATTAATATAAAAAGTATCTCAATGTATAAAATATTTTACAATACGAGGGTTAGAAAAGAACTGTAGCTAAGAAATGTGATGCAAATAATCTATCTAGTGTAAGAGTTTATTAATTAATATTCAAAGTTCATTTTGGGAATTTAGGGGCAAATTTACAGGAACTAGGTGATTTTCAGCCCATGAATTTTGGTGATATAGCTTCTGGATGATTTCTTTGCAAAACCTTTACAGAGCCCTCCGTAGGGAGTTAGGGGAGCAATACATACACTATTACAATTTCCAAAGTCCAATTTGGGCATTTAGGCGTCAATTACAGGAATCAGGCGATTCTCTTAGTTTTTTCGTATGTGTTAGCCCATACATATTTTGGTGATATGGCTTCCGAATAACTTTTTTGTCAAAACTTTATGGAACCTTCCCTAGGGAGTTGGGGAGCAGTACATATAGTTTCACAATTTTTAATTCCATTTTTAGCATTTAGGAGACAATTTATAGGAATTAGGCGTTTCTTCAGTATTTTGTGTGTTAGTCCATGAATATTTTGGTGATATGACTTTCAGAAAATATTTTTAACAAACCCTTTATAGAACCCTCCGTACATAGTTGGGGGAGAAGTACGTATAGTCTCACAACTTTGAGAGTTACTTTTTTGCATTTAGGGGCTAATTTACAAGAATTAAGAGATTTTCTTAGGTTTTCGTGTGTTAGTTATGAATATTTTTCTGATATGGCTTCCGGATGATTCTTTACAAAACCCTCTCTAGGGAGTTAGAGGAGTAGTACATACAGCCTCATGATTTTCAAACTCCATTTTTGGTATTTAGGGGTGAATTTATAGGAATTACATGATTTGCTTAATTTTTCATGTGTGTTAGATCATGAATATTTTGGTGATTTGGCTTCCGGGTAATTTCTTTGCAAACCTATTAAGAAACTCTCCATAGGGAGTTGGGCGAGCAGTACGTATAGTCATATATTTTAAATCCATTTTGAGCATTTAGGAGACCAATTATAGTAATTAGGCGATTTCATAGTTTTTTGTGTGTTAGCCCATGAATCTTTTGGTGATATATCTTTATAAATATTTCAATATGAAACCCTCTGTAGAGAGTTGTAGGATCAATACGTAGACTCTAAAAATTTCTAGAGTAAATTTTGGGCTGATAACGCTCAACTACACTTCATCCAATTCTAAGTGTAGGTGGTCACAATCAAGTATAAACCCAACGAAGAGTTGGGATCGATTCCACAGGGAGTGGTACGGTAAATAATTCAATTACGAAGTGAAATGAGTGTTCAAATCAATTGTAGGAGTAAAAGATTTTCGAAACAAGTAAAGTAAATTGCAGGGGTTTGACAATTAATGTCAATTTGAGGGATTAGAGTGGTCAATTAACCACTATCAAGTAGAGAGGGATATATCCTTGGGGATATGATCAATTGAACACCAATTTCGCTATATGGGTGATTGACATTTACCAAAAGTCGTTGAATCTTAGTGGGTAGACTAGACTTTAGGTGCAATAGCGATTTCTCAATCAACTATCATGAATCAAGCGACTTCTCTAGAACCTCGACAAGCATAAGAAATATGAACAACCCCAAACCTTAATTAGTCTACTCTCTAGAGCTAGATTGGTACGTAGGATTGAATTTAGACTCACTTTCTCAAGCTAAGTTAACAATAACACAATTACTACAATCATCAATTAATAGCTTTGATTCTACAACCTCTCTCTCGAGCAGGCTTAGAATTCTAGGCTAGAACTGCATTTGCAACTACAATTTATTAATTAAAACTCACCTACTAATTGAACCCACTTAAAATCAACAATTAAAACTGTAAATACTAACACCATAAGCTAATGGAAGCATTCAATCACATGATCACACCCAAAAGAATGGGTGTTTTAGGTACACATAAAAAGAGGAAGAAACTACTTATTAACTAAATCATCCTTTAGCTTGGTTAACAATCCAACAGTTGTCCAAGTGCTTGAATTAGCTTCCAAAATAATAAAACCCCAACAATCTACTCAAAAACATAAAAAGTAGTGTGAAGGATCAAAAACCCATTATGAAAATGTGCAAGAACTTAGAAAAACTTCCTCAAACTCGAACTCTCCCTCAGAACTCTTTTAAAATTTACATTTATGCTCTTCCAGATTTTTAGCTTCAAGACCAATCGGCGAAAATAGTCGGGCATCGCCGACCAGGTCGGTGATGCGCCAAATGTCTCCTTCCATCGTGTTCTTGACTTGACCCTTCACCATTTACCTTATGTGACTTTAGGCGATTTGGATCTCCATCGTTGATCTAGTCGGCGGTTTGCCGTCACACCCTTTTCCATACCGAGTTGGCTTTTCCCCAGGGCTAGCCTGCTGTAATATTTGGCGAGCTGAAGTTCTACTCGGCGACTTGCCGAGTGGTCTTGGTGATCATCGACTTTTCTTTTCTTCAGCTTTTTCTCTCCCTTTTGCCCGGTAATGTCCTTGCCTTGCTCTTTTTCCTTCATTGCTGCAAATTAGCATTTAAACATCACTTTAGAGCATAAAATAGGAATTGAGGACACTAAAACACTAGATATTAAGAACTAAATGAATTGAAATCTCCAACTCATCAACTTTCACAACTTCAACCTTTACTTGTCCTCAAGTAAGACACAAGATCAATCAGTTCAACAGCATGTCAAGAAACATTACTACTCAAGACTCAATCATGAATGCACATGAGGTTCAAACTATTCATGCAATGTTCAATGTGCACTACATGTTTCAAACTGTGACTAGCCATAATCAAATAGAACTCAAGCTCACAATGCTTGCTTCAAATGCAAATTCAAGCTCAACAAAAGTATATGAATGCCCTCACATCAAGAATGAGGCCATGCTCACACAAATCTTATCACAATTTCAGAATTAAGGAATCGAAAGCAACTCTCACACTCTCCAGGAAAAATACATGCATTATTCCACTTATAGGCTTGCCCATATTTTGAAATCAACATGACATTCTGCTCACTCAAGATCACAAAGGTCTTTCAAGGCTTGTAACAGGGATGAGGGTAAAGGTATGATCAGTTTGTCTTAGTGACTTCTACTTTCTTGAAACATGGCTTGCATTTCACCTTTTCTCCTTTTATTTCACTATTTTTTATTTTCACATTCTACCATTTGTTCTTTTAAGAATGATTCCTTTGATACCCCATTTCTTTTGTCCAGTGCACAAACGTTATTTCAACAATCTATTTCTTTTTCAATCTTTTTTTTTTGCTTTTCCTTTTTTTATATACGGAGGGGTTCCATTTTTTTCAATACAATTCATCAAGAGAAATTTTTTACAAACTTCTTGACTTTCCTCCTTTTTTACCACACCCCAACTTAGGCTTTTAGCCTACGTTGGCTATTCAAATGGACCAGTGCTTCATGATATTTATAGGTGATGGGGCAAAGGGGTCAAAGGTGCTCAAGTTTCATCAAAAGAAAAGGTTGGGCTCAAATGGTGCCAAGCTAGGTTCACACTCTCACAAGGTGGTCACAATTTTGGCTCAATCTCCACAAACTTTTGCCTAAGATCATTTCTATCATTCGCGACATTAGTCAATCGGACCAACGGGGCAAGTTCTAGAAATTATCACACACATATTTCAAGATATCCTTACCACACAAGGCATTCAACACAATCATCAACAAAATTATACTATTTTAGCTCGCGTGCAACGATCATCACAAGATTCATTTCAACAACTGACCAATCACAATAAGATTCTAAAATTTCACATATGACTTATGAAACTCAAAATTTGCCTCATTGGAATCGCACACTCATATCATTCAATCAAGAGCACTATTCAAGTCATCAGTATTGATCCCAACCGGCACTCAAATTTGCAAGAGAACAGCCACATTCACAAACGTCAAGAGGTGGCAAATTTTTAAGTTGGGTAAAAACCAACACATTCACATTAAAATCAAAAACTGATAGTCACAAAGAGCAAGCCTTCACAGCAGGCTATCAAAAATAAATTATCCACAAAAACAGCCAAAAAGAGGTAAGGTATAAAGATACCTCACCCCGCCAAACAAAACAAGCAACTGTCCTCATATGCAAAATAAATAAAAAGTCAAACCAGAAAATGGAAAGAGTGTCAAAATCTCCCTGTTAGGCTAAGCTTGAGGTGAACTCTGCATCTCAGTGACTCCCTCAGTCTGGGGATTAGTACCCAGCTTAACTCCATCCTTTCCTCCACTGGAGCCCACCATAGATGTATCCCTAAGAGACGCCTCCACAACTGTCTATGTCATCGACACCTCGAGGTCCTCTAAATCATCATACACCACTGCATCTCTTGTACCAAGCTTTTCCTCATCAGTCTCGGGAGCCTCTGACTCGGCATCATCATCAACCCTAACAACATCTCCGATCGTAGTAGCCGGAAGGATCTTAGAAATGGTTGGAAAATTAGTGCTCGGGACATTAGGAAGTTCCACCGTGCCGAAAAAAATAGAAAGATCTGTGGATTTCAGATCATCCACATCACGCCTAAACCCAACAATATCGAACTTCAAGGCCGTCAAATCCTCAGACTCACTCCTACCCTACTTACATGCGTCCACTCGCACCGTGAGGGCAGCCATGCGCCTCAATCATTTCTCGATGCTCTCTCAAATCCGCCTGTATAGGAGCTAAGGCAGAAATTATGGCTCTCTCAATCAATCGAGGGACATCAGCCTTTACCCGGGAGGCACGAACATCAGCAGGAGGCCAACTACATGCATTAGGGAGTTGGGGGAGCAGTAGGTACAGTCTCACATTTTTAAATCCATTGGACATTTAGGAGATCAACTGCAGGTATCAGACAATTTTTTACTTTTTCATGTGAGTTAGCCCACAAATATTTTGGAGATATAGCTTTCGAACGATTTCCTTGCGACACCTTTACAGAACCGTTTGTAGGGAGTATGGGGAGTAGTACATACGATCTCACAATTTTTAGAGTCCATTTTGGGCATTTTGAGGCTAATTTAAATGAATTAGGTGATTTTCTCAGTTTTTCATGTGTGTTGGCCCATGAATATTTTGGTGATATTGCTTTCAGACTATTTCTTTGTGAAACCTTTACGCAACTCTTTGTAGGAATTTGGGGGAGCAATACGTACTGTCTCACAATTTTTAGAGTTTATTTTGGACATTTAGGGGATAGTTTACAGGAATTAAGCAATTTTCTTAGTTTTGGTGTGTGTTAGCCCAAGAACATTTTTTTCTTAAAAAAATGCAGGCTTGATACCAACTGTATAAGCATGTCAGAATAATCTATTTAAATATTCAAATTAGTCTTGTTCAATTGAAATGTGAGTTAGATCAAATGTCTAAATGGAATATCTTGACTAGTTTAACAAGTTAATTATGTATTAAGCCGAAAAAGAACTTCTATTCAACTGATAAAGCAATAAAAGAAGAATGATACCAAACAAAGTCTGACACCACATGTCCAAATAAGCGCATCAATCCCAATATTTTAATTACGCACAACAATGAAACATTGATAGTGGTAATTTAAGAGAAACCGAAGTTACAATATTAACTTAAAGGTAAGAACTTTTACATAACCCTCCGTAGGGAGTTGGGGAAGTAAGACGTACAATATAGTAGTTTTTTGAGTCCATTTTGGGCATTTGGGGACAATTAAAAGGAATTAGACAAATTTATCAATTTTGTGTTTGTATTAGACAATGGTTTTTTGGTGATATGACTTCCAGATGTTTGTTTTACAAAAACAGTACGGAAAGCTTTGTAGGGAGTAAGGGGAGCAGTATGTAATGTGTTTTAGTATCTGTTTTTTCCATTTAGAAGTCAATTGATAGGAATTAGGTGATTTTCTCAATTTTTCGTGTTTGATAGCCATGAATATTTTGGTTATATGGCTTCCGGACGATTTCTTTGAGCATCCTTTATGGAATTCTTCGTAGGAAGTTGTGGGAGCAGTATGTACAGTCTCACAATTCTTCGAGTCCATTTTGGGCAGTTAGGGGAAAATTTATAGGAATTAAGTGATTTTTTATGTTTTTCGTGTGTGTTATCCCATGAATATTTTTGTTATATGTCTTCTAGGTGATTTCTTAGTAAAACCTTTACGTAACCCTCCATAGGGATTTTGGGAGAGCATATGTACAATCTAACCTTTTTTAGAGTTCATCTTGTGCATTTAGGGACCAATTTACATGAATTAGGAGATTTTCTTAGTTTTCGTGTGTGTGTCCATGACTATTTAAGTGATATGGATTTCAGACGATTTCATTGCGAAACCTTTACGAAACCCTCCAAAAGGAGTTGGGGGAGTAGTACGTACAGTCTCACAATTTTAAGAGTCCAGATTTGGCATTTAGGGGTAAATTTACAAGGATTAGACGATTTTCTTAGTTTTTCATATGTGTTAGCCCATGAATATTTTTATGATATGGCTTTCCGAGTATTTCTTTGTAAAACCTTTATGAAATACTCCGCAGGGAGTTGGATGAGCAGTAAGTACAGTCTCACAATTTTAAGAGTCCAGATTTGGCATTTAGGGGTAAATTTACAAGGATTAGACGATTTTCTTAGTTTTTCATATGTGTTAGCCCATGAATATTTTTATGATATGGCTTTCCGAGTATTTCTTTGTAAAACCTTTATGAAATACTCCGCAGGGAGTTGGATGAGCAGTAAGTACAGTCTCACAATTTTTAGAGACCATTTTGGGCATTTAGGGGCCAATTTATAGGATCTAGGGGATTTTAATAATTTTTCCTGTGTGTTAGCATATGTAGATTTTTATGATATCTTTTTCGGGTGATTTCTTTGGGAAACATTTACGGAACCCTCCATAAGGAGTTGGGGGAGCAGTATGTACGGTCTCAATTTTTAGAGTACATTCTGGTCATTTAGGGGAAAATTTATAGGAATTAGGTGATTTTCTCTTCTTTTTTCATGTGTGTTAGTTAGCCCATGAATATTTTGTCGTTATATAAGAAGCTTGATCCAACTTTTTAAACAAGTCAGAATATTCTATATAGATATTGAAATTAGGCCTATTCAATGGAAACATGACATAGATTGAATGTCTAAATGTAATATTTTGACAAGTTTAACACACTAATTAGGTATTAAGCCGAAAAAGAACCTCTATATATTTGGAAAAACAATTAGGGTTGTTTATCGGATGGATCGGGCAGATAATTTCGCTTACCGGTTAGGCTTTTTAGATATTTATTTTTAAATTTATTAATCTGGTAGCCAATCTATAAGATATTAGTTTGTTCAGTAACGGGTTAGCAATTATCGGACGGTTATCAGGGCGGTGTATTGGTTAACCTTTAATTTCTATGGTATCCTTTTTTTCTGATTAATGTATCTTATAAAAATGATGACTTTTAAATAGTAACAAGATAAAATGGATAAAGTGATCTAGAATTTCAACTGGTTGTCACATGTTCATTGTCCATTAGAAGCATCTTTGTCAATGACTCGATAAATTGTTGCATACTTTTCATGTACATATCCTCAGTGCTTTTTTGAGTTTTCTGACTTGCACTCTATTTTTTTAAAGCAAAATAGATAGTTATAGAAAAGTAAATAGGTTTTCAAGGCTTTATGACTTTAGCCTTTGGGAGTTAGGACTAAGAAAAGAAAAACATATAATTACTATAATATATATTGGCAAAATATTAAATGAGGCTAATAGGCCAAGAATAAAAATGTAAGTATGGTAATTCTTAGTGGGTTAATGGTTTACCCAATAAGGAAGTTGAATAATCCGTTCCCATACCCATAAGCCATTAATTATAAAAAATTATTTCCCCCAACCATTTATTCGGTAACCCAATACCAATAAGCCATAAAAAAAATTTGCGGTTGGCTTTTTGGTTACGGTTCGATTTTGAACACCCCTAAAAGCAATGAAAGAAAGCATCACACCAAACAAATTTGTACACCACATGTCCAAATAAGTGCATAAATCCAAATATTATAATTCCCACACAAAATAAAAAAAATGATATTGGTAATTTAAGTGAAACCTAAGTTAGAATATCAACTTGAAGGTACAAACTTTGTACTTTTTAAAAGGAGATTATTTACATGCATGTCCATGCTTTGGGCAAAAAATGATGAATAGATATGCATGCACCTAATATTACAAACAAATGCATGCACCTAATATTACAAACAAAACGAAACTCAAGTAACATATTTTAAATCCCTATATAATACTTCCCACACAATAATCCAGTATAACTTGTTTTCAAGCCAAACAATCACTTAGGTTTTTGGGCTCAATTTCAAGCAAGGAAATGTCAATGTGGGTAAATCGAACACCGGTGACAAATAACAAAAAAAACTTATCTATAATATGCATTTCTACAAGGTAGAGTTTCTCGAATTGTGAAATTCCAGCCTCTGTGCTCCCAAGACATTTTAAAGCTATTTCTCAACCTCTACAATCGAATATCAAACACACAAAGCTTTTTGTTTGCAAGACAATCTGCAACCTTATTGCCTTACTTATTCCAACACACTTCAAAAATACCTTCATAAGTTTTTTCAATTTTGGACTCCTTTAATGACCATATATTCATGCATTTATCCAATGAACCACTTGCCATGTATTCACCCTTTGGACTAAATGCAATAGAGTAAACAACTTCCTATATTAAATATTGAAGAGAACCTACTCAGTAAAAAAAAAAAAACATTCGACAAGAAAGAAACAATTAACTTATTCTCACTCCCCTTCCTTCACATCCCCACAAAACTAAAAGGAACAGGTATATAGATATCGATAGTTCAATTGCGTACGAGTAAACAAACCACATAATACTTGAGCCTGTATTTGATAGTTAAAAATGTAATTTTATTAAGAGTCACTATTTATCTCCTGTATCCAAGTAAACATAATGAGTTCACATCAGTTACTTGAGTTCGTTCAAGCTGTGAATAGATGCCCTTGTTCAATGATTTAACGTATCAGGACACTTCATCCAATATTAAGCATCAACGATCGTTAAGTAGTAGTATAACCCAACTAAGTGAGTTGGGGTCGAGTCCCAAGAGAGTGGTACGTATTTAAGAATCAATAGGAAAGCATGAATATGCTCAAGTCAATTATTGCTAAAAACATTTACGAGTAAAAGCATGGTTCAAGTTAGGGGCAACACAAGTGCCAAATATTAGGGGGATTTAGTTTCAAATATCAGCTACAACAACAAATAACACGAAAATAGCAAGTATAGAGACAGATTCTTGGGATGTGTTGGATTATGGGCTAAGATAGATAATTGGGTGATTGCAATTAATAGTGAATAACTGTAAATTAGTGAATAAGCTAGACTTTAGTGGGGAAAAATTTTCTCCCGAACAATTCACCCCGAATCAAATTGATTTCTCTCGAACAACAATAAGCAGCAATTAAGAACAGCCTACGCTTTAGTCTATTCACTCTCTCGAGCTGAATGTGTGGAAAAGGGTTTATGGTTCACTCTCTCGAGCTGAAAACCCATGACAACCCAATACCCACAGACAATCAAATAAGTAACCTTGGTTTTAAAACCTCTCTCTCTCGCAAGCCAAAAACACAAAGGTAGAGTTACATTTGCAACTACAACCCTTTAGATTAAGCCACAATTACCGAATGAAATCATTTTTAAAAAGCATTTACACTATCAATTAACAATACCCAACAGCTAAATTAACCCATAATCACAAAATCACACCCCAAAAATTGAGGTTTTAGCTAGACATCATAAAAAGATAAAAATTGTTACCAAATTGTGTTTCCATTAATCGAGTAAGATTGATATTGTCTTTACAAAGGTCTAAGATGAAGAATCTTCAACACCCACTTCCACTTTCTCAGAAATGGAAATCTTCAAATCTTCAAAGCTAAGGAAATATTGTCTCTAAACTCTGTTCTAAGCTCTCAAACTTGAAAACTGAATAAAAATGAAAACTATTGAATGTTAGATACTAAACTAAGAATTTAAAAAATGTATTTATAGTCGCCAAAAATGTGCTGCGAAGGACCATTAATGGAAAAAAGTCGGGATCGCCGATCCACTCGGCGATTCGCCCTTTGGTCAATTCCATCGCCTTTTTTCTTTGGCCTTCAGCATCTTCAAGTTCTGAAACTTTGGGTGATATGGCATTGCATTGCGGAACCGTTCGGTGACTCGCCGATTGCTTCTTTCTATCGACGACTTGATTTTCTCCTTCAGGTCTTGACACACTGGAACATTATGTGAGACATTAGCCATTCGGCGACTCGCCCAATGGATTAGGCGATCCTTAGGCCTTCTTTTCTTCGTCTTTTCAGCTGCCTTGTTCCTTTTGCTCATTAGTGTCCATGCTTTGTTTCTCAATCCAAATACCTAAAATTCAAGGATTTACATCAGTTATTGGCAAAGAATATGCATTTGAGGACACTAAATCTATTAAAATGAAGCCCTAAATTAGTCCAGATTGTGGACTAATCAACACCCCAACTTAAACTTTTGCTTGTCCTCAAGTAAAACTCAAGTTTAGCAGTTAAAAAAGGATGTCTCAAACAGTGCTACACAAGACTCAATGTTTAATGCACACAAGAAGACTCAACTTACTCATGCACATATCAATTGTGCACTCAAAGAATCAAGTTTTGACTTACCGTTATAAAATAATCTCAAGCTCACAATACTTGCTTCAAATGCAAGTTCAAGCTCAACAAAGGTACTCAAATGCCCTCACACAAAGAATGATTCCATATTCACACACAAAGGTTCACAATTTAAAGTTTTGGAATCATATGCAATGCTCACACTCACAAAGATGAACACAATGCATGACTTCACCCATAGGTTTGCCCGTATTTTCCAATCAACCCTTCTTTCAGCTCACTCAAGATCAAAAAGATTTTTTCAAAGGCTTGTAACGAGGATGAGTGCAAAGGTATGATCATTTAGGCTCAATGGCTGTAATCCTCATGACATGTAGTGTGAACAACACTTTCTTTCCTTTTCTTCATCATTTTCATTCGTGCTGAAAAGTCACCCCATTATTCATCTTCCATGGATTGCTTGGGCACCCCATTTTCTTTGCATTTCCACAACTTTATTCCCCAACTTTTTCATTCTTTTCTTCTTTTTCTCTTTTTTTTTATATGGAGGGGTTCAATTTTTTTCTCAAAACCATGGGTCAAAGGGGACTTTCTCTCACTTCTTGATTTACCTCTGCTTTTCACCACACCCCCAACTCAGGCTTTTGGCCTAAGTTGGCTATTCACACAAACCACAAATCATAAGGATGATGGGTAATGGGTCAAGAAAAGTCACAATTTTATCAAGTTTCTTCCAAGAAAAGGCTAAGGCTCACAGGTTGTTCAAACGGGGTTCACACACTCACAAGGTAGGCCACAAAAGAGGTATAATATCAAATTGTTTCACACTCTTCAAAGTTCCCTAAGATCATATCAAGAGATTGCATCACTTAGTCAACCGGACCAATGGGGCAAATTCTAGCTGTCATCATACATGGTTCACGGCAAGCTCATCACACAAGGCATTGACACCAATGTCAAACAAGACTCCACACTTTCGCTAGTGTACGATACTCATCACAAGAGACTCAATTCGATACTTGGCTAGTCACAACGAAATGCAAAAAGTTCACATATTGTCTATGCAACTTCATTTGGCCTCATTGTTGCTGCACATTCAATTTTTTTTGATTATGAGCACTATTCAAGTCATTGATATTGATCAAGACCGATACTCAAATTTGCAAGAGAACAACGACATTCAAACACAAACAAGAGGTGGCACAATTATTTTTTTTGGAAGGGTCCAAAAATTATTTCCAATTAAAAATAAGGAGCCACAAGCTCAATCATCCACAAAAACAGTGTAATACACAATTACAGCTCAAAACACAAATATATACACAAAATAAAAGAGTCACAAAAGGTGGGCCTCACCTCACCACAAATAAAAAATCATTTGTCCTCAAATGCAATCAAACCAATCCAAAAGTCAAAATGAAGTAAGACAGAGAGGGAGGTAAAGAAGGGATCCTGTCTACTCAGTCACTCCATCTTTCTGGGCATCAGTGCCCGGTGCATCAATCTGGACTTGGGCATCAGTGCCCAGAGTCACCTCAGAAGGAATAGTAGTTGCATCTACCATGGCCTCCTCGGTCTCAGTAAGGACCTCATACAAAGCTTCCTCAGCCACCTCAAACATCTCCTCATCCGTCTCCACCTCAGACTCGGGATCAACTGCCTCCTCCACTCTAATCTCATCTCCGGTGGTAGCTGAAGGCATAACTAGTACATCTGGGATCTCCACCATCCCAAAAAGCATGGACATGTCGGTGGACTTCAACTAATCCACATCGCTCCTCAACACAACAATAATGGCCTTTAAATTTGTCACCTCCTCGGTGGCCCTTAGCCACGCTCACACACCGCTATCCTAGCCACAGTGGCGTCAATTGTAACGCTCAATAGTGTCACAACATCAGCCAGGAAAGTCTGAATCATACCTGAAATGGAGGCCTCGAGTCTGGCAGCCCAACGATCAGCAGAATGGGCAAGCTCCCCCATCCGGAGTAATGCAACCTGAGTAAATGGGGTTTGGGTGATAGTAACAATAGAAGTTCTAGGAGGCAGTGTAGCAGCAACAGGTCTAAGGATGTCAGAAGGTATAGCAGAAGAAGTACCTTAAGGCCCAGCGGCCGGAGTAGGCAAAATTGCCTTTGCAGGTAGTGAGTCTGTGTCCACAACCGGGGAAACATCCACCGGGGATGCCTTCTTCTTCTTCTCTGCCTCATCTTTCAAATATTCCTCCTCAATCCTCTGGATATTAGTAGAGGATGTAGGAATCACTTCCACATCCTTCGTTGCATCTCTCGGAACTCAACCCCGTATGCATAGCTCCGTGATCAACACCGGGAAGGGAAGTGAGGTCTGGCACTGCTTGGCCTCATGACCATCTCTTGTGCTATAATCATCCCCAGATTGAGCCTCATCCCATAAATGATGCAGCCTAGACAGGCTGCCTTGGCAAGGTTGAGAATAGAATCATTTTGGGAGGGCATGATCGTGCTGCTGATGAAGCAAAACCAATACCTCGCTGCTACATTCAAGTCTTTCTTTTCTATTGGTGCCCCTTCCTCCAACCACTTCGGAGTGCCATTAGATATCAACAGAGCTAACCACTCATGTTGTCCAGCGTCTTTGTCCTGATCATATGCAGACATTCATCTTCAAGTCTCGTAGTGCACTCTAGGAAAACATTAATGGAAGGAAAATCGCACTGCACCCTCTTTCCCCGGATAACTAAATAGTCAATCGGTTTAAATGTTGCTGCCTGCTTCTTCCTTTGTGGTATCAAGGCACTGTACGCACTGTAGAACTCCCTAACCCAGTTTGGAATATACGGGCCACTGAGCTTTGTGAAGAGTTGGAACTTATGAGACTTCAAACAACTCATAATATCGGGGTACATATCAATTATCCCATCCGTGGACAGACATTTCTCCTCAATGATTGTCCTTAGCCCCTCAGTCTTTAATCTGTTCATAGACTTGGGCGGAAGACCATGAATTGGTGGTGCAAGCACCACTACCTGTGCTGGAACTGGAGGAGAAGAAGTGGTGGGCTGAGAAGTCCGGATCATAAACGGATAATTCATCCTTTTTTACCACAGCTATGCCCTCTGTGTTGCTACCAATTCATCATCATCGGAAGCTGCAGTATGAGGCGCATGGTGCTCACCTTCACTTTCAGAAGTGGTGAGGTGAGTGACATAATACCGTCACTATCGAAGCTGGCTATCACGCCCAGAGGTACCCCCAGGCGGGGACACGGAACCTAGGATCACAAGTGATCCCAAGCTAACCCTGCTGGCATGGCATGAGCTTACTAAGGATAATAATAACTGATGCGAAAGCTAAATCATAAATAAAACTAAAATGATGGGGAATACCCATATACTAAAACTGAATATATAATCTGAGAGTTTAATACAAAAGAAAAACCAAACTCAGTAGCTAAGCTGAATCAAACTATGTCTGAAATAAACCTCTAAGCTGACTAGAAATGTTGGGACATGCCCCAACTAGATCTAGAAAAACTGAAACTAAAGGACTAAAAGTACTGAAAAGATAAACATTTCACTGGTCCTCGAAGAATGAGGACTCACCACTGATGCTGCTGAACTGACGATCAAGAAGTGATCTAAGCATGATCTGGATGGTGAAAACCTGAACCTACATCACGAGAAGATGTAGCGCATAGTATGCATCAGTACTTGAAGGTTACTAAGTATGTAGGATCGAATAAAGCTGAAATAACATATAATTGAACAAAGAAAATAAGCAATGATATAATCTAAACATGATATAGACACTAAATGCTGAGCTAACTAAATGTAGTGACCAATTTATAACATGTTGAAACTGAATATTGGATATACTGATAAATGGTGAATGCAATAGAATCTGACTGAACAGTGGGAGCTACTAATAGCCAATAGTACAACCACATGAGCTAAATGTGGAGTCCGATGTATATGCCCCATCGAGAGGACCCAATATACCCTGCAAGAGGTATAGAGGCATACTGGCGTGATCACTGAAATGATGCCCATAGAAGAGACCTACAACGTACGTGGCTAGTAGTTCTGGGACTATTTTGGTACGCTGAACCCTAGTCCAACTCGGTATTATGCTACTCCCAATGGATTAAGTAATTAACACATTATGACTGAATTTATGTAAGTTACTGCATAGCTCAAACTGAACATGCAAACTGAGTATGCAACAATTAAACTGATATTGATGCATTAATAACTGAGGCATGTATAACTGAATAACTGAAATATCTTACCTAGCATGTTTAATTGAAGAACTAAAGAAATACATAGCTAGGGTTCTGGATTTATGCAATAAACTGAATATCCACATACCTATCTGATTTGGATCATTCTCACAACTAAGAACCCAATAATTCTAACATTCAAGAAACCATAGGTCTAGTCATAATAAGGGAATTAAGAAACTGACTGAAAATTAGGGACCTAATAGGTGAAAGGAACCCACTAGTGAAATCTCACATACCTGGTGACGAATTCCACGAAGAAATCTTTAGATTTTGGAGTTGGAATTGATGGAGCCTTGTTGTGTTCTTGAACTAGGGTTCTTGACTTCTCTTCTCCTCTTACACTCTAATTTTTCTAAGTTTTGATTAATGATTTGACTTAGGTAAAGTTCTAGTTATGTTTCTAGGCTTAAACTGACTAAAACCACATAGTTTAGGGTTAAAACATTGTAGTTTAGGGGTCCAACAAATAAGGAAAAGACCGAAATAAACCTGTCTTAAACTACAGATGGGCTGACCATGGCCACATTCATGGACCGTGAAAGGGACTACGGACCGTGAAGTCGGTTGTGGTCTGGATTTGGTGACTAGTAGCTGAGGGTCCGAGTCCACGAGCCCTACCACAATCCGTGTGAAGGACCACGGACCGTGAAAGTGTCCGTGATCTCCACTTTGGCTATGGTCTGGAGGGACTGGCTAGGGGGCTTACTGGTAAGGCTCCACGGACTCCCCGATGGGTCGTGTGAAGGACCACGAACCGTGGAGGTTTTCGTGGTCCTCACTTAGGCATGAGGTCTAAGGGGCTGGTTAGGGAGGTTCACTGCCTCGACTCTACGGGCAGCACCACGGCCCGTCATCAAGATCACGTACCGTGAAGGTTCTCGTGGTATGATGTCTAGGCCTGGTGACTTCCAGGTCAAGACCATGGGCAGCTCTACGGACCGTGGTCCCTTTCACGGTCCGTGAACCCTATTGTGGTTTATTGCTTCAGGTATATTTCTGCAATTTTTTTCTGGGTCTGGTTTTTGAGGTGTTACAATATCTCCCCCTTGGGATCATTTGTCCTCGAATGAAGACTAAACTAGTTGAAATAGAGGGAATGAGCTGCAACCCTACAACTAAACACTGAAGGCTGATTTCTGATTGAACTGAGTTCCAAAAACATGTAAATACGCTGAAAATGCAAGTATAAACTGAAGGAACATGATACTAAGACTTATTTCACGCATGAATGGCTGAAAAACTGAAGAGGAATTATTACCTAAACATGGAATGGATTCGGAAGGAAAGAGGTGAGGATACTTGGCTTTCATGGCTGCTTCTGCTTCCCAAGTAGCTCCCTCTACGGACTGACTCCTCAACTAAACCTTGACTGAAGCGACTTCCTTGTTTCTCAATCGTCTAACCTGACGATCAAGAATCTTAACTGGTACATCCTCAATAGAAAGAATATTTTTCACGGTCAGACTCTCTAATGGCACCACAGATGCTGGATCACCTACACACTTCTTCAAAATTGAGATGTGGAAGACTAGATGCACTGCTCCCAAATCTGCTGGCAACTCTAACTCATAAGCCACTTTACCAATCCTTTTCGAGATCCAGTAAGGGCCGACATATCTTGGACTGAGCTTCTCTTTATTGCCAAACCTCATCACCCCCTTCATAGGTGACACCTTCAGGAAAACCCAATCATCAACTTGGAACTCTAATTCCCTTTTTCTTACATCTGCATAAGATTTCTAGCGACTCTGGGCTGTCTTAAGTCTATCTCTAATGAGTTGCACTTTCTCCATAGTATAAAAGACTGAATCTGGCCCTATCAAGGCTGCTTCACCTACTTCAAACCAACCAATAGGAGATCTGCATCTACGCCAATACAATGCCTCATAATGGGCTATCTGAATGCTGGAATGGTAACTATTGTTGTAGGCGAACTCAATAAGAGGAAGGTGATCATTCCAACTACCCTTAAAATCGATCACACAAGATATCAACATTTCCTCTAAGCTCTGAATGGTACGCTCCGCCTGACCATCCGTTTGTGGATGAAATGTTGTGCAAAAGTTAACCTGAGTACCAAGACCCTTCTGGAATGACTTCCAGAAATGAGAGGTAAACTGAGGACCTCTATCTGAGATGATAGACAAAGGAACCCCATGCAACCTCACAATCTCATTAATGTAAAGCTTGGCATAGTCCTCCATCGAATCTGTAGTCTTGACCGCCAAAAAGCGAGAAGACTTAGTAACTCTGTCAACTATCACCCAAATGGAGTCATGCTATCTGTGAGTACAGGTAAACTTGTGATGAAGTCCATGCTGATCATTCCCACTTCCAAGTAGGAATGTCAATCACTTGAGTCATACCTCCTAGTTTCTGATGTTCTACCTTGACCTGCTGGCAATTGGGGAACTTAGCCACAAAATCTGCTATATCTCTTTTCATACCATTCCACCAATAGACTTCCCGTAGATCGTGGTACATCTTAGTGGCATCTGGATGAATAGAATATATGGACTTATGGGCCTCTTTAAAACTATATTGTCTCAACTCGCCCACATTAGGAACATATAATCGACCCTGGTAGCGAAGCACACCATCTCCCCTTTGGGAGAAAACCTCAACTCTATGTTGGTGGATTGCACCCTTGAGTTCAAGTAATATCAGATCACTTTCTTGCTTTTCCTTAACTTCAACTACCAAAAAAGATTCTGCCCCTTTCTGAACCGATACACCACCATCTGATATGCTTATAAGACGAACTCCTAGGCGAGCAAGTCTGTGAATATCCTTTGCTAGCTCCTTTCTTTCTACCTCAACATGTGCTACACTACCCATAGATAGTCTGCTAAGGGTATCTGCTACTACATTTGCCTTACCATGATGGTAATGCACACTTATGTCATAATCTTTGAGGAACTCAAGCTATCTTCTCTGGCGAAGATTCAACACTTTCTGGGTGAACACATACTGAAGGCTCTTATGGTCTTTGAACACATCTACATGAACACCATACAAGTAGTGCCTCCAAATCTTGAGAGAAAACACCACAGTTGCAAGCTCGAGGTCATGGTTCAGATAATTCTTCTCATGCACCTTAATATGTCTTGAAGCATAAGCTATAACCTTACCTCGCTGCATCAACACACAACCTAGGCCGACTCTGGATGCATCACAATAACTCACATAACCGTCTGAACCCTCTGGTAGAGTCAAAACAAGAGCTGTAGTCAACCTAATTTTCAATTCTGTGAAGCTTGTCTCACAATCATCTGACCACTGAAACTTGACCATATTCTGAGTCAACCTACTCAACGGTGAGGCTATGGATGAAAATCCTTCCACGAACCTTCTGTAATAACCCGCTAGACCCAAGAAACTTCTGATATCGGTAGGAGAGGTAGGTCTGGGCCATTGTTTCACTACCTCTATTTTCTGGGAATCTACTCGAATCCTTTCACTAGTCACTATATGCCCAAGAAAAGCAACTGACTGCAACCAAAACTCGCACTTGTTAAATTTGGCGAATAACTAGCAATCTTTGAGAGTCTGCAGAACAACTCTCAAATGACTCGCATGTTCTTCCTCATTTCTAGAGTAAATGAGGATATCATCAATAAAGACGATAACGAACAAGTCCAAGTACTGCTTGAACACTATGTTCATCAAGTCCATGAAAGTTGCAGGAGCATTGGTTAGTCCAAATGACATAACTACAAATTCATAATGACCATACTGAGACCTGAAGGCTGTCTTAGGAATGTCACTATCTCTGACTTTAAGATGATGATAGCTCGATCTGAGGTCTATCTTTGAGAAATGACTAGCACCCTGAAGTTGGCCAAACAAGCCATCAATCCTGGGAATGGGATACTTATTCTTGTTTGTAACCTTGTTCAACTGCCTATAGTCAATGCACATTTTGAGAGAACCATCTTTCTTCTTTATGAACAACACTGATGCACCCCATGGCGAATACTAGGTCTGATGAAGCCCATGTCTAAAAGGTCTTTCAACTGCTCCTTCAATTCCTTAAGATCAGTTGGAGCCATTCTGTAAGGAGGAATAGAGATAGGCTGGGTATCTAGAAGGAGATATATTCCAAAGTCGATTTCCTTATCGGGAGGAACTCCGAGAAGATCTTCTGGAAACTCATTAACCACAGGAACTGACTCAAGATTGGGGTTTCGGAGCTTGAATCCTTAACCCGAATGAGATGATAGAGATAAACCTTAGAGATCATCATTCTGGCGTTACGGTAAGAAATGAATCGACCCATAAGCACTAAGCTACTACCCTTCCACGAACTAGATGATAGATATAACCCTTAGAGATCATATTTCTGGCCTTAAGGTAAGAAATGAATCAACACATAGGTGCTAAGCTACTACCCTTCTATTCTATGATTGGTTCATTTGGAAACTGAAAACGAACAACCCTAGTTCTACAATTGACTGAGGCATAACATGAATGTAACCAATCCATGCCTAGAATGATATCGAAGTCTACCATTTCTAACTCTACAAGATCTACTGAGGTGACTTTCTAGGAGATCGTGACAGGGCAAATTCTGTATACCCATATAACTATAACTGGGTCACCGACTGGAGTAGAGACTGAGAAAGGTTCTGGGAGAGTTTTTGAACTAACACTAAATTTGACCGCTATAAAAGGAGTTACAAATGACAAAGTAGCCCCTGGATCTAACAATGCATAAATGTCAAGATGAAAGACTCACAACGTACCAGCGACTACATCAGGAGAATCTTCCTGATCTTGACGAGCCTGAAGAGCATAGAGCCTGTTTTGGCGCTGTCCGCCACCAGTACCAGAAGAGTTACCCTGCTGAGTCGGGCGACCTGCTGGTGCTGATGAAGTTGTAGACTGAGCTTTACCATTATTTCCTCCTTGACCCTGTCTAGAAGGACAATCCCTCAACCTGTGACCAGACTGACCATACCCAAAATATCATTCTCTTCCTGCAAGACACTCTCCCGGATAGTTCTTACCACACTTAGGGTAAGTTGGGTAGGTTTTGGTGTCTGAAATACTACCTTGAGACTTAGAGCCTGATGCTCCACCTTTCTAATTATTCCGGAACTTGAAGGATAGAACACTGGCTGATGAAGGTGTTGGAGTCGAAGACTTCTGCTGAAACTGCGAGCGATTTCCACCACCCGTTTTGTATTGGGAATAGTCATAGTTGCGTGTTCTTTCTTTCTTACTCTCCTTAGCCTGTTCCCTAAGCTTTTCACCCTCAACCTGCTGAGCGTGAGTCATGAGCCTAGAGATGGTCATGTCTCCCAACAACATAGCATTCCTGCACTCTGTCTTCACTAAGTCTGACACTCCATACAAAAACTTATTCATCTGAGCCCTGAAATTAGCAACCATGTGAGGAGCATACCTGGAGAGTTGGTTAAACTTCAGCCCATACTCTTGGACCGTCATGTTACCGTGCCTTAAGTTCATAAATTCCTGGGCCCTTGCTTCCCTCAACTCTATGGGGAAAAACCTGTCAAGAAAGGTTTCACTGAAACAATCCTAAGTAATAGGAGCTGCATCTGTAACCCCGTTCTCCTTCCACTGAGTATATCAGATATGAGCTACATATTTCAGTTGATACGATGCTAACTCAACCCGATCATTCCCAGTTACCTGCATCACTTCAAAGATCTTCTTGACCTCATCAATGAAATTTTGGGGATCTTCTCCAACTTGCGATCCTAAGAACTCTGGTGGATTCATCCTAATAAAGTCTCGCGCTCTAGCTGCAGCTGACCCAACATTAGCATTTGCCTGAACTGGAACCCGCTGATTGTTCTGGTTGGCCACACTCTGAGCCAACATCTGAATGGCATTCCTAAATTCTGCATTAGAAACTTCCTAATCTAGGACTGGAGGAGCTTCGTTTGCATTCCTGGCATTAGCTCTACGAGGAGGCATGATTACTGAAACGTAGAATGTCGAGTTACAATAGAATTAGATCATACCTTACGCACAATAAGAGTAACAAGAAAATGAAGTTTTCCTAAATCACTTCATAGCCTCCCTCTCATTAGATTTGGTGCACTTCACACCCATGAAAAGGACTCTACTTAGTTTAGCTTTTCAGACATCCTAGGACTCTTAAACCAAATGCTCTGATACCAAGTTTATCACGCCCCGAGCTACCCCCGAGATGCGGATAGGGGACCTAGGATCACAAGTAATCCCAAGCTAACCCTGCTGGCATGACATGAGCATACTAAGGATAATAATAACTAATGCGGAAACTAAATCATAAATAAAACTGAAATGATGGGGAATACCTATATACTAAAACTAAATATATAATCTGAGAGTTTGATACAAAAGAAATCCCAAACTCAATAACTAAGTTGAATCTAACTATGTCTAAAATAAGCGTCTAACCTAACTAGAAATGTTGGGACATGCCCCAACTAGATCTAGCAAAACTGAAACTAAAGGACTAAAAGTACTGAAAAGAGAAACATGTCAGTGGTCATCGAATAATGAGGACTCACCACTGATGTTGCTGAACTGACGATCAGGAAGTGATCTAAGTGTGATCTGGATGCTGAGAACCTGAACCTACATCACGAGAAGATGTAGCGTAGAGTATGTGTCAGTACTTGCAAGGTACTGAGCATGCAGTATAGAATAAAGCTGAACAAAGCAAATAAGCAATGATATAATCTAAACATGATATAAATACTGAATGCTGAGCTAACTGAATGCAATGACCAATTTATAACATGTTAAAACTGAATATTGGATATACTGATAAATGTTCAATGCACTAGAATCTGAGTGAACTGTGGGAGCTATTAATAACAGATAGTAAAGCCACATGAGTTAAATATGGAGTCCGATGTATATGCCGCATCGAGAGGACCCAATATACCCTACTAGAGGTATAGATGCATGATGGCGTGATCACTTAAATGATGCCCACCGAGGGGACTTACAACCTACGTGGCTAATAATTCTGGGACTATTTGGGTACGCTAAACCCTAGTCCAACTCAATATTATGCTACTCCCAATGGATTAAGTGATTAACATATTATGACTTAATTTTTGTAAGTTACTGCATAGCTCAAACTGAACGTGCAAACTGAGTATGTAACAATTAAACTTATATTGATGCATTAATAATTGAGGCATGTATAACTCAGTAACTGAAATATCTTACCTTGAATGTGTAATTCAAGAACTAAATAAATGCATAGCTAGGTTTCTGGAATTTATGCAATAAACTGAATATTAACATACTAATCTGATTTGGATCATTCTAACAGCTAAGAACCCAATAATTATAACATTCAAGAAATTCTAGGTCTAGTCATAATAAGGGAATCAAGAAACTGACTGAAAACTAGGGGTCTAATGGGTGAAAGGAACCCACTAGTGAAATCCCACATACTTAGTGATGAATTCCACGAGGAAATCTTTAGATTTCGAGACTGGAACTGATGGAACCTTGATGCGTTCTTGAACTAGGGTTCTTGACTTCTCTTCTCCTCTTACGCTCTAATTTTTCTAAGTTTTGATTGATGATTTGACTTAGGTAAGTTCTAGTTATGTTTCTAGGCTTAAATAGACTAAAACCTCATAATTTAGGGTTAAAACAACATATTTTAGGTGTCCAACGAATAAGGAAAAGACAAAAATAACCCTGATTTAAACTGCAGAAGGGGTTACCACGGCCACCTTCACAGACCGTGAAAGGGACAGCCGAGTGTGAAGTCGGTCGTGGTCTGGACTTGGTGACTACTAGATGAGGGTCTGAGTCAATGAGCCCTACCACAGCCCGTGTAAAGGACCACGGACTGTTAAAGTGTCTGTGGTCTCCACTTGGGCTATGGTTTGGAGGGACTGTCTAGGGGGCTTACTGGTAAGGCTCCACGGATGCCCTCACGGTCCGTGTGAAGGACCACGGACCGTGAAGGTCCTCACTTAGGAGTGGGGGTCTAAGGGGCTGGCTAGGGAGGTTCACTGCCTCAAATCTACGGACGCCACCATGGCCCGTCATCAACACCATGGACCGTGATGGTGCTCATGGTCTGATGTCTGGGCCTGGTGACCTGCAGGTCTAGACCACGGGCAGGTCTACGGATCATGGACCTTTTCACGGTCCGTGAACCCTGTTGTGGTTCACTGCTTCAGGTATATTTCTGCAAAAAAATTTTGTGTCTGGTTTTGGAGGTGTTACACTGGCCTCCGGTGACGCAGGTACCTTGCATATCCCACCAGTTGTGGGAAGTTTGGTAGCCTTGCCCCTGGATGCAGCGGTATTCTCATTGAGTGCAATCCCCTTAGTTTTCTTTCGGGGTGGCATGTACCTACCTGCAACCTTTGGTCTAGCTATGTCTGCAAAACATCGGGAAAAAGTTAGAAACTTTTGAATTAAAACTACCGAAGAACATTTGCAGACAAACTCGCCGAACTGGACGGTGAGTCGTCGAATCACTTGGGCGAGCTAGATCAGGCTCGCCGAAAGGATCAACTCAAAATTCTCGGGAAATTTTGGCGAGTCACCGATGGGAAATACTTTCGATGGATCGTCGAAAATTAGCCCGCCGAATATTACAGTGCAATTTAAGCTACAGGGTTGCAGACAAATGGCGATCAAGAAGACTTTCGGCGAGTCGCCGAGTGTCTTCGGCGACATCAAGCTTTCGCCGAAAGTTACAGAGTCAAACTAATTATTTAGCATGAAATTAAAGGCTAGATGGGGAACTTCGGCGAGCTGCCAAGTTATTCAGTGAGCTCAACCCAGCTCGCCAAACGACCTAACGTGTCTACTTTCAACCCAACTTTTCAAATTCAACCCCGCAATCCCCGAAAACAAAATCAAAGTATGCATTTATTAAATTAAAGCAAGACCCATTACACCCATTACCCCGGGATACTTAGACTTCTCCCGGTTTTGCCAAATTTGGCCATTTGATGACTTTTGCCCTTAAGAATGATGTCACCCGCTCTATCATTCGGCAAATTACGTTATTTGGCACAACTACGGGTTACTTATTAGACTTCATCCAACTAGACCCAACAACATGCAAGCACAATCCCACAAGATTTAACAAATTTTAAGGCACAAAATTACGGGAATTCAATATTATAAACATTATGGGCAAGAATATCAAATTAAAACAGGCATTCAAACAAATTAACACTATTAGAGAGCCCCAACACACATCACTAAGATATGATCGTTGCAAATGAGTACAAAATTCTAAAAATAAACTCGGTGTTCGGAAAACAAACCTTTAATGCCGAACTAATAGAGATTGAAATGCTAGGCGGCAAAGAATTCCCACTCCGAGCACCAATCAATGACTAAAACACTCTAAAGATGGCAGAAATATAGAAACTAATGTGAGGGTGTGAGTTTGTGAATTTCGAAAGTGAAGAAAGTGAAAGAGTTGGAAGTTTAAACCTTTGGCCTTTTAAAAACCGTCCAGTTCTCTCCCATTCGGCGACATTAGTCGTGTTCTCCGACCCACTCGGTGACACACCGAGTGGTCACTTACCTCGCCGAGTTTTACAGGACCTTCAGTTGATGTGGGGGTCCAAATAAAGGATTAGATCGCGATCGCCGACCTGGTCGGTGACTCACTAATAATTTCCTCGGCTCGCCCAGTTTTAGAGACACCAATATAAAGTTGTCTTGAGTCCAACGACGGTCTAGGTCAGGGTCGCTGACCTCTTCGGCGATTCACCGACTGGACCTTTAGCTCGCCAACGTGCACTTTTCAACAACTTTCACACTTCAACCTACACAAACAACACACCATTATTTCTTAAACCAAACATAAAGCGATAAACACTTGGATTGCCTCCCAAGAAGTGCCTTAGTTAACGTCGTGGCACGACGCAAGTCCACATTTAAACCTCATTTATTTGATATCACATAGTGTCACTAGGCAGTCCTCCTCTTTGCCTGGGGTAGAGTCCGGACAACGCATGACACATGAGGGTCTCAAGCAACTAAATGGACGTGGAGTGGGTGGCAACCATTTTATTTATCATTGCAACAATCTCTGGTAATTCTTCCAGTACTCTATCTTGCTAATTAACTTTGTGGGAAAGAAGTGTGAGCATTGCTTCGACTTGTCCATCCTCATTGTTCTTAGGCTTGCTCCGCTCATGAGGAGGAATATATCGATCCTTCTTTTTGCCCTCGACTTCAAACTCCATAATCTTTTTGGTTAACTCGTCAAGCTGTGTTAACAAAGTGGCTAAGTTGAAATCCCTTTCTACTTCTTGGTTTGCCTCAGCCATGTGATCAAGAAGTTGGGCTACTACCACATAGGGTTGTCATACAAGACCACCCGGGATAAGTTGATCAATCAATCCTTTGTTCCCTGGACTAAGACTCCAATAGAAACATTCCAGTAGAACTAAATCGGGAATCCCATGGGTTGGGCATTGCATCAGCAGTGCTTTCAACCTCAGCCACAACTCATGAATTTGCTCACCTTCTAATTGCTTGAAGGTTAGGATGTTTTCCTTGAACCTCATCACTTCTAATGGAAGGTGATCCATTTCTTCATAGTTACTATTTACACTCATTCTTCCTGTTTCAACACACAAACAAGCAAAACAAAACTAAAATTAAGTAAGTATCACTATAAATAACAAGAACAAAATTCAACTTAACTAAAAATTCTTAAGTAACGCCACTCCCCGGCAGTAGCGCCATTTTGATTTAACGTATCAGGACACTTTATCTAATACTAAGCGTCAACGATCGTTAAGTAGTAATAAAACCCAACTTAGTGAGTTGGGGTCGAGTCCCAAGGGAGTGGTACGTATTTAAGAATCAATACGAAAGCATGAATATGCTTAAGTGAATTATAGCTAAAAACATTTACAAGTAAAAGCATGGTTCAAGTTAGGGGCGATACATCTATCAAATATCAGGGAGATTTAGTTTCAAATATCAGCTACAACAACAAATAACAATAAAATAGCAAGTATAGGGACGGATTCTTGGGATGTGATTGGATTATGGGCTAAGGTAGACAATTGGGTGATTGCAATTAATAGTGAATAGTTGTAAATTAGTGAATAAGCTAGACTTTGGTGAGGATAAATTTTCTCTCGAACAATTTACCGCGAATCAAATTGGTTTCTCTCAAACACCAATAAGCAGCAATTAAGAATAGCCTACGCTTTAGTCCATTCATTCTCTCGAGCTGAATGTGTTGAAAATGGTTTAGGGTTCACTCTCTCGAGCTGAACTCATGACAACCCAATACCCACAGACCATCAAATCAGTAACCTTAGATTTAAAACCCCTCTCTCTCTCGAGCAAGCCAAAAACATGAAGGTAGAGTTTCATTTGTAACTACAATTCTTTAGATTAAGCCACAATTACTAAATGCAATCACTTTTAAACAACATTTACACTATCAATTAACAATACCAAACAACTAAATTAACCCGTAATCACATAATCACACCCCAAGAATTGGGGTTTTAGCTAGACATCATAAAAAGGTAAAAATCATTACCAAATTGTGTTTACATTAATTGGGTAAGATTGATATTGTCTTTACAAAGGTCTAAGATGAAGAATCTTCAATACCCACTTCCAATATCTCAGAAATGGAAATCTTCAAATCTTCAAAGCTAAGGAAATATTGACTCTAAACTCAGTTCTAAGCTCTCAAACTTGAAAACTGAATAAAAATGAAAACTATTGAATGCTAGATACTAATCTATGAATTTAAAAAATGTATTTATAGTCACCAAAACTGTGCTGCGAAGGACCTTTCGGCACAATAAGTCGGGATCGCCGATCCACTCGGCGATCCGCCGTTTGGTCAAATCCATCACCTTTTTGCTTTGGCCTTCAACATCTTCAAGTTCTGAAGCTTTGGGGGATATGGCATTGCATCGCAGAACCATTCGGCGACTCGCCAACTGCTGCTTTCTACCGCCGACTTGATTTTCTCCTTCAGGGCTTGGTACATTGGAACATTAGGCGAGACATTAGCCATTCGGTGACTTGCCTAATGGATTAGGTGATCCTCAGGCCTTCTTTTCTTCGTCCTTTCAGTTGCCGTGCTCCTTTTTTCCCATTAGTGTCCATGCTTTGTTCCTCAATCCAAATACCTGAAATTCAAGGATTTACATTAGTTATTGGCAAAAATATGCATTTGAGGACACTAAATCTATTAAAATGAAGCCCTAAATGAGTTCAAATTGTGGACTCATCATTCAACATCCCATTGCATCACAGTATAGTCAAATGAAGAACTACATAGATAGCCAATAAAATAAAACTAATAAGCTCAAATAAATAAAAGGTTAGGTGAAACATTAAATCAGCACACACCAAAAATCTATTTGTTGGACGGCTAATATGAAATTGTATCTCTCTGGATTATTTTTACTCGCACGGGGTTTACGGGTCAGATTGCAATCATTCCAAATACATTACAAAGTGAACAAGGGAAGAATTAAAGACTACTAGTGATACATGCAAACACAACAAAGACAGTTAGCACAAGCCTTGCGTCTAAAATTACACTAAGTTTGTGAATAAAATGTATTGAACCATTGGATAGGATGAATGACTTATGGGAACCATTGAATAAATTGGTAACAAAAGGTGACATCTTAGACAATTCCAACTTCTAAAGTTCATCAGTAGTACTCCACTAATCAATCTTGATGATTATGAAAATGAGAACAACGATGATGATGAAGAAGAAGACGATGAGTATGTGCCTTCACCACAAGTTAAGTAGCACAAAGTGTGCAAACAAATGTTTTTTTTCAAAAATTAGATGTTGTTCAAGCTATACAAGAGCCATCAAGTAGTAATAATTATTACTACTTTATGGCATTTCTATAGCTTGAACAATTTCTAATTTTTGAAGAACATTTGGTTTGTTAACTTTGTGTTCTTTAAATTTTGGCGAAGGCACATACTCACCGTCTTCTTCTTCTTCATCATTGTCGTCCTTATTTTCATAATCATCAAAATTGATTAGTGGAGTTCTACAAATGAACTTTGGAACTGGAACTTTTGAATAGTCTAAGGTGTAACCTTTTGTTACCAATTTGTTCAACGGTTCCCATAAGTCATTCTTCCCCTCCAATGTTTCTATACTTTTGTTTTTCTTTGAGATACTATCATTCTTTGAGGACTCATCAGCATAAGCAATGTTCTCAACCTTCAACAAGTGATCACAAGAGTTAGTTACTTTTTATTCACTAATTTACTGTAATTTTAGAAAAAGAAGAAACACACTTAGTAGATCTCCACTAAACAAATAAAAATAAGAGACACACCACTTTGCATCTACAGACACTTATTTAAACCTTCTTGAACCCCAAAGAGTTGACTAACTCTTAGTTGCTTCCGTCGCGGATGCAGAGGGCCATCCTAAAAGTAAGGTATTCCTTGTCTCGGGAAAGGTCCTCCCTTTTCTTCCAAGGTTTTAATTTTTTAAGGAGTTGTTGAATGTTTTGTTCCACAAGCTTTGGAAAAACATCAGGCACATGCTTTGAAACAAGCACGAAGCGTTTGCTGATGTTCTCCTCCTTTAATTTTCAAAACATAGAATTCTTTGATTCACTTGAGAAAGTCTTTGGAACTCAACTCTTAGAGCTTTAAAATTCGTTGTGGCTTTAAGTGCTCCTTTAACAAAAATGTAGAAGAAAAAATTTCAGAGGTAAGTCATCCCCAACGCACCCAAGGCTATAAACTAGCGAGCAATAAAGTGAGTGAAGATCATGGAGACTAGATTTTATATCCTAGAAAGGACAAAATGCTATAACTGATTTCTACCTATCTACCTAAACCTTCATAGGCAGGGTAAATGTTTTGTCCCAATGGAAGGCAAATCAGTAAGGTGAGGAAGAAATGTATTGCCAAATATGAGATGGGGTATCAAAGAACTAGTGAGTTATATAAAGGGGAGGAAGTTGTGATGCCGTGGAAGGGGTGTCGTGGATCCAGGGAGAGGATGATGAAAAACAAAGGGGGTCTATAGCAAAATATAGAAACTTTATTGTTTAGCTACAAAAAATGATTGAACCATAATCTACGACACTGATGTGTAATATATATATAATCGGGAACCTAGTGCTACCACCACGTGTGAAAGAAAATTATGGTAGAAAGAATACTATAAACATGACTGGTAACAATAGATAGAATACCCTACCAGCAACAAATGTTGATTTGTATTGCTTGTACCAGCAACACCAGTTGGACTTCTAAAAAACATAATAATCAGCAACTAATGTCTGATTTGATAAAATGAATCAACAAAGAAATAGAAAGAACTAAAATAGATACTTTGTGATGTTCTCTAGAATCATGCAAGCATGCATCTTGTTTCATGTTCCATATCCACACAGAAACAATGAATTATTGACCAATTTATTTTAAACAACACAATAAATATCCAAAGTCTTAGCGCAGGAAAAGGTGAAGATAAGATGCATTAACACAACTAATATATAAATTTAGAACGCAAATAGATATTCAAGGGTACTTAGAAGACTGTAAAAAGTAATTTTCTGAAGCATGTGGAGGCAAGAGTCTCCTTTAGCTGTAGCTTTAGGAGATTAGGATAGAAATTACCTTAACTGTTGTATCTTCAGAGCATGAAGCTAACATGAACTTGAAGGGGCCCACTCGATATCATTGATTTCATTCTGCAATGGCAAAGTCACAACCCTTCAGTGTTCTAATCAAGCATAGCTACAGTGTTCAACTGGTAATTCAGTTTGAACTTTGCGCAAATAGTGAATTATTCAGAACATCATTTGGTTAATTTGTAATATATCAAAGAGGTAAAGTGTAACAACCTGGAAATCTAGTAAGACCAAGCTAGAGTTTAATGGAAACTAGTAGGTGAGACTAGAGCCGTACGTGTGAGCTTTTGAGTTTGATGTTTGGTTGTAGGTTGTATATTGACTTCCCGAGCTTAGGTTGAGGTGTCTAGGGGTTAAACGTCAATGTATAACCCCCCAATTACCAACCAAGGGTCCTTGGGGAGGACCCTAAAGTCTAACCCCCAAGGCTGCCTAAGTTCACATAAACTACCAAAATTCCATGACCTACGGATGGCCATTCACGGCCAGTAGGTCAAGTGACGCCCCGTAGGTCTTTCTCCGTGGTTTTAGGCCTGGTTGAGGAGCTTCAGGTAAAAACCACGGACCTGCAGCACGCCCCTTAGATCAATTGACGGACCGTAGGTCCATGGGGCGTGGATTGCACCTGCAATCTGCCTAAAGTCGGCCAATAGGTGGGTTAGTTTAGGTAATTCGTTTTTAGGTTGTTTTAAGTAGGGGTTGCTTAATATGTGTTTATTTTATGTATATAAAGTATTTTAAGGTATTAAACACCTCATTAAATCATTATAACCCAAGAGCCCAAATCAAAACCCCAACTTCTCTTCCCTCCCAAGAATCTTCTCTCTAGAACCCCCATTTAAGAACCAAGAAAGAGATCAAGGAAAGCTTGAAGATGGGAGCTTTTCACTAAGAATTTGGAAGGATTCTACACCTAAGGTATGGGAGTCCTTCATCCTTCGGAAGATATCACCCAAGGAGCCCTTTCAAAATCTTTTAACTCAATTCTAGAAAACTCAATTAGCTAGGGTTTCAACTCAACTCCATGGATTCGTTTTAAAGTTGGTTTTAAAGGTTGAATTATGTTTGTTCATCAATGTATGACTGATTTTACATAACTTTAACTCGTAATCCTTCAAGAAACCATGAGACCCCCAACCCTAGCTATGGTTCTTCTTTACGTTATGTGATGGTTTTGCAAGTTGGTCCAATTGATTGGATGTGAGTTAATTATGATGTAATTGCATGATCTAAGTGTATTTTACGTGAATACTTTATTAACTTAAGATTTCTAAGGTGAGTTGATATAGTCTAGAGTTGTGCCATGAAAGAGGCTAGATGAGGGTTTAAATGTGATCCTCCAAGAATGATGAATTTCTTCATGTAATGCCTTAGTTTAGATCGCCTATACTTGAATTGGTTTACGGTAATTCTTCTAGACATGTATTGCTTATGAATGAAGCTTGTAGACATGAACTAACTTGGTTAAGATCTTATATGATGAATCATGGTTGTAGTAGTATTGAGATTTAGTTTACTTGATGCTATATGTCTATAATGGAGTAAGAAGGAACATGTGGTTAGATTATCTTGAGAATTAGGTATACATGATGATCATGTGAGGCATTGCTTGAGAGTAAAGGCTTGCAACATGAATATGACTCCTAGGGCTTTAAAGGTAAAAGCTAATATGAACAAGGTAAGGATGTTTAGTTTTAAGGAAGGAAGCTATTATGTATGTTGAAGTTGTATATGGCATTATTGTACAAAGACTTCACCCACATGACCTATAATATGATCACATGAGTTTACACATGAAATGAATTTATTACTTGATTCATGGTTGTATCTATGTTATATATGTTGAATGCTAGATGTGTTGACTCAATATGATCCTTGAATGTAATATATATGAAGTACGTGCGATTGTGGTATTATGTATATGGTTATGAACACTGGAGAAGGAAGTGTCTATGATGATAATGTATGTATGGTGTTGATTGAAAGGTTAGTTCTCATATGCACCTTTACATACTATTATGCATGAAATATACACGATCATGTTAATCCACTTGCAAGGTGGAGGTGTTTAGTTATTGTGTATATTATGGTCTTGATACAAGATCCTTCTTTCCTATACCCTTATACATGACTATGTACGATATGATATGACTATGTATGAGATGTTCTGACTATGGTCATATTGTTGTGTTGAATGAAAGGCTATTCTCATGAACACACTATGAATAGTGAGGTGAATGGTTACTCACCTAATAATAATGATTCTAAGGTGGAAAGTTAGTTCTCACCTAAATGAATCGATGAGCTATTTAGTGAATTGTATTGAACGAAGGGTAAAGTATGCCTTCCCACATGTAGATACAATTCAATACTAATTATGTATAATTGTGAAGTAACGCTTAGTACTGAGTGGATATGGACAATGAGGAAAAGGCCCTTCCGCTAATGCAATAGGTTGGGTCATCTACAGGAAACTCATGAGATGGAAGCTCCTCCACTAATGCAATAGGTTGGGTTTCTAGAATTAATCTCCCTATCCCATAACTATGTGCCAAAAAAGGACTTAGCTAGTGGATTCACATAAAAGCTAAATATAATTAGTTCTACCTTCGGCAAGTAGAACATCTTCTTTCGGTGTGGGGTTGTACGACACCAGATTCCATGTAGCTCACATGATCTATGTCAGTTATGGATATTCTTCCCTAAATAATAAGATAATGAATATGATGGGAATTATACTATGACTTCTTAATGGGTTTACTTAGTAAGAGTGGGGTATGAGACTTCACTTTTACATTGCACAAGTAGACTTATTAGGATGTTATGGAATGGTTTCCTTATGCTATGATGAGATATGAATTTATGTATAGATAATGAATGGATTGAGTTATAGGTGACTTTCCTTATGTTTAATTATTGTATATGTCTATTTCTTTACTTATGAATATGGATTATAATGTGTAAAGATGATGAATATGACTAATGTAAGTTGAAAGGGATACTTAGTGGGGTTGGTATTATGGGATGCCAATCTCACATTGCACATGTGTTCTTAGGGGTTTCTTCGGTGGTGACTACTAAACGATGAGATGGTCTTGGTATTTTACTTGTATTACTTTATGATTGGAGGCTATGTATTGTGAAGATTGGGATTTGTATGATGTTGATATTGGAGACTACGGTTATTATTATGATGATATCTCTCATGTTATGATGAAATGTGTGTGAGTTGCCTTATTGGGTGCATTCTCCAATTATCTCAAAGATGATTATAAAAAATGACATATAGCATGATTTCAAATGACACGTCCCTTTCTATGCATGTTTTCATGATTTTGTGCATGACTTCCATACTTAGTACTTTTTGTCCTAACCCCATCTTTATACATTTTCTATAAGAGGCTTTGAGATATTTGATTCCGTCCTCATGGCTAGGTTCATAGGAGATCAAGAAGAAGAAGATTGGTGAGTCGTCATTGTATTCGAGGGGTCAACCTTATGTCCTTTATTGTTTTTCTTTTATGTTTTAGACTTTGGATGTAAGGGCTATGTCCCTACGATTGTATTTCAAGAATTTTATTCCAAGTTTAATAGATGGTTTGAGACATATTGTCATAGGTTGTCTTTCATTTTATAGAGATTTCGAGTCTAAAGAAATTTTTTAATTCAACACTATTTTCATATGATTTAATGTTCATGTATGCTATGAGGCTTGTATGCAACCCCTTCGGGTTCAATTACTCCGTGTCACGTCTAGGGGGTAGTCCTGGCTAGTGACATAAAGAGAAAATGTATATTATGCCATCAGTGGAGCACACCTGATGTCTTGAGAATCTTTTGACTGTTCTACGCTCACCGACTTTACAAACATAGATTATGCCATCAGTGGAGCTGGTGGCAAAAGCATTATTGTTTCGCCAATAAAAATCAAACAATGGACCTGAATGGGGATATTTAACAAGGGAAACAAATTGTTGCATCCATTCGCCAGACCTCGCCTCAGAAAAATATAGATCACTGAAAGTCAGCCCAAAAAAGTAGTAGAAAACTCACATTCGAATCAAATGTCGTATCATTCTTGATTTTCACAGTTTTTCGACTTTGGATAGTAGAGTTACATGGACCATCTCTAATAGACCAAATTCCAGCAGTAGAGTCTTAAGACCTAAATTGATATTGCACATGGTTAGGTATAAGAGAGGTGATTCATTAGACGAGTCTAAAACTACTCTCAACCTTCATAAAATTCTGGTACTTATGATGGTCATTTCCAAAGTCATAAAATAACAGGGGAATTAGAAACTGAAGTACGAATATGAACATAAGTATTCATAGATGAGAGTAAGAAAATAAAGAAAAGGAAATAATGTTTATCCATATGCAAGAAAAGACCCTTCTAGACTCCAAGCACAACCAAAAACCTGGAACAAGAAAAATTGTATTGTTAACAGAGAAGACAGAAAAGATATGATATTTATCATTTTTCCTATTAATAAATGATGTCAAATTAGGAGAACTTTATAAAGATGCAGTCAAACCTTAGATGTATGTCTTTCCAAAGTTGATACATCAGAACTAGGAATTTCACTTGGCAGAGAAGTTGCGACTACGCTGATATCAATAGGCTCCAAATATGTCTTGCAACAAAAGAAAAACTTTATTGTCACTAGACCAACAAAAATTTGAAGATCACTGAAAGTCTTTGAAATGAGCACGAAAATGTAAGCTTATATCGTTTGTCATCCAGAAAAAAGAAAACCAATATGCAGTTCAACTGAAAATGAAACAGAAAGCACATTAAAATTAACATGGATTCTTGGAGACTAAAATCTAGCACAAAAAAGGCACTCCTTTTTACATTTGTGGTGTTTGACAAAGAACAACACAAAAAACAAATTATTTTTCTACAAAGGTACTTTTTTTGTAAAATTTGTTCTAACAAAAGTGTCTCTAGATTTAAATAATATTAATTCTCCTACCTTTGAGGTACAAAGACTGTTTCTGATAAACCCTTGATTCAAAAAAAGATTATACACTAAAATGGTTACAGAAAAATATGAACTTTGGCAGAATTTAACTCTTTTAGCAATAATAACAAAAACAACAACATATCCAATGAGGTATGAAGAGGGTGATGTATACGCAAGCCTTAAGTAAAGCATATCAAAGAATCTAATAGAAACACCACATCAAAATCTCAATAAAAAATAGTTCAAAAAAGGATGAAAATTGAATTACCGAATTTAATGAGCGAATCATAAGGTAAAAAATTCATTGTTGTGAATTGACGGCAGTTTAAGAAACAGACAAATGGTCAATGGATTGCTACTACCTTTGATATGTATAGAGGAAAAATATAGTAAGTGGGAATTTGGGAAACAGAGAATTCATATATAAGACTAGAATTAGAAATGTTTTAATTTTAAAAGACATTTTGAATCAATTGTTGAATGACTGATGTATCCTCAAGTCATTTCAAAGAGTGGAAATATTAAATTTATTTAATCCTAGATGGATTCACAATTTAAACTAGATGTTTAAATTTGATAGTATATCACAATACAATCAATATTCCTAAGTTCACTTTATCGGTTGTTTTAAGTCTCAAAGTTACAAGTCCTAAATCGTATTGTAGAATTATATTTTTTTAAACCTAAACCCTAAGTTTATTAGTACATATAATATCTTCATGTTCATTTTGATTTGTTAGTGTTTTAGGTCTTTAAGTCGTGACATAATACCTTAACCCTTATTTTTAGAAGTTATAATTTTTCGAAACCTAAATACTAATTTATAAGCATGTATATTTTTTTTTAAAATCATCATGTTGGTAATACATATATAAGGTCTAACCTAAACACTAGTTTTATTTTTAAGTGTATTTTGTTTGTATTCATTCTCAATGATTTCTTTTTTCAATTATTTCTCGTTAGTATTATTCATATGTTTTCTGGTTTGTTTAAACTTTGAAGTTCGTCATTGATTTTTTCATATGCATTTAGAATTCTCATATGAATATAATGAATCTAAACAACTACGAACAGTAGCCGTAATAATATGCACATTATAAAGAGCGTTAAAGTCTTTATCGACATTAGCTAATTGTCGTTGAATTAAATATCGCTATAGGGCTTTAGGGGCATTTACAAAGAGCTCTAAATTCTCTCTCTCTCTCTCTCTCTATATATATATATATATATATTATGACAATTAATTACTGCTAAAAATCAAATTTAGTATAGTACAAGTTGATAAAGATAGTATAATTAAGCATGTCTATTTAAAGTTGATTAGTTAATAGTATATGGTCGGGGCCAAACATTTTATCACCACAGAAGATGAAAGTCTGAATGAATGGATTCTAAAAAATAAAAATTAAAAGAATTAGTGAGTTGGCAAAAGTGATTTGGGATAATTTATGTTACAATAAGGAAATTTTTTTTTTAGAGAATATACCCTTTTCATTTCTCTTTATTTTTTCACTTTCATTAGATCAAAAGAGTATATTTGGGTCAACTGGGTTGCAATAATGGTATTTAGGAGCTGCTTTTTTAACAAGGGGTATATCAACTCTAAATCGTGAAGTTGAAGGGTATATCATACCCTGAGTTATTTAATTTTAGTGTACTTAGTATGCTAAAATTCGTTTAGTGTTCCAAAATTATTATATTAAAACTGATACTTTGAAATAAAAATAAATGTTATATATTAGGAGTTCCGATGTAAATAAAGTTCTTAATTATACACAATTTAATTTTTAACTATTAAAATTTGTGATTAAAAATAAAAATTTAAATTAAATTGAAACCCCTACTACGCGCACCTCACTACATCAACTTTTTTAAAAGACTACTTCAATCTGCTCCTCACCACACCTGCTTTGACCGGTTGCCATCTTTAATATCAGGGACAAATCTAATATATCATTATATTAAAATTATATTGTTATTTAATGTTTACGCATAATGAAATTTGCAACGACGGAAACTAGCTTTCAATACAATTTGTGATGGTGGCAACTAGGTTTCAACTGTATGTTGCTGGCTGACGGCCAGCCACCCTAGATGGCTGGTCTGGCCTCTGCCTCATCATCCCAATTTCCACCCCTACAAAACAAAACATACTCCTTTCACAACTCACATATTCCTGCCCCTACATTTTTTAATAAATTTGCAGACATTCTTAAAGGTAAAAAAGGAAAAGAAAAAGCTATTGCTAATGTGGAGCCTATTCCTATGAAAAAGCTCAATCTCATTTGAGGTATTCATACCATTAACTAGACAAAAATTGAAATAAAAAGAATGAATATCCTAGAGAATTTGCAATTTGCTGGGATAGGCATATTCTCATATGGAGCTCCTGATATTAATGAAGTAAGAGAATTAATCCCAAAATAATGTGGGATAACTGGGGAATGTCAGATAGGATATCTTCGAAATAGACATATTTTAATGAGATTTGATTGAATGGAGGATTATATTAAAGTAATGTCTAAAAAAACTCCTATTACATAATTAAGAAGGATGGATAGACATATCAGATGAGGTCTTTTATTTATGATGCAAACTTCAAAGCTAGTGAAGAGACGACAAAGGCCACAGCGTGGACCTCTTGTACATATTTACTGGCAACCTATTTTATGAAGGAAGTGTTGTTCTCCCTTGCATCTGTAGTTGGGAAGCCACTACAATTAGATCTTGAAACAATTAATAAGACTCGTCCAAATTGTGCAAGGGTGAAGGTCTATGTGGACCTGCTTGCTGAAAAGCCTAAGGTTGTGCAAATGCAGTTAGAAGACTAAAACACTCTTGAGATTAGAGTTGTTACAGTTAAAATACAATAGGATGCACTACTTGCATATTTTATGAAATATATATTACAGGGACATGGAGAAGAAGATTGCAGGGTTCTACGTCCAGAGTTAGTGTAACAGTACGAAGAAACACCAAAGGCAACAGAACAAATAGACAATAAAAGATTCTACAAAGGGGCAGTAAAGAGGAAATGGAAGCCTACTAGAAGAAATTTTACAAAGAAAGCTGGGCAATTAATGAGTGATATATGTGAGAAGCTCAACAAAAAGAGCAATCCTTTTACTATACTAAATCAACAAACACAAGAAGAGGATGAGGTCCTAGAGAATGACATATCAAATTAGAGGTAACAAGGAGGAGAGGTGGTTAAAAGGGTCGAGATTACTCAAGGGCCTGCTTCAAGTATGAGAATATGCTAGAAATAGAAGGCAAAGAAGATGGGGAAAAATTGAAGGCAGTAGCAAAGAGGATAGGGTGGTTTCTGTTAAGACTGAATATGTCATGAATTTTAATGCATGGGTCAAAAGTGAAGTGAAGATGGAGATGGCGAGGGAAGATAAAGAGGATGAGGGTTCATCTAAAAATCAATTGCAAATCAAGCTTATGGAATGTAATTTGGAGAATGCTTCTTATCATATTCCTTTACATATTATTCATCCAAAAAAAGAGTGGTATCCATCAAAATTGCAAGGGCCTTTAATAATGATGGGTGTTGAGGAGAACCACACAAAGCAGGAGCTGGCAATGGTCTGTCCAAAATCACAATCTGCTTAAACCTTGCATGAGATGGTGTCTAATGTACCGTGAGTTTACGATATTTTTGATTCTTTATACTTGGTATTTTGCATGTCCTAGGCAATTTGTTTTTAGATGTGATGGTATGGTTTTCAATTTTTTGCAGGAAATAGGTTAGAAGCAGTTACTGTTAAATATTACTGAAGCAGCAGGATTTCGGCAATAGACGATTCCACTTACGAGTTGTTGTTCACTTGAAGAGTCGTAGGTGGAGGTGTGGATCAATATTTCAAGGAAGTCTGACTAAGGGTGGAACCACAAAGGCACTGACGACACGTGAATCAAATGACGGACCGTCGTTGATGGGTCATCGATAACTTCAGAAAGGATGAGTTCCCGTGCTTGAACAATGGTTGAATAGGACAGACTGTCCTTAGACCTATGGGCTGTAGTTCATGACCATCGTTATTATCCATAAGATTTTTTTGGCCAACTGTTGAGCAACGGTGGAGACCACGAACCGTAGGTGGCCAACAGTCGACGACGCTTCCCAAATCGAATTTCCTACACTTCCTTTTTCTACTTGGTATAAGATTTACTTTCTATAAATATTAGTTGTATTTTTCATTTTTGGATTGTTAGACTTTTTGGGATACTTTGATTTTTTCTTTGAGAATTATTTTGCGAACACTTTCGGCATTTAATTTTTAAAGTTGGTTTATGCAATTTGTGTTTGTTCTTCGATTCAAGATTTCAGATTTCATCTATTCTAATTGTAAGTTCATGATTTATATTTCAAACTCTAATATGAATTGTGAGTATTCAAGCATGAATAGCTAAAACCACAAATAGGGTCATGAGAACCATGAGTAATTAACAATATAATACTAACAATTTAGTAATTCTAAACTAGTGTTTCTGCATGTATTGTTAATTTCTTTGTTTTGAGCTTTTTAATGGTGCGCAACATTAGAACTCACATCATTCCTACTTTCCCGATTAAGGAAGTAATGAATGAGAAAGGGATTGAAAAACAAATGTTTAGCATGATAATTAGCTATATAATAGCCTGTACCACCTTTTGTGAGGGATAATATAGGGTTAGTAAAGCAACACTCATAGACCAATCTAGTTTTGTGGTGAAATTCCCTACTAGGACGATCAATCACTTTGGAGATACCTAATTCACCAACCTTGGATGTTAAAACTAGGAAAAAGTTACTATTATTAGGAATACTGTGTTAAGAACTTATGGGAATCATATATATCCTAGTTTTCAACTCATATTGATAATACAAACTGTGAATCTTGATTACTTGTTACTTTTTAAAACAAATAAATAAATTGTTACTTTATTTATAAATCCCCCTTTTAATCGAAGTAACTTCACTAAAAGTATACATAACCATAAATTAGCCTAAGTCTAGACCATATTCTTCGTTAGATCAACCCTAACCTAAAGTTAGATTCTTTATTTGATAGTAACCACTTATACTTCTTTAGGGAGGTGTAATTTGGGCGTATCAAATTTTGGCGTCGCTACCGGGTAATAAGGCTTTTAGATTAGACTAATTTCGTTATTGAACTTTAGTTACTTATTTCCTGATTTAGGTTTAGTTTTGTTCTTGTTTTGTACAAGTCTTATCTCTAGTGTGTGCCAAGTACATGGACTCAAGGCAATCCCCTGACTCCTTACGATCCTAAATTGAGAAGAACTCTTAGAAGGATGGTTGGAAGAGGCCTAAATCTCGTGGTATAAAATGATCCAATCAGAGCGGATCAAGGGGATGTAGCTGAATTGCACCTTCCAGGAATCTTGGATGTGCTTAGACATGTTCAGGGTAACCCACAAGTTGAAAATGCTAAAGGAGTGCAAAATCAGCCAGTACCAGATGTCTGCATAAACTACATGGTTGATTATAATGTTGTGGGATCGACCAATGCTATAGCTTTTCCTCCACTACCTCCTGGACATACTTTGGTGGTGACCAGAAGTTTGATGAAAATGCTTACATCTAGAGGGTTATTTACTGGGTTACCATCAAAGGATCCATATGCTCACATGAGCAAAGTGAAGAGTGTCTGCATGAGAGGTGTAGGGCGACCAAATTTAGGCATGGATGCGATCGGCTTAAGGGTGTTTCTACTTTCGTTAACAGGTGATGCTATTGTATGGGTGTTTGAATTACAAAATAACTCAATCATGACTTAGGATTGGTTACACAAGGTATTCATGGAGAAGTAATTTCCGTTGTCCAAGAAGTTGAATTTAAGGGATAAGCTCAATAACATCATAGCATTGCATGGAGACTCGGTAAGTAGCTCTTGGGATATATTCACCGGGTGTATGAGGAGTTTGCCTAACCACCACATAAATGACGAGTTACTAAAAGAGTATTTTTATAGGGGCCAATACGATAATGGGAAAGTTGTGCTAAATATTTTTGCTGGAGGAGCTTACGGAGCATGCATATTTCAAGAGATAGCCGTAAAACTTGAAAAGACCTCTAAGAATAACATGGCATGAAGCACTAGAAAGTCAAATACTGGAAGGAACATGTTTTTTGTACAAGCCACACCAAATCAGTCCAATGATGATATTCGTGAGGAAATGGCTCAATTGAGAACATAAATTGGCTTAGTGTTGAAACATGTGAGTGGAAATGCTGAGAAAGTGAATGCAGTAAACTACAAGAATAGAGCACTACCTGATAATGACTACATTTATGATGAGGACGCCAATCTTGTGAATGATTAGACGAGGGTTTCCGGACTAACGCTGAAGCATCCAATTCAGATAATTGGAGCCAAAGTTAAGGAAATCAAGGTCAGAACTATGGTAACTATAATAGTAAAGGGTACTATGTCTAAGATGATAACTTTAATCGTCACAACAACTATAACCAGAATGGGAATATCAACAAGAATGAGAAGAATGGACTCTATGTTCCACCTGGGAACAAAAATGTTGTATCAAGTATGAATCGCATTGAAGATATGATGCACAAGATGATAAAAGTTTGATTTAACAGATGACAATTTGAAAGAAATAAAATATGATTTACCTGATATTGGTTAGAAATTTGAGTCCCATGCAGTATCAAATAAATAAATTGAGCGGTAGATGACACAGTTATCCATAAGAGTAAATGTATGTCAACTAGGAATACTCCCTAGCAATACCATCCAGAACCCAAAGAATGACATTCATTGCATGGCAGTCAATACCAAAGGAGGAAACCGGACTATAAACTCTCAATACCGAATAGAGTGGAACGTGCAAAAGAGCATGAAGAGGACGAAGTTGAGGTAGTAGAGAAGTTGAAAGATCAAAATGAGAAAGAGGTTGAGGTGACGAAAACATCATCCCTATGACAAGACCTCCACCTCCGTTCCCACAAAGTTTGGCAAAGAAAGCAGAAGAAATAAAGTATCACATGTTTATAGCTATACTAAAGCTGTTGTCCATAAATGTTCCTTTGATTGAGGCACTTGAGAAAATGTCGGGTTGTGCAAAATTCATGAAGAGTTTGGTTGCTAAGAAGAGGACTGTAAATTTTGAAGATGATGAGAAGTTGTAGCATTATACTGTTATTGCTACTAGATCATTTGTAACATCTCGTACTTTAAAAAGCCAACTAGAGATTCGTACAAGTTAAACTTCCATTTTTAGTTTTGGGGCAACAGAAAATGACCATAGATTTTATCACACAAAGAGTTAGGTGGCCCATGAGGTATCAAATCGAAGGTTTTGAGTCCTCTTTCCAGCACCGCCAAGTTTGCTAAATTCCAAGCTAGGAGTAAGATGTTATGCACGTTTAAGTGGATCCACTTTAGTTAAGACTCTTCATCCATTTTAAGAAAGGGTTTTTTGATATTTTCTTTAGCCCTAAAGACCTACCCATGTTTTACCCACCAAAGTTTAAGGGTCTAATAAGACTCATTTAATATTGGCATTCCAAAAGCATTTAGGGATTTTAGAGCATGTTTAAAAGGAGAGAGGTGAAGGGTTTCAAGCGTTCGTTCAAGAACTTGAGGATTTTTCAAAGATCAAGTTGTTCGAGGAATGTAACCTTTCATAGTGTTGGGTTTATTCGCCCTCACGCTAATCATGCTATTTCATTGATGCGTCTGAGATTTTAACTTATTTAGGGATTTGTTTGGATAGTATTAGTGTCCTCAAATGCCTAATTTATCCTCTAAATTAATGGTAAAGTGTCTATTTGCAGCATTGAAGGTTAAGGAGCAAGGCAAGGACACTACAAAGCAAAGAGGAACAAACAAGCTGAAGAAGTGAAGAGAAATGATCCTGGTGATCGCCAAGACCACTCGGCGAACCGTCGAGTGGCTCTTTAGTTCACCCAAAGTTCAAGCGTGCCAGCCTTGAGAAAGAACCAATTTGGTGATATACATGGGCAGTCGGCGAATCGTCGAGCGTCTCTTCGATGGCAACCTTGATCGCCTAAAGCTACAAGACCTGGGAGGCTGATGACCAATACAAAGTGGCGATGGAAGGGAACAATGGTCGGACTGCCAAACCACTTGGCGAGGCGCGACTTATTCCGCAAAATGAACTTTCAGGCCAAAAAGTGGATAACTATAAATTGGAATCTAAAAGAAAAATTGAGCAGTTGTGATCCCTAAGTTTGAGAGTTAGAGTTTTCTCCTAGTTTTTGAGGGTTTCTAAACTTAATTTTAATAATTTGTAATTGGGTTTTGAATTTAATCACTTAGGAGCATGGTAAAGGCTTTGAGACTCTTACGTTGATGGCTAATCGAGTTGGTAATTATTTTTATCTCTTTATGATGTTTAGATAAAACCCCAATTCTTGGGGTGTGATCATGTGATTATGGGCTGAATTAGTGTATGGGTATTGTTATTTACAGATTTAAATTCTTATTTGAAGTGGGTTTAATTGATAACAGTGGTTTAATATATGAATTGTAGTTGTGAAAGCAATTTTGGCTTACTTGAGAAAGAGATTTTAGAATCAAAGCATTCAATTGATGATTGTAATTATTGTGTTGATATGGGTTTAGCTCGGAAGAGTAAATCCTTAGCTCGATTCTACCTATCTAGCTCAAGAGAGTACATGAATTAAGGTTTGGGACCGTTCTTATTGGTAAGCTTGTTGAAGTTCGAAAGATATCACTTGAATCGTGGTAGTTGTTTGAGAGAAAACTAATAAACCTATAGCCTAGACTACCCACTGATATTTAGCAATTAGTTTGTAATTTCAATTAGCCGTATAGTGAACTTAGCCTATAATCGATCACATCCCGAGAATTCCTCTCTATATTGTTAATTCTTCTATTTTTGATTGTGTTGTAACTGATAGTTGACCACCCAATCCCCCATCTAACATTCGTTGTCACACCCATAGACTTGTTTACTTGTTTCTAGTAATTTATATTCCTACAACCAATTATGCCACTTTTATAACTTCATAACTGAATTTGAACACTTACCGCTCCCTATGGGTTTGACCCGAACTCTTTGTTTGATTTTATACTAGTTAACGATCGTCTACAGCTAGAATCAGATGAGGTGTACTGAAACGTTAAATCAAAATGGCGCCTCTACCGGGGAGTGGTGTTGTTTAGAATTCTATTATTAATGTTTAAATTGCGAGCATTTTGTGTTGTAGTTGAATTGACTTACTTTGTTTTGTGTTTGTGTTGACTGTCTTTGAACATAAGAAGAGATGACCGTAAACGGGAGTAATGGTAGCCATATATCTGGCTTCTCTCCTTTTGAGACTCCTGGTACTTCTACTTCACCTCTCTCCCTAGATCTCCTGTTGCTATTGCTTTTGCTTCCCGACATCCAATCACCTAGACGATGCTTTTCAAGATGGGCCTTTGGCTGAATCCGCCGATGTGCATTCCTCCCAGTTAGATGTCGTTATTCCTGGGATGATTGAGAGAGCCATTGCTGCTGCATTAGCACCCCTCAGAGCTGAGATTGATGGCCACAAGTTGTCCCTAGATACTCTTACAGTGAGAGTAGAGGAATGTGAGAAGGGACAAGAAGTTTCTGATGTTGTGACGCCCTTGAAGGTCGATCTTGTTGGGCTCTGTAGAGATGTAGACGAGCTAAAGTCCACTGATATGTCCATTCTCTTTGGAACTATGAACATACCAGATGTCCCAAGCTTAGATATTCCAGCTTGTTTGGATGTGCCTCTGGCTACTATGATCGGAGATGAGGTTAGAATTGATGGCTCTGAGGGTGAGTCCATGGCTGAGATGGACGAGGAGCAGCTTGGTGATCGTGATGAGACAGTATATAAGGAATCAGAAGATTTGGATGGTGCAATGTTCGAGACATCTTGGCAAGCATCACTCAGGGAACCTTCCATGGTTGGCTCCAGTGGGGCCAAGGATGCTGAAACATCGGGTACTCATGCCCAGACAGAGGGAGTAGCGGACATGTAGACTCACCCTAGGCCTAGCCTGGGAGGATGGTTTTATTGGCCTCTTTTTGCTATTCATTTTTAGATTGTTGTTTTATTTACATTTGAGGACAACTGCATTTTGTTTGTTGAAAGGGTGAGGTATTTCCATACCTACCTCTTTTGAGCTGTTTTGTAAATATTAGTTTGAGTCTGATGTTTATTGTGTTTATGTTAATTTTGGAGTTTATAGGTTTTATATATATATATATATTATATATATATATATCTTGGTTTATTGGACTGCAGTTGTTGATAAATTGCGGCCCATGGTTTTGAATGAAAATGATTTTGAACAAAATCTAAAATATTTGCCACCTTTTTTTTGTGTTATTGTGGTTGTTCTTGTGCAAATTTGAGTGTCGGTTGTGGTCAATACCGATGACTTGAATATTGCTATTAATTGAACAAAATGAATGTGCGGCTACGACGAGGCAAACTAAGTTACTTAGGCATTATGTGAACTTTGAGCCTCTCCTTGTGACTAGCCGATTGTCGAATAAGTCTCTTGTGACGAACATTGCACGCTAGCTAGAAAGTATGGACTCTTGTTTGATAATGGTATCAATACCTTGTGTGGTGACGTTGTCTTGAACATTATGCTTGATGACACCTAGAATTTTCTTCGTTTGTCTAATTGATTGAGTGAAGCAAGCAATTGAAATGACCTTAGGCAAAAGTTTTGATGAGTGAACCAATTTGAAAAATACCTCTTTGTGGCCAACCTTGTGAGATGTGTGAACCTTTCTTGGCACCTTTTGAGCCTATCCTTTTCTTGGAAGAAACTTGAACAACTTTGACCTCTTTATCCCATCACCCATAACCTTCATGAAGTTTTGGTTTTTTTGAATAGCCAACTTAGGCCAAAAGCCTAAGTTGGGGGTGTGATGAAAAAGAAGGAGAGTCAAGAAGTGTAAAAACAATCCCCCTTTGATGGATTGTTGTGAAAAATATGGAACCCCTCCATATAAAAAAAAGAGAAAAAGAAGAAAGAAAAGAGAAAGACTGAATAAGAGAGAAAGTTGTGAAATAAAGTTTGTGAAAATAACAAAAGAAATGGGGTATCCGGTGATTCATGTTTGGTTGAATGATGGGGTGGAATATGATCTTGTTTGAATGTGAAAGAGAAGGAGAAAAAGTAATCTTTAGGCCATACTTCATGAAGGTAGAAGACACTAAGCCTAAATGACTATACCTTGACACTCAGCCCCGTTACAAGCCTTAAAAAAACCTTTGTGATTTTGAGTGAGCTGAAACGAATGTTGATTGGATAGTAAGGGCAAATCTATGGGTGGAGTCATGCATGTATTCATATTTGTGAGTGTGAGAGTTATATGTGATTCAGGGACTTTAAGTTATTGAGAAAATTTGTGTGAATATGGAATTATCTTTGTTGTAAGGGCATTTGAATACCTTTGTTGAGCTTGAACTTGCATTTGAAGAAAGCATTGTGAGCTTGAGTACACTTGATAATGGTGACTCACAATTTGAAAGTTTGAGTGCACAATTGATCATTGTATGTGTAGTTTGAACCTTGTTGTCTGCACTTATGTTGAGTCTTGTGCAACACTCTTTGTAGATGATGAGTCTGAGATTTGGACTCATTTAGGGCATTATTTATATAGATTTAGTGTCCTCAAATGCTTATTTTGTGCTAATAACTGATGCAAAACTCTTGATTACCAGGTATATGGATTCAGGAACAAAGCAAGGACACTAATTTGCAAAAAGGAACAAAGCGAGCTGAAAGAATGAAGAAAGGCAAGCGTAGTGATCACCAAGTCCACTTGGCGAGTCGCCGAATGGCTATCTGACCGTCTAAAGTTGCAGTATGCCAAGCCCTGACGGAAGAAATCATGTCGGCGAGAGAAAGGAACAGCCGGCGGATCGCCGAGTGGTTCCGCGATGCAGTGCTAGATCGCCCAAAGTTACAAACCTTGAGGATTCTGAATGCCAATGCAGAAGGGCGATTGAAGTGACCAAAGGGCGGCTTACCGAGTGGTTCGACGAGCCTGACTTACTTCGTCGAATGAGATTTCTTAACTTATCTTCGACGATTATAAATATATTTTTGAACATTTAGTTTATAATCAGTTACTCTTTAGAACAATTTTTTTTAATGAAGTTTCGAGACTTCTGAGATAGTGCTCTCTAGTTTTCCTTAGCTTTGAAGGATTGAAGATATTCACTTTTGAGAAATTGGAAGTGGGTCTTTGAGAATCTTCAATTTGTAACATTGTAAAGACGAAATAACTCTTACTCAGTTGATGGAAACTAAATTTGGTAACTGTTTTTACCTTTTTTATAATATCTAGCTAAAACCCCAATTGTTGGGGTGTGATTATGTGAATATGGGCTGATTTAGCTTATGGGTATTGCTAATTGTTAGTTTAAATGCTATTTAAAAGTGAGTTCAATCATTTATTGTGGTTTAAATTAAGAATTGTAGTTGCAAATGCAGTTCTACCTTTGTGTTCTTGGCTTGCTCGAGAGAGAGGTTTTTAGAACTAAAGGTTTTTGGATTGATAGTCTGTGGGTATTGGGTTGACCTGGGTTCAGCTCGAGAGAGTGAACCCTAAACCCTTTTTCACTCATTCAGTTCGAGAGAGTGAATGGACTAAGGTGTGGGTTGTTCTTATTTTGCATGCTTGTTGATGTTCGAGAGAAATCAACCTGATTCGGGGTGAATTGTTCGAGAGAAAGTTTACCTTCACTATAATTTAACTTACTCACTGATATTTAGCTATTTTACTAATAGTTGCAATTACCCATATGTCTACATTAGCCTATATTTGATCACATCCCAAGAACCCGTCTCATTATTGTTAACTCGTATTATTGTGACTGCTGTTTGTAGTTTATAATCAAAACTAAAACCCCCATTTGACATTTGTGCCACCCCCTGATTTGAATGATATATTTATTCAATGGTTTTTATTCCTATGACTGATTTGATCGGATTCTTATTTCCTAATCGAATCTAAAACACCTACCGCTCCCTGTGGGATTCGATCCCAACTTATTTAGTTGGGCTTTATACTGATTAACGACCGTTGACGCTTAGAATTGGATGAAGTATCTTTGATAACGTCTAATTAATTAGTAGACATCGTTGTTGAACTAATTGATCTTGAGTTTTACTTGAGGACAAGCAAACGTTTAAGTTAGGGGTGTTGATGAGTCTGAGATTTTGACTTACTTAGGGCTTTATTTTGATAGTAGAAGTGTCCTCAAATGCCTAATTTATGCTCTAAGTTGATGTTAAAATGTTTGTTTCCATAATTGAAGGTTAAGGAGCAAGACAGGTACAATACATGGCAAAAAGGAATAAAAAAGTTGAAAAAGTGAAGAAAAGCGAATCTCGTGATTGCCAAGACCACTCGGTGAACTGCCGAGTGGCTCTTTATTTCGCCCAAAGTAGCAGCGTGCCAGCACTGGGGAAGAACCAATTTGGCGACAGAGACGGGAAGTTGGCGAATCACCGAACGTCTCTACAATGGAAACCTTGATCGCCCAAAGCTACAGGACCTGGGAGGCTGATGACCAATGCAAAGTGGCGATGGAAGGGAGCAGAGGGAGGACCGTCGAACCACTCGGCGATGCGCGACTTGTTCTGCCAAATGAACTTTCAGGCCAAAAAGTGGGTAGCTATAAATTGGATTCTAAAAGCAAAATTGAGCAGTTATGATCCCCATGTTTGAGAGTGAATGTTTTCTCTTAGTTTTTGAGTTTTAATTGTATATTTTGAGAGTTTCTGAACATAATTTTGAGGATTTGTAATTAGGTTTTTGAATTTAATCACTTGGGAGCATTGTAAAGGCTTTGAGACTCTTACCCAGCTGATAGTTAATCGAGTTGGTAATTGTTTTTATCACTTTATGATGTTTCGCTAAAATCCCAATGCTTGGGGTGTGATCATGTGATTATGGGCTGAATTAGTATAAGGGTATTGTTATTTACTGATTTAAATGCTTAATTGTATTTGGTTTATTTGATGGTTGTATTTTAATCTATGAATTGTAGTTGCAAATGCAATTCTAACTTAGAATTCTGGGCTTGCTTGAGAAAGAAGTTTTAGAATCAAAGCTTTTAATTGATGATTGTAGTTATTATGTTGATATGGGTTTAGCTCGAAAGAGTAAATCCTAAACTTGATTCTACCTATCAGGCTCGAGAGAGTAGATGAATTAAGGTTTTGGACGATTTTTATTGTTAAGCTTGTTGATGTTCGAAAGAAACCACTTGAATCGTGGTAGTTGCTCGAGAGAAAACTATTGCACCTATAGTCTAGCCTACCCACTTATATCTAGCAACTTGTTAGTAATTTCAATTACCCGTATAGTGAACTTAGCCTATAATCGATCACATCCAGAGAATTCCTCTCTATATTGTTAATTAATTTGTTTTTTATTGTGTTGTAACTGATAGTTGACCACCCAAACCCCCATCTGACATTGGTTATCACACCCTTAGACTTGTTTATGGTAATTTATATTTCTATAACAGATTAGGCCACTTTTATAACTTCATAACTTAATTTGAACTTGTACTGCTCCCTGTGGGTTTGACCCCAATTCTTCGTTAGGCTTTATATTAGTTAACGATCGTCTACACCTAGAATCGGATGAGGTGTATTGAAACGTTAAAATATTCATCCATGAATTCATTATTGAAGTTGATTGATTTAGTTTCTAGATAAGTTCTCAAGTTCAACCTCATTCTGTAACAATGGAGGTTTTTAGTTCATGAGGTAAGGGTTTTGCAAATAAGTGGTGTTTGTTGATAAAATTTGAGTAAGATTTTAATGAAACTGCAGTAGGTTCCTATTTTTTTATAGAAATTAAGTGAGATTTCAATGAAATCGCATTGGGTTTATGATTGAAAGTGAGTTTGGAAGAGGAAGAAAAAAACGGCCAAAATACGCATCCAGTTCCAAGTCGCAGAGACGCTTGAAATTCCAGCTTTAGTAGAACACCCTCTCTCCGTGTCGCGGAGAAGATTCAGAGTCTTCTGTCTCGAAGGTCTTTTCACAACCAAAAATTTAATTCCCTTTTTGCTTCACGCCAGCGTTTCTTCAGAACGTGTCTTTGCTCGGGAAGATGATATTACTAACTATCGAAGCCTTCCTTAATCATTGAGAGATCATATATCCTAATCACAACTCTTAAATTCAATTTTCAAATCAACGTAAATTTAAGAGGAATGTTCAAAAAAGTCTTGTCGAGTCATTTTGAGAAGTCGTTTGCAATTATCTATAACTTGATTTAAGACTTGAGTAAACGAGTATCAGAATAAGGAGAGTTGACATTCATGTTTCAAATGAGTATAAATGGAACAAAGTATTCCCAAGTGTAACACTTTTACAATTAATACAAGAGAAATATTGTTTTCTAAATAAGTTTATGAGTAGTCTTGAGCATTACCTCTTTTAAGAGGATCTTTGAGTAATTATCTCAAATTGTTAAAGAGTTATGTTTTAAACATATGAGCATGAGTTATATATTATGGGATTTGTATTGAGCACCGCTATAGGGATGAGTTCAGACAACTCAAAATCCTCATAAACCTTGTATGCCAACATGGGTAAAGGTTCATACTTTTTAGATGATTCCTTATTGCTTTTAAGTATATCTTAGTGAATCCACTTAGTTTAGGAGTTCTGTAACCTATTAAGGTATAGGACAGTTCTGATAGTATGGGCAAGAAATTATGTCATCACGTAGCTCTTAGTGATGGACATCGGTTAGAGAATCTCCCAAATAAGAGTAGAGAGTATTATTATATTTTTATACATACTTAATTGATATATACTATTTTAAAAGCTTTATACATTGCATTTCTTATAGTTGCTTTCACATTTGAGTTGAAATGAGGTGAGTATGTCTTCCCTAAGTATCAATTCAGTTGCTTATGTTTCAGCTTTCCCCTTGTATGCTCGTACATTTAATGTACTAACGTAATTTGACATGCATCTTATGTATGATGTAGATATAGGTGTTCAAGGTCATCAACAGATGCTCTGGTGATACATTTTGCATTCCAGCTAGCTTTGGTGAGCCTCCTTGCTTTCCAGACGGCATCATATTATTTTTTTGTTCTTGTTAGGCTATCGGGGGTCTTGTCCGGACATCCATCATATTATTTAGAGGCTTCTTAGACAGTAGTAGTTGATGAGTCTTTCATTGTTTCCTTGTTGATGTTTTGAAAACCTTGAGAGAATCTCTTATGTTTAATTAAGTATTTCGCCATTTATTGAGCTAAGCTATTGTCGAGACAAGGTTAAGTTAATCTTTGCATTTGAGGTTCTTGTTTTGTTGAGTGAGTCTTCTGCTGAGCAGTGAGCTAGGCCAAGGGTTTTCTTGGGGACCAATGATGGTTCTCGAGTGCCACTTGTGCCTAAGGCGTAGGCTCATGGTGTGAAAAAACTTGGTATTAGAACACAAAGTTCAAGAGTCCTAGGGTGGGTGTGAAGCAGTGTTTGTAGAGTCCTTGTTATCAGTGTGAAGCATGCCACATCTATAAATAGGATTCTACGATATTTAGGAAACATTTAATTTCTTTCTTACTCTCTTTCGTAAGATGGAGTTCAACCCTATAAAAGTTTCCTTCTAATTTGTGCTTGTGCGTATCTTTATCTATTTAGATAATGCTTCAATGAAGAGCTTTTCAATGACACTTGCTAGGAGGAATGTTAATCCTCAAGAACTAGTGGTTCCTAATGTACTAGAAGTGCAACCACCTTAGGGAGAAGTCACCAATGTTGAGTTCCGATATGCTATTCCAATGTTGAGTCAAGGTATGGCAAATCAAGTTGGTCAACACAGAGGGGTTCGTCAGGATGTGGTTGATACATCCAGAATCCTTGAGTTCCTAGTAATGAATACTCAAGAATTAAAAGGTTCAAATGTCACTGAGGAACTAGAGAACTTTGTGGAGGAGTTGCAAAAAGTGTTTGAAGTTAGGCGAGTTGTTGATACTGAGCGGGTGGAGTTAGCTTCATATCAACTCAAGAGTGTCTCTAGGATATGGTACGACCAATGGAAGAAGGGTAGGGCTCAAAGGGAACCTTTTTGAGTTGGGCGGTGTTTGAAAGTGCCTTCTTGGGGCGCTTATTTCCCTGTGAACGGAGGAAAGAAAAGATAAGAGAATTTCTGAATCTTCAACAAGAGTCTATAAATGTGCATGAGTACAACTTCAAGTTCACCCAGATGTCCCGTTATGCTCCAGAGATTGTGGCAGATATGAGAAGTAGGATGAGTCTGTTTGTGTTTGGGTTGTCTCGCTTGCCAAGTAAGGAGGGTAAGATAGCTATGTTGATAAGAGACATGGACATAGCTAGACTTATGATATATGTGCAACAAGTTGACGAAGAAAAGCTGAAAGATAGGGAAAAGTTCTACAGTAAGAGGGCTAAGCCAACATGTCATGAGTCTGAATAGCAGACCGAAAATGTAAACTGGCCTTCTTTTCAACAAAGGCCAATTGGATCTACACCATCATCAGCTACTACGTAAGAACAAAAGTACAAAAGTGATTTCAAGAACTAAAACTCCCAAAATTTAAGAGCTAGACCTACTCAGTCTCAGGCTAGTATGGCACAAGGGGCTAATTGGGCTCCTGATGTGCTATGTGTGGTAGGAACCACCCATGAGCATGTCGTGATGGCTCGAATCTTTGATTCATGTGTGGGCAGGCAAGTCACTTCATGAGAGAGTGCCAAAAGATTGAAGCAGTGTAGAACTTATCCAGACCCACATCTCCAACGTATATAAGAACTTTCTTGAAACTTTCTACTTACTATATAAGGTTTGTAGAGGGGTTTTCATCAATTTCATCCCCGTTGACAAAGTAGACTCACAGTACAGTAAAGTTTCAACTGTCTAAGGCTTTTGACAGAAGCTTCCAGGAATGGAAAACCTAGTTAACTACTGCCCTAGTGTTGACCCTGCTAGAGGGTACAAAAGGATGTGCTATTTATTGTGATGCGTTTAGAGTCAGACTTGGTTGTGTATTGATGCAGAATTGTAAAGTTATAGCCTATGCCTCCAGACAACTTAAGATTCATGAAAATAATTACCCAACTCATGATCTCGAGTTGGCTGCGGTAGTATTGTCTTTGAAAATATGGTGTCACTATCTCTATGGTGTTCATGTAGATGTGTTCATTAAGCACAAGAGTCTTCAGTGTGTTTTTAGTCAAAAAGAGCTTAATCTCAGAGAGAGGAGGTGATTAGAGTTATTCAACGATGACGACATGGGTATCCTTTATCACCCAAGTAAGGCTAATGTTGTTGCTGATGCTTTGAGTAGGTTATCTATGGGAAGTACTGCTTATGTTTAAGAAGGCAAGAAAGAACTAGCTAAGAAAAATCATAGACTTGCCCGTTTGGGAGTCCGTTTATTGGATTCTAGCCAAGGTGGAGTTGTGGTAATGAATGGGGCTGAGTCATCACTAGTGTCTGAAGTGAAGGAGAAACAACACCATGATCCTGTTTTACTTGAATTAAAGGCGAAAATTCATGAGCAAAAGGTGATAGCTTCTGAACAAGGGGGAGATGGTGTGTTGAGATACCAAGGTAGACTGTGTGTACTAAAGGTGGATGAGTTTCAAGAGAGGATCATTATATAGGCTCATAGTTCCAGATACTCTATCCATCCTAGTTCTACGAAGATGTACCGTGACTTGAGATAAGTCTATTTGTTGTGGAGTGGTATGTAGAGGTGCATTGCAGAGTTTGTTGGTAAGTGCCCTAATTGCCAACAAGTCAAGGTAGAACACCAAAAGGCCCGGTGGTATGGCTCAGAACATGGAACTTCCGGAATGGAAGTCGGAGACGATTAATATGAATTTCATTGTTGGCTTTTTGTGATCTTGCATGCAGCATGAATTGATTTGGGTGATTGTAGATCAGATGAATGAATCAACCAATTTCTTATCAGTGAAGACTACCAATTCAGCAGAAGATTATTCCAGATTCTAACTACAAGAGATAGTCTGACTTTATGTAGTGCACGCGTCTTTCATTTCATATAGAGGTGCACAATTCTGGAAGTCTTTTTAGAAAGGTTTGGGTTCGAAGGTAAATCTGAATACTGCTTTTCATCCTTAGATGGATGGTCAAGTAGAACGAATGATTTAGACCCTCGAGGACATGTTAATAGCATGTGTGATGGACTTCAAAGGTAATTGAGATGATCACTTGCCTCTCATAAAGTTTGCTTATAGTAATAGTCATCACTCTAGCATTCTAATGGCTCCTTATAAGGCTCTATATGGGCGAAGATGTAGATCTCCTATTGGATGGTTTGAGCTTGGTGAAGTTGATAGGGCCAGACTTGGTTCATCAAGACATAGAGAAGGTGAAGACTATTCAAGAAAGGCTAAAAACAATGCAAAGTCGTTAGAAATTGTTTATTGATGTTAGGAAAAGAGACTTAAATGTTGAGGTTGATGATTGGGTCTACTTGAAGGTGTCACCTATGAAGGGTGTTATGAGATTTGGAAAGAAGGGGACACTCAGTCCCGGTACATTTTTCCTTACCAGATATCTAAGAGAATTGACAATGTAGCATATGAGTTGGAGCTACCGTTAGAGTTAGTATAAGTTCATCAAGTATTTCACATTTCTATGTTGATGAAGTGTATGAGTGATCCTTCACTTATTATACCTACCGATAATATTGGTATTAAGGACATTCTAACTTATGATCGTCAAGTTCGCAAGTTGAGAACCAAGGAGGTTTCATCAATCAAGGTCTTATTGAGAAATCAATTTGTTGAGGAAGCTACTTGGGAGGCTGTGGAGGATATGAAGAAGAGGTACCCACATCTCTTCCCTTCCGGCGAGAGTCCAAACTAAGGCATAAATCCTTTGTAAAGTACTATTTAAGTTAGTATCCTGAGTTATGTTAATTGTATGTTGTGTACTTGAGTTGGGGTTATTAGATGCTTCCCAATTTCTTTTTGCTAGCGTGATCTAATTCGAGGACGAATGTTTCCAAGGGGGAGATATTGTAACATCTCTTATTTTGGAAAACCAACTAGAGATTCGTACAAGTTAAACTTCAGTTTTTAGTTTTGGAGAAACTTCAAACGACCTTAACTTTTAGTATATAAAGAGTTAGGTGGCCAATAAGGTATCAATTCGATGATCTTTGAGTCCTGTTTCCAACGCCGCTGAGTTTGATATATGTTGTGCTAGGATTAAGAATTTATGACTATTTGATTGGAGCCTGTCTAGTTAAGACTTTTCATTCATTTTAGGAAACGATATTTTTGTCTTATCCTTAACCCTAAAGGCCTACCCACTTTTTACCCACCCACGTTAAGGGTCTAATCAAAATTAAGTAATAACTCCAACAATACAATAATAACGAAGTATTGCACTATTGGGGAGGGCGGAGAAAGTATATTTAAGATGTGTAACTAAGAGATTTTAACAGTGTCTTATTCATTTTTAATATTACAATTAATTTTAAAATGGGAAAAATTAACAAAAAAAGGGAGAAGGAAACAAACAGATTGACTATAAAGATGTGTCAGATCACCTTATCTTTATCTACCTTTATATAATAAATAGTTATAGTTGTCTTTGGAATGTTTATTTGACAACTTTCAGTAATAATCAAAACAAAGATTACATCCACTATTCATAGGAACTTATACTTTATCATTCAATTTAGAATTGTTTATTTAAATATTTTATTGAATAATATTGACATTATTTTTAAAAATAGTGTAGTACATTGTTTGATATTCACATGCAACACATGTGCATTGAAACTAGTTTATACAAATATTTATGTAACACCTCTAACTTCAACCAGCTTTTTGTCTTAGGTCAACTTCAAACGACCATATCTTTTAGCACATAAAGTGTTAGGTGGTCCATAAGGTATCAAATCAAAGGTCTTTGAGTCCTCTTTCCAATGCCACAATGTTTGCTAATTTTCAAGCTCGTAGTAAGAATTTATGGCCATTTGAGTGAAGCCTATCTAGTTAAGGCTTTTCATGCGTTTAAGAAAGGCTATTTTGATCTTTTCCTTACCCGAATAGGCCTATCCACGTTTTTCCTAACCCAAGTTAAGTGTTTAATCAGACTCTAAGTTATTTTTCACATTCCTAAATACTTATAATTTTAGGGCTAAGTTTCAAGAAGAGGAAAAGAGGGTTTTCAAGCGAACATTCAAGTGTTGAGGAATTTCCCCCAAGCACAACTGTTCTTTCGAGGTATGTAAGGTTTTCACAGTGTAGGTTTTTTCTCCCTCATGCCGTACATGTAATTTCATTCATAAATTCATCCATGAGATCGTTTATAATGAGATTCTCGAGTAATTCTTGAGTTTTAGCATCATTCTTTAACAATGAAGGTTTTGAGTTCTTGAGGTGAGGATCTTGCAAATAAGTGCTATTTTTTTTTTAATGGAATTTGGGTAAAATTTCAATGATTTCATCATGGGTTTGTGAATCAAAGAAAATTTTAAAGAAACCAATAAATTCTAGATGAGTTACGACCCGAAATTGAGCAAGAAATTCGTCGGATTTATGCGCAAAGGTGTGGGGCGCCGCGCGAGCCATAACATCCAAACTATAGTCAGTAGTTGGGGGACTAGCGCTAGCCCCACACCAGCAGTGTGCCCCAAACACTGTCCAGTAGTTTGGTGGTTGGTGCCCTGCGCTACTTAGTGCGCCAAGGTGCCTTAGGTCCTTACTCTTCCGTACTTCTTTCTGTGTGTACTTTCGAATCATATCTATTTTACCTTGTTGATATTAACTTTTAGAGTATTAATTAATACTTGAGAGATCCTACATATCCTTATTAAATGTCTTCATTTACATTTCAAATTAATGTAAAGTTAACAGGAAAGTTCAAGAGGTCCTTCTGAGTCAAATTTGAGAATCCTTTTACAATGAACTAATGTTTTTAACTAAGTCTTGAGGAAATAAATATGAGAATGAGAAGAGTTTCACTCATGATTGAAAAATAGTATAAAGGAACTAAGTATTCCAAAAATCTAATAATGTTACATTTAAAAGAGAGAAACATTGATTTCTAAATGAGTTTACAAGTTTATAGAGGTTTTAGAGTATTACCTCTTTTAAGAGGATCTTTTGAGTAATTACCTCAAATTGAGAGAGAGTTATGTTTTATACATTTTAGCATGAGTTAGATATTATTGGGAGTAGTATCGAGCACCGATATGGGGACGAGTTCAGACAACTCAAACTCCTCATAACCCATGTGGCCAACATGGGTAAAGGATCGTACTATTTAGACGACTCTTTATTGCTCTTTAGCATAGCTTAGTAGATCCACTTAGTTGAGGTGCTCTATACCCCGGGAATGTATAAGATAGTTCTAGCAATGTGGGTGACACGTTGTATCATCACATAGCTCAAATTGATGGTGGTCGGTTAGAGAATATCCCAAATAAGATTAAAGAGTATGTTATTGTATTTTTAAACATTTGTGTTGAAATATAATATTTTAAAAGCTTTAAATATTGCATCCATCATTTATACTTTAATATTAGAGTTGAGGGGAGTATTGTCTTCCCATGTTATCAGTTTAATTATCTATGTTTCAGCTTCTCTCCCCCCCTTGCATGCTTGTATATTCAATGTAGTGACGTCATTTGACCTGCATCTTTTTATGATGCAGATACAGGTGTTCAGGGTCATCAACATGCACTTAATTTATACCACTTGCATTCCACTTATCTTTGGTGAGACTCCTTGCTTTCTGGAGTGTTCCACATTTATATTTCAACTTTGTTAAGATGTCGTGGGTCTTGTCCCGACATCTAACATAATATTTAGAGGCTTCATAGATACTAGTGGTTGAGCATTCTTTCACTACTTCCCTTGTAATGTTTTGAGACTTTGAGTTGATTTCTAATTTTATTTGAGTATTTCTAGAAATACTTTGAGTGAAGTTATTGTTGAGAGCTTATGAGTAAAACATGTGCCACTGAAGTTCTTGTTTTGTTGACTAAGGCATCCGCTGAGTAGTGAGTAATGCCAATGGTTCGCTTGGGACTAAAAGTGGTTCTGAAGTGCCGGTCACATCTAGGGTGTACGCTTAGGGCGTGACAATTTTTACATCGCATTACTTCATATTTCTCAACAAACATATTTTTGTCAATCCAGACAAACTCAAATCTTCTATAAATATTTTTAAAATTTAGATATGAGCTCCTCTTGATGTTTTGAGTCGTTTGATATATCATCCCTTGAAATGATTAACGTTTGTAACAAGTCAAAATTTAAAATTTAAGCTTCAAAACTCATCAATGACGAATATTTCCATTTTTCAAGCAAATATAAATTAAATTTTCAATACTAAAATTTCAATATAAACATCTAAACTCTTCAATATTTCATTTTTCAAGTGAATATAAATTCAAGGGATTTTCATCATTACGATAATGCTATTAATTTTTTCTTGGGAGACGAAATCATATTAAAATGTGTCTTTTGTTAATTAGTAAAAAGTCAGATGTATTATTATTAACATATACAACCTTCTATATAAATGGTGTTGCATGTATACAATTAATGTGAACTAATGATCACATTTTCTAATAATGATTGTTCTTGATAAAATATATTGATTGTTTAACTAACAAGACCAAAATATAAATATGGTAAGTTTTGCATATATTTTATCTTATAGACCCTATTTGCATACGTTCTGTCATCTCAAACCTTCTTTTGTGGAATTACAGTGGATTTGTTGTTGTTGGAAACTATATGCACAATGGAAGCATACCAGAATCATATTCCTTACATGAATAATAGTCAACACAAAGTTTATGCTAGGACATGTACAATCATTATAAACCACATAAACTTTCTAAAATTTAATTCAAGAATAACTTTTTGAAGCATGAACAGATCCGTTCATGTGAATCCACAAGCTAGTCGACAAGCTAGAACCTTCAAGCGAATCCACAAACTAGTCAACAAACTGGACTGTTGTTCTGCGATCTTCTAGAGTGACCCCAAGATTACTTCTGGACTCTCTCAATACATAGGTGGGCAAGTATCGTATAGAAAACTTATGTCCTTCCAAGGTTTAGAAGAATCCCTATTTATTGATATTTTTCCTAGTCCAAGGAGGAGAGGAAACAACATATCTTTCCTTAGAATAGAAAAAGACATGTACTTCTCCCTTTACTTAGAATAGAGAAAGACACATACTTTTCCATTTTCTTAGAATAGAAAAAGACATGTACTTCTCCTTTTCCTTATAATGGAGAAAGACACATACTTCTCCCTTTCCTTATAATAGAGAAATACACATACTTTTCCTATTCCCCCTTAGAATAGATTATGAGTTCTAGTTAAATATGGACACGGTAGGGACCACAAAATTAATTACTGAGGCTTCCTATTTTAAAAATAATTCCAAATAACTAATTTAAAATATTCTTAATCTAGTAAATTACAAATCATTCCACTTGAAATTTGTACTTGCGCTCCAATAGTTATTTTCGAAACTCCCCATTAAATACATATGTCATTCCCATGTTAAGATTACAAATACTAATTAATAAATTAAATCACTGACGAATTTAATTCAATTATCAATTTTCTTTAGAGCACTTCTTAACCTATATCATGTGTCAAATTCATAAATTCACTTGCGAGGTTTTACACGATGAAAACTTATAAGTTTCTCAAAAAGGACAATCATCAATCTCTATATTGAGACATGAATTCTGTCAACTAACTTATTATTTCACCAATATATATTATTATCATCCAATCTACCAGGTATATTGATCCATCATAGAGTTTCACCTTTTAATAAATCTAAACGAGAATTAATAATATACAGATCGTAATAGTTATATTAGGATTAAGAATATAAGTACATTTTATAGTTTAGAGAATATGTTTCTGTCAGTTAGTCTAGAGCAACTATCTCTACTCGGTCCCGTTTAATACATACAGAATGCACTAGCACAAGAAGTTCAAACTATACTATTCCCATAATCAAGATAAACTACATAAAATCTTGTGCTACAATCATACCGATGGCATGTCACGGTCCTATCTTAGATTGTGAACAAAAAACGTGATACTTATAAGAACCGATTATTTAATATGTTGTGTTTAAGCTAAAACTCTATACACTAAATCATCTACTATATAATTAATTAGACACCATAAATGAATATATGATCTATTTAAAATGAATAAATAATTATTCTATAATAAGTACTATATCTAAACACATGCTTAATAGTATATATCCCAACAATCTCCCAATTAGACACTTAACCTGTTCTAGTGTACTATACCTAAATGTATGGTTAATAGTATATACCCTAATAATCTCCCTCTAAGATAGTTAATTTTGAAAATTGTTTGAATACAATTTCTAAACAATTGACTAACAGTATATACCTTAACAATCACCCACTTAAACTACTAACAATGAATTTAAACCTTTCACACATATTCCTTTTTTATTTCTTATCAAAAGGATCTTACCAAGTGGTTTTCCTATTCAACTTTGTATAGTAGTGCTCCGTCGTAACTTATCCATTTTGTATTAGATCTTCAAAGGCCCAATCTTGAAACATTTCAAAAGTCAACTTCTTTTAAGGTGTTGTATCATGAATGTTCTCTTAAACATACAAAGCCAATCAATCTTCATTATGATTCCCCCAGTATGACTAAGTACTACTACAATAGTCACATTTTCATAATCTCGAGTCTTAATATTTTCCTTAGAACCTAGTAACAAGGGTTCTTTAATTTTCCCAACCTCACTCTCACCACTTGAGGTAGTAGTTTTATTATGTCTAGTAACATTTCTCCCACTACTTAAGTGCATTAGAACGTCAATTCTGACATACCGGTTAGATATTCTTGGAAGCCTGAATTTACAACTGACTGATTTGTTACTTCTTTATTCAATTCCTATAGAACTAGTTTACTTCTAGGAACATGGATTACTAAATAGTCCTTTTCTAGAAATCAGACAGTTATCTTAACAATTGCCTTATTTTATTTACGACAATAAAATAAACCTTTTTTCATTCTTTTTGTATATCCAATGAACACACACATTTCATTCTTGATATGAAAGGAATTGAATTCAAATGTGATATGTAGTTCTTAGTACATATTCCAAAATAAACAAAACAATAATAAATAAGCCAATCATTAATCTTATCATCTTCATAAGAGTCTATTTCTTTTCTCTTTTACACCAATCTATTATAGAGTGTCTGGTGTAGACAATTGAAATGCAATTATTCAATTAGATAAATTACTCATCAGCTCTACAAATAGGTATACATCACTAAAATAAGATTGTAGTGACTTTATATATATTTCCTGATGTATTTTTATATGTCTTAAAATATTTTGAGTTTATCAAGATATTCAGACTAACAAAACATCAAAAATATTTATTCATATAATGCTAACCTTCTAAAAATCTCATAATACTCAAATTCACCTCTTGCATGAATGATTATTTACCACACAAATCAGAATAAATTAATTTTAACTTATCACTACCTTTATTTCATATTTAATGTAGTCCATAAACTGGACAGTAGTTCTGCGATCTTCTGGTCTTCTACAGTGATCCCAAGTTCACTTCTGAACACTCTCAATACTTGGGTAGACAAATATCGTATAAAAAACTTATCTCCTTTTAAGGGTTAGAAGAATCTCTTTTTTATAGAGATCTCATCCTAGTCCAAGGAGGAAAGCAAACACCATGTCTTTCCTTAGAATAGAAAAAGACATGTACTTCTCCCTTTCCTTAGAATAGAGAAAGACACATACTTCTCCCTGCCCTTAGAATAGAAAAAGACATGTACTTCTCTGTTTCCTTATAATGGAGAAAGACACACACTTCTCTCTTTCCTTAGAATAGAGAATGACACATACTTTTCCCTTTTCCCCTTAAAATTTATTTTGAGCTATAGTTAAATATGGGCACGATAGGGACAACATAATTAATCACCGAGGCTTCCTATGTTGAAAATAATTCTAAACTATCAATTTGAATTATTCTTTACATAATAAATTAGAAATTATTTCACTAGAAATTTGTAATTGCACTCCTCTATTTATATTTCAAAATTCTCTATTAAACACATATGTAATTCCCCATGTTAGGATCACATATACTAATCAATAAATTAAATTAGGGTCACATTGGTCTTTTCCGTTATGCATTTTCTACTTAAACTACGTAGTTTTACTCAATCTAAGCTTAATAATCTAGTCAGCCACAACCCAAAACCCTCATTCTCCTAAAATAACCCAGTTTCTCCCAAGAACAAGTAGAAGTGTTCTTCAAAGTTCATCCCCGAAATCTGAAGGATTTCTCAGTAGATTTCTTCACTAGGTATGTGTGATTTCACTAGTGGGTTCGTTTCACCCATGAGGTCCATAGAATTTAGTAAGTTCTTCAATTTCTCATAAACTGTTCAAACCTAGGGTCTCGAGATTATGAAGATTTATTGTGATTTTAGGTGTTATAGTTTCCATGATCTAAATAACATGTTTCTTGGTGAATTAGTGTAGGTCTAGGCATAGAATTCCAAACTCTAGCTTGTGTAAATTTATTATATTTCATGAATTATACTTGTAAGGCAAATTAGACAGAAAATTTTTCTTCAGAATTCAAATGTCATATTCTCAGTATATAAATGTTGCATTCTCTGTTAGCTGTCAGTATTTTGAGCTACTCAATATTTCAGTGCATTTTAGCTTCATATATTTAGTCAGGAATAGACTTAGAACCAAGTTGGACTAGGGTTAAGCATGCCCTCAAGTCCTAGAACTATGTGCCCACGTAGGCTTATAAGTCCCCTCTGCGGGGCTTAGGTTTTAGTGATGACGCCACAATCATGCCTTTATAACCCTGGCAAGGTATATTGGCTCCTCTCCATGAGGCGTATACATCGAACTCTACCTTTAGCTCATGTGGTTTATGTTGGTTAATAGGATCTCCCACATTTAGATTATTATTTCATTGACCAGGTTTTCACCACTTACTTTAGTATACAGTTCAGTATATTAACTTCATGATTACTACTTGGTCATTGTATTCAGTTTGGTTTCCAGTTATACTTGGTTACAGTCTATATCTTTGTTCAGATTTTATTATTACATATTGTTCAACTTAAAATATCTATATTTTGCATCCTCAGTACGTTCAATGTACTAAGACATAATTTTGTGCTACATCATTTTATGATGTAGGTTCAGGTGCTCAGCATCCAGATCATGCTTAGTTCAATTCCTAATACAAATTTAGCAGCTTCAGTGGTGATTCCTCATACTTTGAGGACAGTAAAGATGCTTTACTTTTCACTCTTTATTTTTAGTTTTCAGTCTTGTTAGAGTTAGATGGGGGCATGTCCCAGCAACTCAACTCAGTTAGAGGCTTTCAGACATAGCAGTAGATTCAACTCGAGTTGTTAAGTATTGTTTCAGTCATCACTAAACTCTTATTATATTTTAAATATTCAGACTACTTGGGTTTTTCCCCTTTTAAGAGGTCCACTGCTTTTAGATTCTACATAGTATGTGATTTATTTGTCATATTTCATTATGATTGTTACATTCGAGACTCAGGATTAACTTGGGGTAAATCGTGTTCCTATGTCCCGTGTTACATCTAGGGGGTATCATGGGGGTGTGATAAACATGGTATCAAAGAATCAGGTTCAAGAGTAATAGGGTGTGTGAAAGCCACACTAAATAGAGTCTATTTGATGAGTGTAAAGCGCGCCACACATATTATTGGGAGGCTATTCGGTGTTCGAAGAAATCTTCTCTTCTTTTGATATTTCTATCGTGCGTGAAGTCTGATTCAATTTGTACTTTCTAATATGTCGTTATGTGTTTCTAATCATGCCTCCTCGCAGAGTTAACATACATAAGTTTAATGCATGCAATGATAACACAATTCTTTCATTGCCTAAAAATGAGGTTTCAAATGTAGAGTTCCGAAATGCGATCCTGCTATTGGCTCAAACTGTAGCCAATCAGAACAAATAGTATGCCCCAGTTCTTGCAAACCTAACCAGTGGATCAACTGTTGCCATGGTTCGAGACTTTGTTCGTATGAATTCTCTAGACTTTCTAGGGTTGAAGCTTGATGAGGACCCATAAAAAGTTCATTGATGAGGTCAAGAAGATTCTTAAGGTAATGTAAGTGACTGGTATTGATAGTGTCGAGCTGGCATCCTATCAGTTTAAGAATGTGGCTCATATCTGCTTCACACAGTGGAATGACAACAAGGGTGCGGATGCAGCTCCTGTGACATGAGATTATTTTACTGGAGCTTTTTCTGGACAGGTTGTTCCTGGGAGAGTTGAGGGAGGTTAAGGCTCAGGAGTTTATGAACTTGAGGCAGGGTTTGATGTTAGTCCAAGAATAAGGGGTAAAGTTCACTTAACTCTCCATGTATGATCCATATATGGGTTCCGATCCAAGAGCACAAATGAGCAAGTTCTTATTTGGGGTATTCTATTTGGTGAAGACCGAGTGCAGCAATTATATGCTAATAGGGTGTATGGATATCTCCATACTGATGACCCAGGCTCAGTAGGTTGAGGGAGATAAGCTCAGGGAAATGGCTAATGATAACAAAAAGGCTAGAATAGGAAACTATAAATACTCTCAGCATAGGTCGGGTGGTGGAAAGTTCTCACAGTTTCAGCATAAGTCACAGCTCCAGCGCCTTCATCAACTAGACTTCATCCTCTAGGTTCCGACAGGATCATAAAGGGAGGGAAAAAGGCTCTAAGTCTCAAGGGAGTGCTTCGGGTGACATGACTTTACCATCATGTCCAAAGTGTGGTAAGAACCATCCGCACGAGTGTCTTTCTAGCAGAGAGGAGGTGTTTTGGCTGTGGTCAGTCTGGTCATAGGTTGAAGGACTGACCGTTTGCTAGGAAAGGACAAGGAGGTAACATGGCTCAGTCTAAAATTTCAGTTGAGCCAGCAGATCATCCAACTTAGTAGGGTGCCTCGTCTAGTACAGGTGGTAGTCAACGTCACAATAGGTTGTACGCTCTTTAGGCTCGCCAGGACCAAGAAGATTCTCCTGATGTGATGACTTGTACGTTACAAGTCTTTTATTTAGATCTTTATGCATTTTTAGATCCAGGGGAGACACTTTCTTTTGTAGCTCCTAATATAGCAGTAAACTCGGTGTCAGTCCAGAAGATCTCTCAAAACAATTCTTAGTCTCTACTGTAGTTAGTGAACCAGTTATAGCTTGACAGGTATACGAAAATTGCGTTGTCACAATTTCCTAGAATGTCACCTCAACAGACCTTGTAGAGTTAGAAATGGTTGATTTCAATATAATTCTAGCCATGGATTGGTTACATTTATGTTATGCCTCAGCCTATTGTAGAACTAGGATCGTTAAGTTTCAGCTTCCATACGAGCTAATTTAAGAGTGGAAGGGTGATTAATAACGTTTCAAAGATACTTCATCCAATACTAAGTGTCAAAGATCGTTAGTTAGTAATATAACCGAACTAAGTGAGTTGGGGTCGAGTCCCAAGGGACTGACATGTATTTGAGAATCAATAGAAAAGCATGAATGTGCTCAAGTCAATCATAGGTAAAAACATTTATGAATAAAAGCATGGTTCAAGTTTGGGGTGACACTAGTGTCAAATAACAGGGGGATTTGGGTTCAACTATCAGCTACAACAACAAATAACACGAAAATAACAAATATGAAGACGGGTTCTTCGGATGTGATTTGATTAAGGGCTAAGGTAGACAAATGGGTGATTGCAACTAATAGTGAATAGTTGTAAATCAGTGAATAAGATAGACTTTAGTGGCCATAAACATGTAAAAACATTTACGAATAAAAGCATGGTTAAAGTTAGGGGTGATACAAGTGTCAAATATCAGGGGGGGTTTGTTTCAACTATCAGCTACAACAACAAATAACACGAAAATAACAAATATGAAGACGGGTTCTTCGGATGTGATTTGATTAAGGGCTAAGGTAGACAAATGGGTGATTGCAACTAATAGTGAATAGTTGTAAATCAGTGAATAAGATAGACTTTAGTGGCCATAAACATTCTCTCGAACAATTTATCCCTAATCAAATTGGTTTCTCTCGAATATCAATAAGCAGCAATTAAGAACAACCTACGGTTTAGTCCATTCACTCTCTTGAGCTGAATGTGTGGAAAAGGGTTTAGGATTCACTCTCTCGAGCTGAACCCATGACAACCCAATACCCACTGACTATCAAATCAGTAATTTTGGTTTTAAAACCTCTCTCTCTCGCAAGCCAAAAACACGAAGTTAGAGTTGCATTTGCAACTACAACCCTTTAGATTAAGCCACAATTACTGAATGAAAATCACTTTTAAACAAAATTTACACTATCAATTAACAATACCCAAGCAGCTAAATCAACTCATTATCACATAATCACACCCCAAGAATTCGGGTTTTAGCTAGACATCATAAAAAGGTAAAAATTGTTACCAAATTCTGTTTCAATCAACTGGGTAAGATTAATATTGTATTTACAGAGGTCTAAGATGAAGAATCTTCAACACCCACTTCCAATTTCTCACAAATGGAAATTTTCAAATCTTCAAAGCTAAGGAAATATTGTCTCCAAACTCAATTATAAGCTCTCTAACTTGAAAACACAACAATAATGAAAATTAGATTAAAATCTGATAAAAATCTAATCGTAAACTAAAAATTCAAACATGTGTTGCGAAGGACCATTCGGCGCAATAAGTCGGGATCGGCACTCGGCGATCCACCCTTTGGTCAATTCCATCGCCTTTTTGCTTTGGCCTTCAGCAACCTCAAGTTCTATATCTTTGGGCGATATAGCACTGTATCCGGAACAGTTCAGTGACTTGCCGACTCCTTCTTTCTATCGCTGACTTGATTTTCTCCTTCAGGGCTTGCCACACTAGAACATTAGGTGAGACCATGGCCATTCGGCGACTCGCCCAATGGTTTAGGCGATCCTCAGGCCTTCTTTTCTTCGTTCTTTCAGCTGCCTTGTTCGTTTTTGCTCATTAGTGTCCATGCTTTGTTCCTCAATCCAAATACCTGAAAATCAAGGATTTACATCAGTTATTGGCACAAAATATGCATTTGAGGACACTAAATATATTTAAAATAAAGCCCTAAATGAGTCCAAATTGTGGAATCATCAACACCCTCAACTTAAACTTTTACTTGTCGTCAAGTAAAACTCAAGTTCAGCAGTTCAAAAAGGATGTCACAAACAGTGCTACACAAGACTCAATCATGAATGCACATAAAAAGACTCAACTTACTCATAAAAGGATCAATTGTCCACTCGAAGATTCAAGTTGTGACTCACCATTATCAAAGATTCTCAAATTCACAATACTTTCTTCAAATGCAAGTTCAAGCTCAACAATGGTACTCAAATTCCCTCACACAAAGAATGATTCCATATTCACACACAATGATTCACAATTTAAAGCTTCGAAATCAAATACAACGCTCACACTCAAAAAGATGAACACATTGCATGATTTCACCTTTAGGTTTTACTTTATTTTTCAATCAACAATTGTTTCAGCTCACTCAAGATCAGAAAGGTCTTTGCAAGGCTTGTAACTGGGTTGAGTGCAAGGGTATGGTCATTTAGGCTCAATGGATGTTATCCTCATTAAATGTGGTTTGAACAACACTTTCTTTCCTTTTCTTCATCATTTTCATTCGTGCTCACAAGTCACCCCATTATTCATCTTCCATGGACTGTTGGATACACTATTTTTTTCGCACTTTCACAATTTTATTCCAAAACTTTTTTGATCTTTTACTTTTTCATTCGTTTCTTCTTTTTCTCTCCTTTTTTATATGGAGGGTTTCCATTTTTTTCAAACCATGGGTCATGGGAACTTTCTTGCACTTCTTGATTTACCTTCTCTTTTTACCACACCCCCAACTTAGGATTTTGCCCTAAGTTGGCTATTCACACAAACCACAAATCATGAGGATTATGGGTAATGGATCAAGAAAGGTCACAATTTTATCAAGCTTCTTCCAAGAAAAGATTAAGGCTTAAAGGGTGTTCAAGCGGAGTTCACACACTCACAAGGTAGGCAACAAAAAAAGGTATAATGTCCAATTGTTTCACACTTTTCAAAGTTTCCTAAAATCATATCAAGAGATTGCATCACTTAGTCAATCGGACCAACGGGGCAAATTCTAAGTCTCATCACATGTGGTTCACGGTAAGCTAATTACACAAGGCATTGTCACCAATGTCAAACAGGACTCCACACCTTCGCTAGTGTGCAATGTTAATTACAAGAGACTCAATTTGATACTTGGCTAGTCACAACGAGATACAAAAAGTTCACATATTGTCTATGCAACTTCATTTGGCCTTATCTAGCCGCACATTCATTTTTGTTCGATTATGAGCACTATATAAGTCATCGGTATTGATCAAGACCGATACTCAAATTTGCAAGAGAACAGCCACATTCAAACACACACAAGAGGTGGCACAATTTTTTCAAAAAGGTCCAAAAATCATTTATCATTAAAAACATAGAGCCACAAACTCAATCATCCACAAAAGCAGTATAAAACACAATTATAGCTCAAACCCCAAATATATACACAAAACATAATCACAAAAGGTCACAAAAGGTGGGCCTTACCACACCACAAATAAAAATCATTTGTCCTAAAATGCAATTAACATAATATCCAAAAGTCAAAATAAAGTAAGATAGAGAGAGGTAAAGAAGGATCATGTCTAAATAGTCGCTCCATCTGTCTGGGCATCAGTGCCCGGTGTAGTGTTCGGGACTTGGGCATCAGTGCCCGGAGTCACCTTAGAAGGACCTGCTCCACTAGAAGCTACCATGGACGTCTCCAATGTCTGGATCACTGACTGCACAATCGTCTCCTCATGATCTGGAAAATCTCTGTATATGCTCTCTTCCCGTATCTCTCTCTGCTCCTCGTCGGTCGCAGCATCCGAATCATTAACTGTGCAGCATCCCTATGCACGTCTCCGGTGGTAGCTGGAGGAATCTCTGAAGTCTCGGGAGCATCCAAATCATCTGCAACCTCCAGTAATGAAGTGAAGTCATTAGACTTTAGATAGTCTACGTCCTTCCTCAAATATGCTACTTAGGCTTTCAAAGTCTTCACCTTGGAGGTCTCCCGCTGCTTGCTTTCACAAGTTTCTACTCTCGTGGTGAGAGTGTAAATAGAAGTCTGGAGGGGGGTCAGTGCAGCCAAAATAACATTCTCAATCATCCAGGGGACATACCTCTCTAGCCGGTTCACCCTCATATCAGCTGAATGGGCCAGATGCCCCATCTTTAAGATCATCACCTGAGTAATCTTGGCTGGCTGGGACGAGATGGAGGTACCCGGGACCAGTGAAGGAGTACAAGGGGCAGAAGTACCTGAAGGCAAGGAGGCCGGAGTTGGTAAAGATGCCTCTGCAGGTATAGAATCGACATCCACCTCTAGGGATGTATCTATCGGAGCTGCCCTCCTCCTGTCAGCCTCCTCTCGAGCGTACTTTACCTCAATACGCCGGATGTCAGTGGAGGAGGACGGGCTAACCTCAAAATCTCTTGCATCATACCGAGGTACTCCAGCTCGCTGGTATAACTCCATGATCGAAACTGGGAAAGGTATCGAAGTATGCCTCTACTTGGCCTTCATGGCCATCTCCTGCTCAATAAGGAGTCCCAAGTCAATACTCCTTCGGGATATGATAGCTCCAAGGCAGTCTGCCTTAGCATGGCGCAAAATGGATTCGTTCTGGGATGGCATTATGGTGCTGCTAATGAAGCAAATCCAGAAATGAGCAAAAGTACTCAAATCTCTCTTCTCTATGTGGACCCCTACCTCGATCCACCTCGGGGTGGTATCGGAAATCAATTTAGCCAACTATCCCTTCAATTCATCTAAGGACTGAGCGACAGGTAATCCATCATAAGGACGTGTAGAATGCAGAGCTCTACCGAATACATTGTTAATGTACTCACTATTGCACTCGACTTCCTTTCCTCGGGCCATGAGCCACTTAACCGGTCTGAACTCGCTTGCCTTCTTCTTTCTCTTCGGAACTAGGTTACCATAAGCTGTATAGAACTCCCAGACCCATGAAGGAATATAGGGTCCTCGGGGCCTGGTGAATTTCTCAAACAAGTAGAAGTGGAGGGTGTCCCTCACATCGAAGTATTTGACATCAAGGCCCTCTGTAGATAATAACTTCTCCTCCATAATTGTTCGCAATTCGTCACCTTTCAACCTGTTGAGTAGCCTAGGAGGAGGGATGATTGGGGGCCCTAGAGCCACATGAGGTGCTAGAGCTAGCACTGAGTCTGCTGGTGTGTGAACTGGAGGGACTGTAGCTGAGTCAGGCTAAGATCTAGCACGGATCTCATCCAGTCGGGACTGCAAAGGCTGGTCGTCCTGAGGCTCAGATAAATCAGCCTGGGAGTCAGCAGTCACCCTGTCAGATATGGGCCTCTTTCCCTTGCCTTTGTCTCCCAGTGGAAGCTCTTGCCTTCTTCTTTTTGGAAGATTTGATCCCCCTTCATTGATTGTGATGCCCCGTACTCTTTTCTGGGGTGTCATGTCGATATTTGTTCTTACCATGTCTGCAAAACATCGGGAAGAAGTTAAAAATCATTCAATCAAATGCACAGAAAAATAATTATAGACAGACTCATCGAATCGTTAGGTGAGTCACTGAATCACTTTGGCGAGCTAGATTGGGTTCACCGAAAGGATTGACTCAAAATTCTCAGAAAAATTTGGCATGTCGGCGATGGGAAGCCCTTTCGGAGAATCACCGACAACATTCGGCGTGCAAAGATTGGTCCCCCGAAAGTTATAGTACAGAAAGGGTTTAGGTGTGTAGAAACAAAGGGCGATCAAGAAGACTTTCGGCAAATCGCCGAGGGCCTTTGGCGACCTCAAGCTTTTTGCCGAAATTTACAAAATCAAACTTCAAGTATAGCATGAAATTAAAAGCTAGATGGTGAACTTCAGCGAACCGTCGAGTGGTTCGGCGATCTCGACCCAGCTCGCCAAACGACACAACGTGCTTACTTTCAACCCAACTTCTCAAATTTAACCCCGCAACCCCCGAAAACAAAATCAAAACATGCACTCATCAAATTAAAGCAGGACCTAATACACCCATTACCCCGGGATACTCAGACTTCTCCTGATTTTGCCAATTTTGGCCATTTGACGACTTTTGCCCTTAAGAATGATGTCACCCTCTCTATCAATGGGCAAATTACGTCATTTGGCACAACTACAAGTTAATTACACTTCACCGAACTAGACCCAAGAACATTCAAGCACAACCCCACAAGATTTAATCAATTTTAAAGCATAAAATCCCGAGAACTCAACATCATAACCATTTCGGGCAAGTATAGCGAATTAACACTGGCACACACGACAACAATTAAGATCAGAGAGGCCGATCACACATCACTAAAATAAGATCATTGCAAATGTGTACGAATTCGATAAAAATAAACTTAGGGTTCGGAAAACCAACCTTAGATGTCAATTAAAACAATTAGAAATGCTAGGCGGCAAAGTAATCCACTCCGAACACACAATCAATGACTAAAATACTCTCAACATGCAAGAAATAAAGAATACAAAGTGCGGGTGTGAGTTTGGGAAGAATAAAACTGAAGGAAAGTGAAAGAGTTTGAGAGTTTAAACCTTTGTCCTTTAAAGACCGTTCAGTTCTCGCCCATTCAGCGAGATTAGTTTTGCTCGCTGATCCACTCGACGACGAGCTGAGTGGTCACTTACCGCGTCGAGTTTTATAAGACCTCCAGTTAACGTAGGTGTCCAAACAATGGACTAGATCGCGATCACCGACCTGGTGGGCGACTCACCAAGCTGCTCATGGGCTCGCTGAGTTTTACAGACTCTAATTTAAAATTGTTTTGAGTCTAATGACGGTCCAAGTCGGGCTCACCGACCTTTTCGGTGATACGCCGACTGGACCTTTAGCTCACCATCTTGCACCTTTCAAACACTTTCCACACTTTGACCTTCACAATTAACACACCATTATTTCTGAAAGCAAAAATATAGCGATAAACACTTGGGTTGCCTCCCAAGGAGCGCCTTAGTTAACGTCGTGGAACGACACAAGTCCCCACTTAAGTTCCATTAGTGGGGTGTTGCCTCATTTTCATAAGGCCACCCCTCTTTGGGTTCTGGGTAGAGATCATTCAGCACTTGTCCATTGTGACCCTATTAGCTGAATGAGCATGGAATGAGAGGTCGACATCTGATTCAACATCAACACATTCTCTCTTACCTCACTCAACACTCTATCATGTTCTTCAACTTTGTGAAGAATGTGTAAAAGTACCTCTTCTATTTTCCTTCCCTGTTGCTTTTTCATCTTTCGATGTTTGTGAGGAGGGAGGTACATGTTCTTCTTTTTGGACAGTACCTCCAAATCCTTGATCTTTTGGGCCAAGACATCCAGTTGACCCAACAAAGTTGTCAAGTCTTGGTCCTTATCTTTCTCTATCTTCTCCTTGTTGGTTTTGGCCACACAATCAAGGATGTGGGATGTGGTCTCATAAGAATATCGCATCAAGCAGCCCGAAGAGAGTTGGTCAGCCATTATTCTATTTTCGATGCCCAAACCTCGGTAGAAGCATTCCAGAAGTAATTTATCTGGAATTTCATGAGTTGGGCACTGTTGCTATAGGTTTTTAAACCTTTGCCACAACTCATAAATGGATTGACCCTCCAAATGTCTGAAATTTTAAATGTTATCCCTAAGAATCATCAATCTCAAAGTAGGTATCCCATTGGGTCACTGTTGCTACCAAATATCTCTGCTCAAAACAGCAACAAACAAACCAAAACTAAAAATTAAGTCAGTTCAACTATAATTAACAAGAACAAAACTCAACTTAACTAAGAATTCTCAAGTAACACAACTCCCCAGCAGAGGCGCCATTTTGATTGATACCGTTACAAAGACACTTCATACAATACTAAGCGTTAACGATCACTAATTAGTAATATAACCCAACTAAGTGAGTTGGGGTCGAGTCCCAAGGGAGTGGTACGTATTCGAGAATCAATAGAAAAGCATTAATGTGCTCAAGTTAATCATAGGTAAAAAGATTTACGAATAAAAGCATGGTTCAAGTTTGGGGTGACACAGGTGTCAAATTACAGGGGGATTTAGGTTCAACTATCAGCTACAACAACAAATAACACGAAAATAACAAATATGGAGACGGGTTCTTGGGATGTGATTGGATTATGGTCTAAGGTAGACAAATGGGTGATTGCAATAAATATTGAATAGTTGTAAATCAGTGAATAAGCTAGACTTTAGTGGAGATAAACTTTCTCTCAAACAATTTACCCCGAATGAAATTGGTTTCTCTCGAACACCAATAAACAACAATTAAGAACAGCCTACACTTTAGTCAATTCACTCTCTCGAGCTGAATATGTGGAAAAGTGTTTAGGATTCACTCTCTTGAGCTGAACCCATGACAACCCAATACACACTAACCATTAAATCAGTAATCTTAGTTTTAAAGCTCTCTCTCGAGCAAGCCAAAAACACGAAGGTAGAGTTGCATTTGCAACTACAACCCTTTAGATTAAGCCACAATTGCTGAATGTAATCACTTTTAAACAACATTTACACTATCAATTAACAATACCCAGGAGCTGAATCAACCCATAATCACATGATCACACCCCAAGAATTGGGGTTTTAGCTAGACAACATAAAAATGTAAAAATCGTTACCAAATTGTGTTTCCATCAACTGGGTAAGATTAATATTTTGTTTACAAAGGTCTAAGACGAAGAATCTTCAACACCCACTTCCAATTTCTCATAAATGGAAATCTTCAAATCTAAGGAAATATTGTCTCCAAACTCAGTTCTAAGCTCTCTAACTTGAAAACTTAACAATAATGAAAACTAGATAAAAATTAGATAAGCATATAGTAAAAACCTGACAAAAATCTGATCCTAAACTAAAAATTCAAATATGTATTTATAGTCGCCAAAAATGAGCTGCGATGGACCATTTGGCGCAATAAGTCGAGCTCACCTATCCACTCGGCGATCCGCCCTTTGATCAGTTCCATCGCGTTTTTGCTTTGGCCTTCAACAACTTCAAGTTCTGTAATTTTGGGCGATATAGAACTGCATCGCGGAATCGTTCGGCGAATGCTCTTTTCAATCGCTGACTGCATTTTCTCCTTCAGGGCTTGGCACACCGGAAAATTAGGCAAGACCATGACCATTCGGCGACTCACCCAATGGTTTAGGCGATCCTCAGGCCTTCTTTTCTTCGTTCTTTCAGCTGCCTTGTTCCTTTTCGCTCATTAGTGTCCATTCTTTGTTCCTCAATCCAAATACCTGAAAATCAAGGATTTACATCAGTTATTGGCACAAAATATGCATTTGAGGACACTATATCGATTAAAATAATGCCCTAAATGAGTTCAAATCGTGGACTCATCAACACCCCCAACTTAAAGTTTTGTTCGGCTTCAAGTAAAACTCAAAATCAGCAGTTAAAAAAGGATGTCTCAAACTGTGCTACACAAGACTCAACCATGAATTCACACAAAAAGACTCAACTTACTCATGCAAGGATCAATTGTGCACTCAAAGATTCAAGTTGTGACTCACCATTATCAAAGATTCTCAAGTTCACGTTACTTACTTCAAATGCAAGTCCAAGCTAAAAAATGGTACTAAAATGCCCTCACACAACGAATGATTCCATATTGACACACAATGGTTGACAATTTAAAGCGCCGGAATCAAATGCAACTCTCACACTCACAAAGATTAACACAATGCATGATTTCACCCATAGGTTTGCCCTTATTTTCTAATCAACAATTGGTTCATCTCACTCAAGATCAAAAAGGTCTTTTTAAGGCTTGTAATGGGGCTGAGTGCAAGGGTATGGTCATTTAGGCTCAATTGTTGTAATCATCATGAAATGTCGTCTGAACAACACTTTCTTTCCTTTTCTTCATCATTTTCATTCATGCTCACAAGTCACCCCATTATTCATCTTCCATGGACTGTAGGATACACCATTTTTTTCGCACTTTCACAACTTTAATCCACAACTTTTTTGTTCTTTTTCTTTTTCATTCGTTTCTTCTTTTTCTCTCCTTTTTTATATGGAGGGTTTCCATTTTTCTCAAACCATGGGTCAAGGGAACTTTCTTGCACTTCTTGATTTACCTTCTCTTTTTACCACACCCCCAACTTAGGATTTTGCCCTAAGTTCGCTATTCACACAAACCACAAATCATGAGGATTATGGTTAATGGATCAAGAAAGATCACAATTTTATCAAGCTTCTTCCAAGAAAAGGTGAAGGCTTAAAGGGTGTTCAAGCGGAGTTCACACACTCACAAGGTAGGCAACAAAAAAAGGTATAATGTCCAATTGTTTCACACTCTTCAAAGTTTCCTAAGATCATATTAAGAGATTGCATCACTTAGTCAACCGGACCAATGGGGCAAATTCTAAGTCTCATCACATATGGTTCACGGTAAGCTCATTACACAAGGCATTGTCACCAATGTCAAATAGGACTCCACACTTTTGCTAGTGTGCAATGTTATTTACAAGAGACTCAAATTGATACTTGGCTAGTCACAACGAGATGCAAAAAGTTCACATATTGTCTATGCAACTTCATTTGGCCTTATCTCGCCGCACATTCTTTTTTGTTCGATTATGAGCACTATATAAGTCATCGGTATTGATCAAGACCGATACTCAAATTTGCAAGAGAACAGCCACATTCAAACACACACAAGAGGTGGCACAATTTTTTCAAAAAGGTCCAAAAATCAAAACACGGAGCCACAAGCTCAATCATCCACAAGAGTACTATAAAACACAATTATAGCTCAAAACCCAAATATATACACAAAATATAATCACAAAAGTCACAAAAGGTGGGCCGCACCCCACCACAAATAAAAATCACTTGTCCTCAAATGCAATCAAAATAATATCCAAAAGTCAAAATAAATTAAGACAGAAAGGGGGGTAAAGAAGGATCTTGTCTAAACAGATGCTCCATCTGTCTGGGCATCAAAGCCCGATGTAGTGCTCGGGACTTGGGCATCAGTGCTCGGAGTCATCTCAGAAGGACCTGCTCCACTAGAAGCTGCCATGGACGTCTCTGTCAGCAATGTCTGGATCACTAACTACATATTCATCTCCTTAAGATCTGTCAAATCTCCGTATATGCTCTCTTCACGTAACTCTATCTCCTCCTCATCCATCTCTATATCTGACTCATCAACTACTGCATCATCCCTATGCACGTCTCTGGTGGTAGCTGAAGGAATCTATAAAGTTTCAGGAGCATCCAATCATCTGCAACCTCCAGTAATGAAGTGAAGTCAGTAGACTTTAGATAGTCTACGTCCTTCCTCAACTCTGCTACTTCGACTTTCAAAGCCGTCACCTCGGAGGTCTCCCACTGCCTGGTTTCACAAGCCTTTACTCACGTGGTGAGATTGTCAATAGAAGATTGGAGGGGGGTCAGTGCAGTCAAAATAGTTGCCTCAATCATACAAGGGACAAATCTCTCTAGCCGGGTCACCCTCATATCAGTTGAATGGGCCAGATGCCCCATCTTCAGGATTATCGCCTGAGTAATCTTAGCCGGCTGGGACGAGGTGGAGGTACCCGAGACCCTTGAAAGGGTAAAATAGGCAGAAGTACCCAAAGTCCCGGAAGCTGGAGTAGGCAAAGATGCCTCTGCAGGTATAGAATCGACGTACACCTCCAGTGATATATCTACCAGAGTTGCCCTCCTCTTGTCAACCTCCTCTCGAGTGTACTTGGCCTCAATACACCAAATGTCAATGAAGGAGGAAGGGGTAACCTTAAAATCTATCGCATTATCCCGGAGTAATCAAGCTCGCCAGCATCACTTCATGATCAAAACTGGGAAAGGTAAGGAAGTCTGCCTCTGCTTGGCCCTCATGGCCATCTCCTGCTCAATAAGGAGTCCAGGTCGATGCTCCTCCGGGATATGATAGCTCCAAGGCAGGCTGCCTTAGGATGGAGCAGAATGGACTCGTTCTGGATGGCATTATGGCGCTGCTAATGAAGCCAAACTTGAAACGAGTAGCAATACTCAAATCCCTCTTCTCTGTGAGGACCCCTGCCTCGATCCACCTTGGGGTGGTATTGGAAATCAATGGAGTAAACCAGACCTTCAATTCATTTATGGACTGAGCGACATGTAATCCATCATAAGGACGTGTAGAATGCAAAACTCTACCCAATACAGTGTTAATGTATTCACTATTACACCCAACTTCCTTTCCTTAGACCATGCCGACTTAACCGGTCTGAACTCTGTTGCCTTCTTCTTGCTCTTTGAAACTAGGTCACCATAAGCTGTATAGAACTCCCAGACCCATGAAGGAATATAGGGGCCTCAGGCTTGGTGAACTGTTCAAACTGGTGGAAGTGGAGGTTGTCCCTCACATCAGAGTATTTTCCCTCAAGGACCTCTGTAGATAATAACTTCTCCTTCGGAATCATTCGAAATCCGTCACCTTTTAACCTATGGAGAAGTTTAGGAAGAGGCATGATTGATAGCCCTGGAGCCACAGGATGTGCCAGACCTGGCACTGAGTCTACTGGTGTGGAAACTAAAGAGACTTTAGCTGAGTCAGGGTAATATCTAGCACGAATCTTATCCCGCCGAGACTACAAATGCTGGTCGTCCTCAGGCTCAAACAAAGAAGCCTAGGAGTCAACAGTCACCCTGTCAGATATGGGCCTCTTGCCCTTGCCTTTGTCTCCCGGTGGGAGCTATTACCTTACTCTTTTTGGAGGATTTGATCCCCCTTCATTGATTGTGATTCCCCGTACTATTTTCCGGGGTGGCATGTGGTTGTTTGTTCTTACTATGTCGGAAAAACATTGGGAAGAAGTTAAAAATCATTCAATCAAATGCACAGAAAAACATTTGCAGACAGACTCGCCGAACCATTCGGCTAGTCGCTGAATCACTTTGGCGAGCTAGATCAAGCTCGCCGAAAGGATTGGCTCAAAATTCATATTGAAATTTGCCATATCGACGATGAGAAGGCCTTTCGGCGAATCAATGACAGCATTCGGCATAGAAGGATTTGCCTGCCAAAAGTTATAGTGCAAAAAAGTTTCAGGGGTGTAGAAGCAAAGGGTGATCAAGAAGACTTTTGGAAAATCACTGTGGTCTTTCGGCGACCTCAATCTTTTCGCTGAAACTTACACAATCAAACTTCAAGTATAGCATGAAATTAAAGGCGAAATAGGGAACTTCGGCGAACCGCCAAGTGGTTCGACCAGCTCGACCCAGCTCGCCAAAAGACCCAACGTGCTTAATTTCAACCCAACTTCTCAAATTCAACCTCGCAACCCCCAAAAACGAAATCAAAGAATGCACTCATCAAATTAAAGCAAGACCTTATACACCCATTACCCCGGGATACTCAGACTTCTCCTGGTTTTGCCAAATTGTGCCCTTAAGAATGATGTCACTTGCTCTTTCATTGGGAAAAATACATCATTTGGCACAACTATAGGTTACTTAGACTTCACCATACTAGACCCAATAACATGCAAGCACAACCCCACAAGATATAATCAATTTTAAGGCACAAAATCATGGGAATTCAACATCACAAGCATTTCGGGCAAGGATAGCGAATTAACACAAGCACACACAATAACAATTAAGATCAGAGAGGCCCACTACACATCACTAAAATAAGATCATTGCAAATGTGTACATATTCGATAAAAATAAACTTGGGTTGCAAAAACAAACTTTAGATGCCGATTAAAATAATTTCAAATGCTAGGCGGCAAATTAATCCACTCCGAACACACAATCAACGACTAAAATACTCTAAACATGCAAGAAATATAGAAACTAAAGTGCGGGTGTGAGTTTGGGTAGATTAAAAGTGAGGGAAAGTGAAAGAGTTTGAGAGTTTAAACCTTTGGCCTTTAAAGACCGTTCAGTTCTCACCCATTCGGCGACATTAGTTTTGCTCGCCGACCCACTTGGCAACACACCGAGTGGTTAGTTACCTCACCGAGTTTTACAGAACCTCCAATAAATGTGGGTGTCCAAACGGTGGACTAGCTCCCGATCGCCGACCTGGTCGGCAACTCACCAAGCTGCTTCTGGGCTCGCCGAGTTTTACAGACTCCAATTTAAAATTGTTTTGAGTCCAACGACAGTCCATGTCGGGCCTGCCAACCTCTTTGGCTATGCGCAATCAACACACCATTATTTCTTAAAGCAAAAATAAAGAAATAAACACTTGGGTTGCCTCCCAACGAATGCCTTAATTAACGTCGTGACACGATGCAACTCCTCACTTAAGTTCCATTAGTGGGGTTTTCCTCATTTTCATAAGGCCACTCCTGTTTTTGTTCTGGGTAGAGATCATTCAACACTTGGTCCATTTGTGACCCTATTAGCTAAATGAGCATGGAATGAGAGTTTGACATCTGATTCAGCATCAAGACATTCTCTCTTACCTCACTCAACACTCTATCATGTTCTTCAACTTTGTGAAGAATGTGTAAAAGTACCTCTTCTATTTTCCTGCCCTGTTGCTTTTTCATCTTTCGATGTCTATGAGGGGGGATGTACATGTCCTTCTTTTTGGACAGTACCTCCAAATCCTTGATATTTTGGGCCAAGACATCCAGCTGACCCAACAAAGTCGTCAAGTCTTGGTCCTTATCTTTCTCTATCTTCTCCTTGTTGGTTTTGGCCACACAATCAAGGAGTTGGGCTGCAGTCTCATAAATGTCGCAACAAGCAGCCCGAAGAGAGTTATTTAGCCATTATTCTATTTTCGGGACCCAGACCCCGGTAGAAACATTCCAGAAGTAATTTATACGGAATTTCATGAGTTGGGCACTATTGCAATAGGGTTCTAAACCTTTTCCACAACACATATATGGATTCACCCTCCAATTGTCTGAAATTTAAGATTTTATCCCTAAGAATCATCAATCTCAAAAGAGGGTGATCCAAAGGGTCACTGTTGCTACCAAATATGCTCTTATTCTCTGCTCAAAACAGCAACACACAAACCAAAACTAAAAATTAAGTGAGTTCAATTATAATTAACAAGAACAAAACTCAACCTAACTAAGAATTCTCAACAATCACCACTTCCTGGCAGCGGTGCCATTTTGATTAATAATGCTTCAAAGACACTTCATCGAATACTAAGCGTCAACGATCGTTAGTTAGTAACATAACCCAACTAAGTGAGTTGGGGTCGAGTCCCAAGGGAGTGGTACATAGTTGAGAATCAATAGAAAAGCATGAATATGCTCAAGTCAATCATAGGTAAAAACAGTTACGAATAAAAGCATGGTTAAAGTTTGGGGTGACACAAGTGTCAAATAATAGGGGGATTTGAGTTCAACTATCAGCTAAAACAACAAATAACACAAAAATAACAAATATAGAGACGGGTTCTTGGTGTGTGATTTGATTATGGCTAGGATAGACAAATGGGTGATTGCAAATAATAGTGAATAGTTGTAATCAGTGAATAAGCTAGACTTTGGTGGATATAAACTTTCTCTCGAACAATTTACCCCGAATCAAATTGGTTTCTCTCGAACACCAATAAGCAGCAATTAAGAATAGCCAACGCTTTAGTCCATTCACTCTCTCAAGCTGAATGTGTTGAAAAGGGTTTAGGATTCACTCTCTCGAGCTGAACCCATGGCAACCCAATACCCACTGATCATCAAATCAGTAATCTTGGTTTTAAAACCTCTCTCTCGAGCAAGCTAAAAACACCATGGTAGAGTTGCATTTGCAACTACAACCTTTTAGATTAAGCCATAATTACTGAATGAAATCACTTTTAAATATCATTTACACTATCAATTAACAATACCCATTAGCTAAATCAACTCATAATCATATAATCACACCCCAAGAATTGGGGATTTAGCTAGACATCTTAAAAAGGTAAAAATTGTTACCAAATTGTGTTTCCATCAACTGGGTAAGATTAATATTGTCTTTACAAAGGTCTAAGATGAAGAATCTTCAACATCCACTTCTAATTTCTCAGAAATGGAAATCTTCAAAGATAAGGAAATTTTGTCTCCAAACTCAGTCTTAAACTCTCTAACTTGAAAACTGAACAATAATGAAAACTAGATAAAAATCTGATCCTAAACTAAAAATTCAAACATGTATTTATAGTCGCCAAAAATGTGTTGCGAAGGACCATTCGACGCAATAAGTCGGGATCAGCGATCCGCTCTTTGGTCAGTTCTATCGCCTTTTTTCTTTGGCCTTCAGCAACTTCAAGTTTTGTAACTTTCGACAATATAGCACTGCATCGAGGAACCGTTCGGCGACTCGCCGATTGGTTTTCTCTATCACCTACTTGATTTTCTCCTTCAAGGCTTGGCACACTAGAACATTTGGTGAGACCATGGCCATTCGGCGACTTGCCCAATGGTTTAGGCGTTCCTCGGGCCTCTTTTTCTTCGTTCTTTTAGCTGCCTTGTTCCTTTTTACTCATTAATGTCCATGCTTTGTTCCTCAATCTAAATACCTTAAAATCAAGGATTTACATCAGTCATTCGCACAAAATATGCATTTGAGGACACTAAATCTATTAAAATAAACCCTAAATGAGTCCAAATCATGGACTCATCAAAGGGTAATAACTTGGTGCATTTAGATTGATTTATCTCTTACCTTAAGGCCAGGAAAATGTTTTTTAAAGGGTATATCTATAATCTTATTCGGGTTAAGGATTCAAACTCTGAGACCTTAATTCTTAAGTTAGTCCCAGTCGTAAATGAGTTTCCTGAAGTGTTTCTACAAGATCTTCCCTAAGTCCGTCCCGAAAGGGAAATGAATTTCAGAATAGATCTCTCCTTCTAGATTCCATGTCTATTTTGATTCCTCTTTACTGAATGGATCCAACTGAGCTTAAGGATTTGAAAGAACAATTGAAAGACCTTCTAGATAAGTTCCTCATTAGACCCAGCATCTCTCTATGGGGTTCTCAATGTTGTTCGTGCGCAAGAAAGATGGTTCTCTTAGGATGTGCACTGACTATCGTCACCTGAATAAATTAACAAACAAGGATAAGTATCCCATTCTAGGATTGATGACTTGTTCGACTAACTTAATGGTGCTAGTTACATTTCTAAGAAGGACCTCAGATCTGGCTATCATCAGAAGATCAAATAGTGACATCCCGAATACATCCTTCAAGACTCAGTACGGTCACTATGAATTTTTAGTTTTCTCTTTTGGATTAATGAATGCTCCTACAATGATCATGGACTTAATGAAAAGAGTGTTAAAACAGTATTTGGACTTGTTCGGTATCTTCTTTATTGATGATATCCTCAGTTATTCTCGGAGTGAGGAACAACATACGAATCATTTGAGAGTTGTTCTACACACCCTTAAAGATCGCCAAATATTTGCTTAAGTTCAACAAATGTGAATTGTGGTTACATTTTGTCAGTTTCCTTAGCCATCTGGTGTGCAATGAAGGGATCTAAGTGGATTCCCAAAAAATTGAGGTAGTACAACACTGTCCCAGACTCACCTCTCTGACTAATATGAGAGGTTTCATGTATATGGCCAGTAACTACTGAAGGTTTGTTGAAGGATTTTCATCCATAGCTTCCCTATTGACCAAGTTGATTCAGAAGAAGGTCAAGTTTCAGTTGTAAGAAAAGTGTGAGAAAAGTTTCTCAGAAGTGAAGACCAAGTTGACTACAACTCATTTATTGACTCTACCATATGGGTAAGATGGTTATGTTCTTAATTGTGATGCATTTAGGGTCAGCCTAGGTTATGTGTTGATGCAGCGAGGTAAGGTCATAGCTTATTCTTCTAGACAACTTAAGGAGCACGAGAAGAACTACCCAACTCGTGATCTCGATCTTGCAGTCATAGTGTTTTCTCTAAGGATTTGGAGACACTACTTGTATGGTGTTCATGTTGAAGTGTTCACAGATCATAAGAGCCTCCAGTATATGTTCACCCAGAAAGAGTTGAATCGTCTTCAAAGGAAATGGCTTGAATTCCTCAAAGACTATGACATGGATGAGCTCCATCATCTGGTTAAGGCCAACGTAGTGGCTGACGCCCTCAGCAGACTATTCATGGCTAGTGTAGCACATGTGGAGAAAGAGAAGAATGAATTTGCCAAAGATGTTCACTGGCTTGCTTGCTTAGGAGTTTTCCTTATGGATAGATTAAATGGTGGTGTGATAGTTCAGAATGGGTCAAAATCTTCATCGGTAGAGGAGGTTAAGGAAAAATAGGATAGTGATCCTATATTACTTCAGTTGAAAGGTGTAGTTCATCAGCAGAGAGTAGAGGTTTTCTCCCAAGGGGGAGATGGTGTGCTTCGTTACAAGGGTCGCTTATATGTTCCTAATGTGCCTGAGTTGAGAAAGTAGATCCTTACATACGTCTATAATACCAAATATTCTATTCATCCGGGTCCCACTAAGATATATTGTGATCTAAGGGAAGTCTTTTGGTGGAACGACCTGAAGAGAGACATCACAGATTTTATGGCTAAAATATAAAGTAGAACATCAGAAATTAAGAGGTGTGACTCAAGACATTAGTGGTCTTGGGCATATTTATATGCCCAATGATTACGAATGAACCAAATTTAAAGTGAGTTTAAGGACATTACCTAATTTAACTTACAGGCTTTGACTTAGGATTGCGATGATTGCATAGTAATATATATGATTAGCAATTTTTGCAGGGTTCTTAAAGTGAGTTATTGAATCAGGAGAGAAAAGGAATCGAGGACTACAAAATAATGCCAGAAGAGAATTTAGCGTGAAACCTCATCCTCATTGGCGCGATGGAGGCGCGACGCGCCAGGCCAAGATGTTTTGAGGCTTTATTTTGGCACACTGGCAGCACCATGCGCCAGCCTCCCAGGTATTGTGTCGCACTGCCCCAAGGTCTTAACAATGTATTTGGCAAAAATTAGTTTAGTTAGGATTCCTTCTTGGGATAAATTGGAAAATTATTTTCCTAAACTCTATACATAGGACCGTAGGGTTTATTTAAGGGGGTTGGACTTCTTTTTGGTGTGCAAGAGCAAGGATTAACATATTGTAATTCGTTTTGATTCTCTAACTGTTCATTATTTTGGAAATCGCATGAACAATATTATTTTGCTGTTTTTGAATATTATGTGTGGCTAAACGCCCTTGTTCTGGGGCTGTAGCTGCGGTTGATTGTTGAGTATCAATTGTGATGAATTAATTCATGGTTATCGCTTTCAAGTTACTTTTATGTTCTTGTTTTAGTATTTCAGGCTTGATCACCATAGAAATAAATTTCTTGTGTACTCTTAAACTCGGGAGACGCTAAGGTATATAGACCAAAGAATATAGAAAGCTTGATATTCCATTAAATTGTGTTGATTTGTGTTTAAGAGTGACGTCCGGATGAACACCTAGCTTGTTTACGAAATATGATGAAACTGCCTATCCTCGCTCAACGATGTAGTTAGACAACTAATTGGAGCAAGCAATTATAGGTCGGGAGACCATGATCATATAATCAACCCTATAAATTAGTAACTTGATAACCTAAATTAGTTATTTACCTGAGATTTGATACATGAAATTAAATGCATACTGCAGCCCTAGAATTGTCTCTTACTTGTTTAAACCATCAATTTGATGTCGTTAGCATTAGTTACTTTATTTATTAAATTAGTTGTAGTAGTAATAAACACCAGTCACCCTCTTTTAAATATACTCTTGTCAAATTGTGGAATTAAGTAAGCAAATATAAGTTGTTCATAAGTCCCTTGGGTACGATAACTCATTTCTAAAAGATACTATATTACTTGTGCGACCACGTACACTTGCGTGTGCAATTGGGAGAAACAAGTTTTTGGCGCCACTGCTGGGAACTTAGGAATTAAATTATATCTGATTTTCTTAAGTCTACAATTAGATTGTTCAAGTGTTAACAACTTGATCTTAGCTCTTTTGTATTCCAAGCACTTGGTTCTTAAGTCTGGATTTTAAAGGAGATATTGTTGACCAAGATGACGAACCTGAAAGAGATCTTCGATTACAAAGAAAGCTGGCGAATCAAGGATGTCAGCAAGAGTTGGGACTGGCTCTGTCAAAAAATATTTAGGGTGACTACGTGGAAAGAATGAATAACGAAGGACAAGAGGTACCCCAGTTATACCGGCAGGACCAATCCGGAATGTGGCAGTCCCACTCATAGTTAATGTAGCATCAAGTATACGAAAACCACAAGCGGGTGATAGATTTAAGATGAAACAGAAAATGGTGCAACTTCTCGACTCGATGGGGCAATTCATTAGTTTCCCACATGAGCATCCCCAAGTGCATATAAGTAACTTTCTTGAGATAAGAAATACATATATTATGAATGGGGTCTCATCAGATTATATAACGTTAACACCTTTCCCACTTTCATTATTGGGAGCAGCCAGACAGTGGTTAGATACAGAGCCACCAAATTCCATCACTACATGGGATTATCTAGCAAAGAGGTTCTTAAATTGAATCATTTCATCGGACAAAACTGCAAGGTCGAGGAGTACAATTTTGATCTTCAAGAAGATAAATGGAGAATATATGTATCAAGCATGGGCTCGATTTATTTAACACCCGAAAAACTAGTAGGTTAAACTAGATCCTTATGTAAGGGTTTTAGAGCTTTACGTGGGGGTTAGAGTTGTAGAAATAACTTCCCTTACCTAGAATGAGAAGTTTCAGGGTTAAACGTAAAGGTTTGACTCCCCAACGACCAAACAAGTATCCTTGAGGAGTACCTTAGCAAAACAGCCCAAAATTTGTCCAAAGGCAGTGACCCACGATGGGGACTGACGCCACGCGTGTCCACCCACACCCCATGGGGGAGGTTCGTGGGTCAAGACTGCCAAACCATGCTACAGTAACCCACCCACTATGGACCAGTATGGTCCATAGATCCACCCATGGTCCGTGGGTCGGGATGTCGTGGGTGAGACAGTTCACTCACTTAAGTTGGTTAAGTTGGAGGGTTAAGGAAGTTTCTAGAATTAATTAGTTATTAAGTAGGGTCATTTTATTAGTAATTAGACCACCCATATAAACTTATTATACCCTTAATTATATGATTCAAAAATAATTATTTCAATTCACCCAAAAGAACCCAATTCCCTCCAAGAAATGCTCTCTCTTGAAAGGAGAAGGAGAAGAATAAGAAGAAGAAGAAGAAGAAGAAGGAGGAGAAGAAGAAGAAGAAGAAGAAGAAGA
>NW_006238954.1:186356-187366 GCF_000226075.1 Solanum tuberosum
GAGGAAGAAGAGGAGGAAGAGGAGGAAGAAGAAGAAGGAGAGGAAGATGGAGAAGGAGAAGGAGAAGGAGAAGGAGAGGAAGAAGGAGAAGGAGAAGGAGAAGAAGAAGAAGAGGAAGAGGAAAAGGAAGAGGAGGAAGAAGAAGGAGAAGAAGAAGAAGAGGAAGAGTAGGAAGAGGAGGAAGAAGAGGAGGAAGAGGAAGAAGAGGAAGGGGAGGAAGAGGAGGAGGAGGAAAAGGAAGAGGAAGAGGAGGAAGAAGAAGAAGAAGAATGAGAAGAATAAGAAGAAGAGGAAGAGGAAGAAGAATAGGAAGAGGAAGAGGAGGACGAGGAGGAAGAAGAGGAAGAGTAGGAAGAGGAGGAAGAGGAGGCAGAGGAAAAGGAAGAGGAAGAGGAGGAAGAAGAGGAAGGAGAGGAAGAAGGAGAAGAAGAAGAAGAATGAGAAGAATAAGAAGAAGAGGAAGAAAAAGAAGAGGAGGAAGAGGAAAAGGAAGAGGAGGAAGAAGAGGAAGAGGAGGACGAGGAGGACGAGGAGGAAGAAGAGGAAGAAGAGGAAGAGGTAAAGGAAGAGGAAAAGGAAGAGGAAGAGGAGGAGGAGGAAGAGGAAGAAGAGGAAGGGGAGGAAGAGGAGGAGAAGGAGGAAGAGGAGGCGGAGGAGGAGGAAGAGGGGGAGGAGGAAGAAGAGGAAGAAGAAGAGGAAGAGGAGGAGAAGGAGGAAGAGGAGGCGGAGGAGGAGGAAGAGGGGGAGGAGGAAGAGGAGGAGGAAGAGGAGGAGGAGGAAAAGGAAGAGGAGGAAGAGGAAGAGGAGGAAGAGGAGGAAGAAGAAGGAGAAGAAGAAGGAGAGGAAGAAGGAGGGGAAGAAGGAGAAGGAGAAGGAGAGGAAGAAGGAGAAGAAGAAGGAGAAGAAGAAGCAGAAGAAGAAGCAGAAGAAGAGGAAGAGGAAGAGGAAGAGGAAGAGGAAGAGGAGGACGAGGAGGAGGAAGAGGAGGAGGAGGAGGAGGACGAGGAGGA
>NW_006238954.1:187653-226577 GCF_000226075.1 Solanum tuberosum
GGAAGAGGAAGAGGAAGAAGAGGAAGAAGAAGAAGAGGAGTAAGAGGAAGAAGAAGAGGAAGAGGAAGAAGAAGAGAAGGAAGCTATATGAAATTCCTCATTTGTTGCAAGCTTATGTGAGGGATTTATATCCAAGGTATGTTAGCTTATTCATCCATGGAGTCCCCTAAAATTCCCCAATTTGATGAAGAACTCCCCAATTCAAAGTTAGGGTTTCTTCAATATTGTGGGTTATGATGGATGTTAATCAAATTTAATAAATAGTAGTTGTTAATGATTTAATTTGATATTTATGATGAATGTTTGATGAGATTACATGATTACATGGTGAACCCTGGTCTAATTGATGAAATAAAAGTATGTGGGTTTATGACTTGTGATGGGAAATTAACGATTCATAGGTGATCTTCTAGAATGAAGAATATGCATAGTATTTGATCAAGAATAGAAGCATGTAAACATGAATTGAATTAGAATAATGTGTATATATGAATGGATCATTATTAGTAATGATTTATATTGGGACTTTATGATGAAATATGATTAGAATTGCCTAAGAATAAGGCTTCTAGCTAGTATGTCTTATAATGTAAGTATAGATGATGATATTGTGAAGTAAAGCTTTGAGAGTAGGGCTTGTAGTTATGAATGTTGATTTCTAGGGCCTTGAGAGTAAAACCAATTTGATGAATTATGCATGTAAAGGCTTTAAGAGTGAAGTTTACCAAAAAATGGTAGACTATTAGATAGAATAGTGATGGAAAGACTTTAGTTACCTAATCTACCTCATGAATGTTAGAATGCATGAAGTGATTAAATCACTTGAGTTATGATGGAATCCATGTCTAATGTACTAATTCTAGACATGTCAATTTAATATGAACCTTGACCCTTAAGAGGGAAAGATATGATATTATACATGTTTCTATGAATCTATGTATATGCTTTAAGAACACTTTGAGAGTGAAGTGTCCATGACCATGATGTAGTCTTTGTCATGTTGAAAGGCTATTCTCACACATAGACACACATAGGCGTGAATATGATAGAATATGAAAGGTTCTCTCACATAGAATGATTCTAGGTTGAAAGGTTTGCTCACCTAAATGAATCTACGTTCAAGGACTATGAAATGTGATGAGGTTATGTTGAGTCCCCCAAAAACCTTGACATGAGAGGAATGTGAGGTGAGTTCCCTTATTCCTAATTAGTTAAAAATGAGAAGATTACCCATGTCATGACATGAGGAGTGTGACGTGAATACCATTTTTTGTAAATATGACTCCTAAGGAAAGCGGTGATTACATGTTAGCCTTTATGTTGATCATGGAGGCAATTACCTATGATACTTATATGGTGATGTGGAGGCGAATACCTACATTATACCTTAAAATGAATATGAAGGCGAATACATATATCTCATTAAAATGAACATGGAGGCGAATACCTATGAATCCATGATATGTTTGACTTGTGGTGACTTCCCCTTTCTTTATGAATTCAAGATATGTTTGACTTGTGGTGACTCCCTTTGTTTCTATGATTCCATGATATGTATGACTTGAGGTGATTACCCTTGTCTTTTATGATGAGCTAAACATGTATGACTTGAGGTGATTCCCCTTGTTCCTTGTAATGAGCTTAATATGAGAATAGGAGATGATACATATGAATGATGAGACTAGAGTGCCTAACTTAGCATGGGTAGGCTTATCGGATTTTATTCATGCATTGCACAAACTTGCCTTGGGAAGACTCATGAAGTGTTTCTCTCATCTGATGTATGCTTAGATTGGGTGTGTCTATAGTTGCTATCCTTGCTATGTTGAGTAAAGATGATAGATTCCCTTGTCTATGTTGTTTAAGCTAAACATGAGACCATGAATGGAAGGTATGAATATGGTAACTTCAAGGTCATACTTAGTGTGAATGGGATTATGGGATGTCATTCATGCATTACAAAAGTGTGTTTTGAGGTTACTTAGGAGTGTAGTGCTCACGTGATATGAAGGTCTAGGTATACACTATGCCATGAACATGATGTATATCCTATGCTCAAGAATTATGTCTTATGTTGACTTATGCTTATATGATGCTTATGTTGGAGATTATGTTTGTCTAATGTTGACTAACCATTGTGATATGCTCTTATGATGTTATGCTAGCTAACATATTTAGTACATTTTGTACTAATGCATACTCTTGCCTACATTCTTATCAAATGTAGGGTCCGGCGACATTGAGTTCTATCTTTGAGGTTAGGTTCTTAGAAAGAGAAAGAAGTTGAAGATTGGTGAGTCCTCATAGCATCGAGGATAAAGCCACCATTTCTTTTATGTTCTTTCTTTATGTTTTAGACTTTTGTATGGGTTGCGTCCCAAAGTTTTATTCTAGTCATGTTTTGATGGTTTGAGACAAAGTGTAGTAAGACTTCCGCTTGCGTTTTATAAAGACTTCGATTGTATGGATAAAGTTTTAAAATTTCTGTACTTTTCTATTATCTTATGTTATGATATGCTAAGGGCTTGTATGATACCCCTTTGGGGTCAAGTATGCCATGTTACATCTAAGGTGTACCCCTGGATCATGACAAACTTGGTAATCAGAGCACAAGGTTTAGAATGGTTCTACGATTGTCTCAAAACCACGTCAAGTAGAGTCTTGTTCATATGTGTTAAGCGCGCCATATCTATGAATAGGAAGCTATTAAATGATTAGGAAACTTCACTTCTTTATTATCTAAGTCGTGCCAAGAGCTTAACTTTAGTAGATATTTCTCCTAATCTGTTCCCTATGGTTTTCAGGATATGATGACCACAAGGGCTAATGCTTAGAGGAATGATGATGTCAATGAGGGCCAAGAGGTTCATCCCCAAGAGGTTTCTCCCCAAGCTTCACAAGTTCCGATTGATCCTACGGAGATATCGAATGCAGAAATTACATTGACGATTCAAATGTTGGCCGAATCCATGACAACTCAAGCTCAAGCCATGATGGCTAAAGACAATAAAGAGGCAGTAGCCTCGGTGAATCCTAAGGTGAACTTAGTTGCTTCTAGAGTTAAGGGTCTTATAAGGATGTTCCCTCCAGAGTTTTATGGATCCAAGGTGGAAGAGGATCATAAATAATTTATAGATGAGGTTTATAAGGTACTTGATGTCATGGGGATGACTTTGGAACAAAAAGCGGAACTAGCCGCTTACCAATTGAAAGATGTTGCTCGAGTGTGGTATGATCAATGGAAGAATGGGAGGCAGGTAGGAGCGGATCGAATAGAGTGGGAAGAGTTTAAGTTGGCATTTCTTTATAGGTTCTTTCCTCTAGAGTTGAGGGAAGTTAAGATGCAAGAGTTCATTAACCTTAAGCAAGGTAGCATGAGTGTTAAGGAGTATTCCTTAAAGTTTGCCCAACTTTCCAAGTATGCTCCAACTATAGTAGCGGATTTGAGGGATAAGATGAACAATTTCATGATGGGAGTGTCCAACTTGGTAGAAAAAGAATGTCGTGCAGCAATGCTTGTTGGTGATATGGATATCTCACGTCTAATGGTTTTTGCCCAACAAATCGAAGAGTCAAAACTCAAGGAAGAGATTTCTAAGGAGAAGAAGAGGTCTAGAATGAATGATGGTAAGTTCTCTCATGATGAGTCCGACGGTCAAGGTCACACTAAGCTTACCCAAAAGTTCTTCGGGCAAGGGCCCTCAAGTACTCATAAGTTCAACCAAAATAGGGTGTCTAACCCAAAGTCACAAAATGATAGTAGTGAGATTCTATTGCCGGGATGTAGTAAATGTGATAGGAGTCACGAGGGTTAATGCTTAGACGGGTTCTAATATTTGTTTTAGTTGTGGTGAGTTGGGCCACAAAATAAGGCATTGCCCTAAGGTTACTAGAAATGAAGAGGACACTCATCGTAGGTCTCAACCCTACCCTTCCTATGGTCCAATTGGTTTGGGTGGGAGTGATCCAAAAGAGAATAGGTATTAAGCTCTCCAAGCTAGAGGTGAGCAAGAGTTCCCTTGCGATGTGACTATCGATATGTGTTTAATGTTTTATTAACTTCAGGTATTGTTTGATATTTTATGGTAGGATATGTGAGACTTTAAGTTGTTTTAAATATGAATGGTGATTAGAAAGTCTGTTTAGGCTTGCTCCCAAGGGGGAGATGGTGTGCCTTGATGGCAAGGTCATTGTGTGTTTATGTGTTGCCATGATTTCCTTAAATGATGCATGTTCATGAAAGATTGTGAATTAGAAGAAAATGAGTTTTCATAATTATTTCCTCATGTTGTAGTTCATTAAGTATGAGTTGCCTATTTGACTTCATGAGATGAATATATGAGCATGCCTTAATTTGGAGTTGAGAGACTCTTCCATGAACAAATGCTTTTTGAGAGTAAATTGCATATGAGCTCCATGAGAGTATGTTGAACATGTTATGACTAGGAGATGGTAGTTCCTCCTTGAACATGACTAGTTATGGGAATTACTTGCATAATGGGATGTTATATGTAATTCCTACTTCCTTGTGTTCCATTGAGTATGTTCATCTTGGAGACAAAGTTTTCCGTTTTGGTTGTGTGCATTTAGATGTATTGCATGCATGATGGGCTGATAGTCTAGAGTCATTTCCTTTAATAGGTGTTTAGATCATCATTCGGGGACGAATGATCCCAAGGGGGAGATATTGTAACACCCAGAAAACTAGTAGGTTAAACTAGAGGCTTACTTAAGGGTTCTAGAGCTTTACGTGGGGGTTAGAGTTGTAGAAATGACTTCCCATACTTAGAATGAGGGGTTTATGGTTTAAACGTCAAGGTACGACTCCCCAAGGACCAACCAAGGATCCTTAAGGAGGACCCTAGCAAAACAACCCCAAATTTTCCCCAAGGAAATGACCAACGATAGGGACTCACGACCCGTGGGTCTACCCATGCCCCGTGGGGGAGAGTCATAGGTCAAGCCTGCCAAACCATGCTCCAGTACCCCACCCACGAAGGACCAGTATGGTACATAGACCCACCCACAGTCCATGGGTCGGGGTCTCGTGGGTGAGGCAGTTTACTCACTTAAGTCGATTAAGTTGGTGGGTTAAGGAAGTTTCTAGAATTAATTAGTTATTAAGTAGGGTCATTTTATTAGTAATTATAAAACCTATATCAACCTATTATACCTTAATTAGATGATTCGAAAATAATTATTTCAATTCACCCAAAAAAAAACCAGTTCCCTCCAAGAAATCCTCTCTCTCGGAAGAATAAAGAGGAGGAGGAGGAGGAGGAGGAAATCCTCTTTCTCGGAAGAAGAAGAAGAAGAAGAAGAATAAGAAGAGGAAGAGGAGGAGGAGGAAATCCTCTCTCTTGGAAGAAGAAGAAGAAGAAGAAGAAGAAGAAGAGGAGGAGGAGGAGGAGGAAGAAGAAGAGGAGGAAGAAGAGGACGAAGCAGAGGACGAAGAAGAGGATGAAGCAGAGGAGGAGGATGAGAAGGAGGAGGAGGGGGAGGAGGAGGGGGGAGGAGGAGGAGGATGAGGAGGAGGAGGAAGAGGAGGAGGAAGAGCAAGAGGAGGGAGATGAGGAAGAGGAAGAAGAGGAGGAAGAGGATGAAGAGGAGGAAGAGGAGGAAGCTAGGTCAAATTCCTCCATTGTTGCAAGCTTATGTGAGGGCTTTATATCCAAGGTATGTTATCTTATTCATCCGGATTCTTCCATCCATGGAGTCCCCCAGAATTCCACAATTTGATGAAAAACTCCCCAATTCAAAGTTAGGGTTTCTTCAATTTTGTGGGTTATGATGGATGTTGATCCAATTGAGTAAATAGTAGATGTTTGTGATTGAATTTGATATGTATGATGAATGTATGATCAGATTACATGATTCCATGGTGAACCCTAGTCTAATTGATGAAATCAAAGTACGTGAATTTATGACTTGTGATGGGAAACTGAGGATACATAGGTGATGTTCTAGAATGAATAATATGTATAGTATTTGATCAAGAATAGAAGCATGTGAACATGAATTGACTTAGAATAATATGTTTGTATAAATGGATCATGATTAGTAATGATTGAGATTGGGACTTTAGGATGAATTATGATTAGAATTGCCTAAGAATAAGGCTTGTGACTAATATGTCTTATGATCCAAGTATAGATGATGATCTGGTGAAGTAATGTTTTGAGAGTAGGACTTGTAGTTATGAATGTTGATCACTAGGGCCTTGACAGTAAAACCAATTTGATGAATTGTGCATGTGATTCCATGGTGAACCCTAGTCTAATTGATGAAATCAAAGTATGTGAATTTATGACTTGTGATGGGAAACTGAGGATACATAGGTGATGTTCTAGAATGAATAATATGTATAGTATTTGATCAAGAATAGAAGCATGTAAACATGAATTGACTTAGAATAATATGTATGTATAAATGGATCATGATTAGTAATTATTGGGACTTTATGATGAATTATGATTAGAATTGCCTAAGAATAAGGCTTGTGACTAATATGTCTTATGATCTAGGTATAGATGATGATCTTGTGAAGTAAAGTTTTGAGAGTAGGGCTTGTAGTTATGAATGTTGATCACTAGGGCCTTGACAGTAAAACCAAGTTGATGAATTGTGTATGTGATTCCATGGTGAACCCTAGTCTAATTGATGAAATCAAAGTATGTGAATTTATGACTTTGATGGGAAATTGAGGATACATAGGTGATGTTCTAGAATGAATAATATGTATAGTATTTAATCACGAATAGAAGCATGTAAACATGAATTGACTTAGAATAATGTGTATGTATAAATGGATCATGATTACTAATGATTGAGATTGGGACTCCTGCATGTGCTAAGTGTGGTAGGAGTCGTGATGGCTCCACTTTCTACTTCAAGTGTGGTCAGAACAGCCATTTTATGAAAGAATCTCCTAAGAACAGGCAAGGTAATGGTAATGGGCGTAATACAGCCCAAGCTTCTTCAGTTGCTCCACTAGACAGAGCTGCATCTAGAGGAGCTACTTCAGGGGTAGGTGGAGGAGCAAACCGTCTGTATGCGATCACTAGTCGCCAAGAGCAAGAGGATTCACCAGATGTTTTCATTGGTATTATCAAAGTCTTTAATTTTGATGTTAATGTTTTGCTAGATTCAGGTTCGAGTCTATCTTTTGTGACACTTTATGTTGCGATGAATTTTGATGTTCTTCCTCAGAAACTTCTTGAGCCATTCAATATTTCTACACATGTTGGTGAGTCTATTTTAGTTGAGAGAGTCTACCGTTATTGTACCATTTACGCCAATCACAAGAGTATCATGGCTCATTTAGTTGAGTTAGATATGGTAGATTTTGATGTCATTCTAGGTATGGACTGGCTTCATGCCTGTTATACCTCAGTCGATTGTAGAACTCGAGTTGTTAAGTTCCAGTTTCCTAATGAGCCAATTATAGAGTGGAAGAGTAGTTCAGTAGTGCCTAAGGGTTGTTTCATTTTGTACCTTAAGGTGAGAAAGTTAGTTTCCAAGGGGTGTGTCTATGACTTAGTCCGAATTATTGACTCTAGTATTGAGACACCTTCTATTCAGTCAGTTCTAGTAGTAAAAGAGTTTCCAGAAGTCTTTCCAGAAAAACTTCTCGGAGTCCCTCCTTCGAGAGAAATAGCGTTCAGTATAGATATTCTTCCTGATACTCGTCCTATCTCTATTGCACCATATAGAATGGCACCAGCAGAGTTGAAAGAGTTAAAAGAGTTAGTTGAAAGATCTCCTTGAGAAGGGTTTTATTCAACCAAGTGTCTCACCTTGGGCCGCTCCAGTGTTATTCATGATAAAGAAAGATGTTTCTCTTAGAATGTGCATAGATTACCGTCAGTTGAACAAGGTTACTATCAAGAATAAGTATCCCCTTCCGAGAATTGATAATCTCTTCGATCAACTTTAGGGTGCCACTTGTTTTTCTAAGATAATCCTCAGATCTGGCTATCATCAGTTGAGAGTAAGTGAAAGTGACATTCCTAAGACAGCTTTCAATACCCACTATTATCATTATGAGTTCCTAGTTATGTCCTTTGGTTTGACTAATGCTCCTACAACGTTCATGGTCCTTATGAATAGAGTATTCAAGCCTTATTTAAATATGTTTGTTATCGTATTCATTGATGACATTCTAATCTATTCGAGGAATGAGGAAGATCATGCTAGTCATCTCAAAGTAGCTCTCCAAGCTCTAAAGGATAAAGAGTTGTATGCTAAGTTCTCTAACTGTAAGTTCTGGCGTGAGTCTGTGGTATTCTTAGGTCACATTGTGTCTGGTGATGGAATTCGAGTTGACACTCAAAAAATAGAGGTAGTGCAGAATTGTCCAAGACCCACATCTCCAATTGATATTAGGAGTTTCTTGGGGTTGTCTAGATATTATAGAAGGTTCTGTTACACCCCGAGCCTACACCCTGGGCGGGGCTGGTGCTCAAGAACCATTGTTGGCCCCAAGCGAACCCTTGGCCTGGCTAGACTCTTAGTGGAAGACTTACTCAACAGAAATTGTACTTAAATACAATCTTAAATAAACTGTCTGAATATATAAACTGAGAATGTTTAGAAAATAACATTCAACTTAGCCAAAATGGCAACTCAAGTCTTTTAAAATCAAACATTTGTTGGCCCCAAGCGAACCCTTGGCCTGGCTAGACTCTTAGTGGAAGACTTACTCAACAGAAATTGTACTTAAATACAATCTTAAATAAACTGTCTGAATATATAAACTGAGAATGTTTAGAAAATAACATTCAACTTAGCCAAAATGGCAACTCAAGTCTTTTAAAATCAAACATCTGAAATATCAAGACTAAAGAACTCATATCTAACTGTCTATGAAGCCTCTAGATACAAAGAGGGATGTCGTGAAAATACCCCCGATCATCCTAACAACTGCAATAACCAAAAGCAATAAAGCAAAATACAACCAAAGGGATCCTCCGAAAAGCAAGGAGGCTCACAAACTGACTCTGAGTGCTCAACGAGGCGCTGGATGATGATCCTGATTACATGTATCTGCATCATAAAATGATGCAGGACAAATGGCATCAGTACATTGAATGTACGAGCATGCGAGGGGAAAACTAAATATGACATAAACTTGAACTGACTTATGAAAGAAACACTTACCTCAGCTTTACTCAACTCAATACAGAAATAAACAACACTAAAGGTGCATTTTATATAAAGCATTTAAACAGTAAATAACAACTCAATGTATTTAAAGAAATACAATAACAACTCAATTTATATATAAAGTAATATAATTTTGTGGGAGTTTCTCTAACCGACAACCATCACTATGAGCTAATGTGATGATACGGCGTCTTGCCCACGCTACCAGAACTTTCCTATAACTTGCCAGGATATAGAACGCCTCAACTAAGTGGATCCCCTAGTCTATGCTAAAAAGTAATAAGGAATCATCTAAAAAGTATGACCCTTTCTACCCATGATGGCTACATGGTTTATGGAGACTTGAGTTATTATGAATTCGTCCCCATATCGGTGCTCAATACTACTCCCAAGATACTCAACTCATATGTTTTAAAAACAAAAACTCTTTCTATGGTTTTGAGATAATTACTCAAAAACTAGCTCAAATGCTCTCTTGGAAATCAGTGTTTCCTCACTTATTTAAATATGAAAACATTTACTCTTTGGGAATAAATAGTTCTCATATACCCTTTTTGAAGAAATGAACTTCATTTGTTACTCTTACTTAACTCAAAACTCAAGCTTTAAAACAAGTTTAAAATATTTGCAAAAGACTTTTTGAAAGGACTCTAAGAACTCTCTAGACTTGGCTCTTAAACTTTCCTTGAATTTAAAATTTAATTCGATTAAAAGGAATTGTGATTTGTGATAGGAAAGATCTCATGATGTTTAGGAGTGTTTTTAGATAGTTAAACATGAGAAATGATCAAGAAATCACTGTCTGGAAACAAGTCTGCGATGCGGAGATGCATTTAAATATTTGATCGCAAAATTTATTTTTGAAACAGAGGAGTCTGCATCTTATCTGTGACGCGGAGGTGATTTTTGTGCACTGGGGGAGCAAGTCTGCGACGCGGACTTGCGTGCTGAAATCTGCTCGACTTTTCCTTCTTCATTTTCTCAACCCAATTCGCCTAAATTTGATTCTTTTCTCAATTCCTCTTTAGATTCAAATACCCAGTATATGTACACATGATTCTAACTCAAAACAACTGTAAAATTGGCATGATTCCATCAAGAACTCAACAATCCCATCAAATCTCAAGAACTAAAGCCAATTTCAAGAACATAATCAAGAAACATCATAATTTCAACTCTTTAGAACGAATTTCGTTGAAACAAACATGATTGGCACATGGGTGAATGGACCCAATGTTATGAAATTCTCACATACCTCTTTAGGGATCAACCTTTGGCAAAACGACTTCGATTCCGCAAGAAATCTCCAAGAATACTTGACATTTCTCCTCGTTTCTCTTCTCTCAAAGCTCTAGCATATTTCTTAATTGCGTAAACTGAAATAACTCAGTTTAGAGCCCAAATAACTTACTAAAAACTAAATAATTTAATTGGGTAATGAAAAGACCACAATACCGTTCAAAAATCCGATTTTGACTTTCATTATCTAGATAGCCCAACTTTGAATGGTCATATCTCCCTCATACGAACTCGAAATCGAGAAAACTCGGTGAAGTTGGAAATATAATTCAAAGATATTTCCTATGGTATCTGGTAGAACACCTAACTCATCCTGATATAGGAGTTATGGTCGTTTGAAGTTCTCCCAAAACTCAAACTTAACATAACTTAAACAAATTTCCAGATTTTTCATTCTTTCCAAAAATGACTCTTTCTAATTCCAGTTCTTTCACTTAGTGAAGTGTTACAGGTTCGTCGAGGGGTTCTCATATATTTCATTTCCTTTGACTAAGTTGACTCAGAAAAATAGTGAAGTTTCAATGGTCTGAAGCTTGTGACAGAAGCTTTCAGGAATTGAAAAAACGGTTGACTACTACCCCAGTATTGACCTTACTAGAGGGTACGCAAGGTTTTGTTGTATATTGTGGTTGGTCCAGAGTTGGATTGGGTTGTGTATTGATGCAGAATGGTAAAGTTATAGCTTTTGCCTCTAGACAAATTAAGGCTCACGAGAAGAATTACCCAACCCATGATATAGAGTTGGTTGTTGTAGTGTTCTCTTTGAAAATATGGCGTCACTATTTTTATGGTTTTCATGTAGACGTGTTCACCGATCACAAGAGTCTTCAGTATGTGTTCAGTCAGAAAGAGCTTAATCTCATATAGAAAAGGTGGTTGGAGTTACTCAAGGATTATGATATGAGTATTCTTTGTCACCCAGGTAAGGCTAATGTTGTTGTTGATGCTTTGATCAGATTATCTATGGGTAGCACCGCCTATGTAGAGGAAGACAAGAAAGAGTTAGCAAAAGATGTACATAGACTTGCACGACTAGGAGTTAGACTAATAGATTCCAATGAAGGAGGAGTGGTGGTGATGAATGGGGCTGAATCATCATTAGTGTCCGAAGTGAAAGAGAAACAACACTAAGATCCTATTTTGCTTGAATTGTATGCAAATGTTCATAAGCAAAAAGAGATGGTTTTTGAACAAGGGGGAGATGGTGTATTGAGGTATCAAGGTAGATTATGTGTACCAAAGGTGGATGAACTCCAAGAGAGGATCATGGAGGAAGCTCATAGCTCCAGATATTCTATCCATCCGGGTTCCACAAAGATGTATCGTGACTTGAGAGAGGTCTATTGGTGGAGTAGTATGAAGAAGGGCATTGCAGAGTTCGTTGCTAAGTGCTCGAATTGCCAATAAGTTAAGGTAGAGCACCAAAGGCGCGATGGTATGGCTCAGAATATAGAGATTCTGGAATGGAAGTGGGAGATGATCAATATGGATTTTATTACTGCTTGTCGCGGTCTCGCAAACAGCATGATTCTATTTAGGTGATTGTAGATCGAATGACTAAATCACCCCACTTTTTTCCGGTAAAGACTACCCATTCAGTAGAGGATTATGCCAAGTTATATATTCAGGAGGTAGTAAGACTTTATAGAGTTTCGGTGCCCATTATTTCATATAGAGGTGCACAATTTACTGCACAATTCTGGAAGTCTTTCCAGAAAGGTTTGGGTTCAAAGGTGAACTTGAGTACTGATTTTCATCCTAAGACTAATGGTCAAGCAGAGCGCACTATTAAGACTTTCAAATATATGTTGATGGCTTGTGTGATTGATTTCAAGGGTAATTGGGATGATCACCTACCTCTCATTGAGTTTGCTTATAACAATAGTTATCATTCTAGCATCCAAATGGCTCCTTATGAAGCTCTTTAAGGGAGAAGATGTAGATCTCCTATTGGATGGTTTGAAGTTGGTGAAACTGGGTTGATAGGACTAGACTTAGTTCATCAAGCTATGGAGAAAGTGAGATTTATTCAACAAAGGTTAAAAACAGCGCAGAGTCGTCAGAAATCCTACACTGATGTTAGGAGAAGGGACTTAGAGTTTGAAGTAGATGACTGTGTATACTTGAAGGTTTCACCCATGAAGGGTGTTATGAGATTTGGTACGAAGGGAAAGCTTAGTCCCTGGTATATTGGTCCTTACAGAATATCCAAAAGGATTGGTAATGTAGCTTATGAGTTGGAGCTACTGCAAGAGATAGCAATAGTTCATCCGGTATTTCACATTTCCATGTTGAAGAAGTGTATGGGCGATCCTTCACTGATTATACCGACTGAAGATATTTGTATTAAGGATAGCTTATCTTATGAGAAGATTCCTATTCAAATTTTAGACCGTCAGGTTCGCAAGTTGAGAACCAAGGAGGTAGCATAAGTCAAGGTCCTATGGAGAAATCAGTTTGTTGAGGAAGCTACTTAGGAAGCTAAGGAGGACAAGAAGAAGAGATACCCACGTATCTTTGAGTCCGGAGAAATTCCAAATTAAGGTACTAATCCTTTTCTTGGAATATATTTTAAGTTGGCATGTTGTGTTATTTATTGCTTGTTGGGTGTTTGAGCTGAATGTTAGATGTTACACCCTTAGTCTACTTATAGTAATCTCACTTAAGGACGAATGATCTTGTATCACCCCATAGTGAATGAGGGAGGCTTAGCACTTTTTAGACTTCAAGGTGTCACCCACGAGGGTCATCCACGCCCCGTGGTTGGACCTACGCTCCATGGGAAGCCTCATGGATGAGCACCCTAGAGAAATTGCCCAAGATAGTAACCTACGCCAAACCGTGGGTGGGTCCACACCTCGTGGATAGGAGTCATGGTTCAAGTGAAATTTCCAATGTCTCTGAACGCCAAACCACACCCAACCAATACGGGCCTTAGGTCAACCTACACCCCGTGGTCGGGGTCTCGTGGATGGGGCAGTGAAGGGTTAGTTGAGGACTTAAGTGGAGCTTTCCGAATTTAATTAGGATTAAGTGGTGTCATTTTACCCTAATCTAGAACACCTATATAAAGACTTTAGACCCCTAAATTAAGTCATCCAAGTCATTATATGTAAACCCCCAAAAGAATCCCAAACTTTATCTTCTCAAATATTCTCTCTCTAGAAAGTGAAGAAGAAGAAGAGGGTCAAGCTAGGTCAAGTCAAGTCTCCATTATTTCAAGCTTGGTACGCTTTGTAATCAAGGTATGATGGCTTTTAATCCATGGAATCCTTTAATCCATGGAGCCTCATGTTTTCCCCAATTTAGAAGAAGAATTCTTCAATTTGAGTTAGGGTTTCTTCCAATGTTATGAGTATTGTTGAATGTTGATCCAATTGAGTGGATTATGATTGTTTATACTTGAATTGAGTAGATTCAATGATATTAATATGAATTTACATGTACCCATGCTTAACCTATGTCTAGAAAGATGAAATTGATGTAATTGGGTTTTATGCCATGAAAGGGAAAATTGAAGATTTAGATGTAATCTCCTAGAATTGATGAAGTATATTGTAGATATGTTGATATATAAGCATATATACATGAATTGAATGTTATTAATGCATGTATGATGAATCATGGTTAGTAGTGCTTGAGATTGGGGGAAACATGATGAAGCATGATTAGATTGCTTAAGATGAAAGCATATAGATGTGAATTGCTTAAGAGTAAAGCATATGAGTATGAATTTATTGAGATCAAGTACATGGAATAAGGTATGACTCGTAAGCTTTGAGATTAGGATTGTCTTGAGATTTAGGCATGTATGGTGAATGATGATTTGTAGGGCTTGTAGAGTAAAGCTAATATGATGAGATATGTTTAGTACGACTTTTAGAGTAAATCTTACATTATAAATGTTGAGTTGAAGAAAGGATTGTTGTGGATGGAGTTACCCCATTGACCTATATTATGAATGTATGAGATTATGCATGTCTTATAGAATCTATGTAAATGCTTTAAGAACACCTTGAGAGTGAAGTGTTAATGGTTAAGATATTGTTGTTGTGCTGATTGAAAGGTTATTATTATGAAAATATAATGAACATGATGTGAAAGGTTTTCTCACATAGAATGATTCTAGGTTGAAAGGCTTGCTCACTTAAAATGAATCTAAGTCAAAGGACTATAAAATGACATGAGTCTAGAGGTGATTCCCCAAGACCTTCATATGAGAAGGAGGTGAGGTGAGCTCCCATATTCCTAAGTTAGTGAAGAAGAGATGATAAACATGAGGTGATTACTCGTGTCATGTGATAAGGAGGGTGAGGTGACTACCCTTAATCTATAACTCCTAAAGCAAGGCAAGAGGTGATTACCCATTAGCCTTTATTGTTGATCATGGAGGCGAATACCTATGATCCTTGTCAAATGATGTGGATGCGATTACCTATATCATATCATGTGGGGCATGGAGGAGAATACCTATGATTCCCTAAAATGGTCATGGAGGTGAATACCTATGACTATACAAGTAAGGCAAGAGGTGAATACCCATTAGCCTTTATAATAGACATAGAGAGGTGAGTCCCCATGTCTTGAAAGTAAAGTAAGAGTAATGAGAACTATGCTATAATGAATGAAATGTTTTGATTGTTGCTAGTATGGCCTTCCATGAGATGTATGACTAGAGATGAATCCCCATGACTATAAAAGATAAGTTAAGGATGAGATCAAAAGGTGATGAATATGAATGAGGGCCTAAAATGGTTTGCTTAGAATGGGTGAGATTTATGGAGTCATATCCATGCATTGCACAAGCATGCTTTGAGGTTACTTATGAAGTGTTTCTCTTATATTATGTTGATCTAGATACACTGATTATGCCTATGACTATGTTGTTATCTCTTATGCTTATGTTATGCTTATTTTGATGTCTCTTGTGATTATGGTTTATGACTTATGTTAACTAATACCTACACTATGTTTATGTTGATGATTCATGCTAGCCATCATATTTAGAACATTATTGTACTAACGCATACTATTGCCTACATTCTTATCAAATGTAGGGTCCGTCGATATTGACTTCCATTACCGATGCTAGGCTCATAGTAGAGCAAAGAGTGAAGACTTGGTGAGTCCTCATAGCATTGAGGATTTGATCACCCTTTTTCTTTTATATCTCTCTTTTATGTTAGATCTATTGTATGGGTTGTGTCCCAAGACTATTCATATTTTAGATGGTTTGAGACAAGTGTAAGACTTCCGCTTCATTTTATGAGACTTTGATTGTATTGGAAAATGTTTTAAATTTCTGCACTTTTCTATTATCTTATGTTATGATATGCTAAGGGGCTTGTATGAGACTTCTCGGAGTCTTGTATGCCTTGTTACACCTAGGGGGTACCCCTAGGTCGTGCAGATCCCAAGGGGGAGATATTGTAACATCCTGCCTTAGAAAGAACTAGAATTAGAAAGAACTATTTTTGGAAAGAGTGAATTTGGAAATTTTGGCAAATTATGCTAAGTACTCCCTCCGTCCCATTTTATGTGGCACCATTTCCTTTTTGGTCAGTCCCAAAAAGAATGTCACATTTCCTTATGGTAAGTATTTAAAGGTACAATTCATCTTTTTACCCTTGTTGGTCCCACTTAATCTTAAAGATAGTACTCCAATACATTTATGAGGAGAGAGAAAAGTGAGTCTACTTTTTAATATGACTATTTTATGAAGGGGCAATTTGGTAAACATTTCAAAGTCTTCATTTTATTTCTTAAACACCATGCCCGGTCAAATGTTGCCACATAAAATGGGATGGAGGGAGTATAAGTTTTGAGTCAACTTTAAATTACCATAACTTTCAGCACAGGATAAGTTAGGTGGCCTATAAGATATCAAATGAAAGTTATTGGAATCCTCTTTCCAACGTCACCGAGTTTGCTAATTTTTGAGCTCGTATGAGGGAGATATGCCCGTTTGAAGTCGGGCTGTCTAGTTAAGAAAAGTTACCCGGATTTAGGAGGGGTATTGGTCTTTTCCTTACCCTATCAGATTTATTTCGTTTTTAGTAATTTATTGGGGTCTAAACTGATTTAGTTCAGTTTACACTATTACAATTAACGCCTAGGGTTTTTAGAATTGTTCAAGAAGAGGAGAAAAGAGGAGAAAAGTCAAGGCGTTCTTGGAGATTTCTTGCAGAATCGAAGGTCGTTTCACCAAGGGTTGATCCCTAAAGAGGTATGTGAGTTCACATAGCATTGGGTTCGTTCACCCACGCGCCAATCATGATATTTTCAGTGAAATTTGTTTCATAAAGTTGAAGGATTTGAGTTCTTATTGAGTTTTTTTGAAATACCTTTAATAATCTTGAAAGTTGATGTTTGGAGGATAGATTTGAGTATATTATCGTATACTAATGTTGGGTATTCAAATCTAAGTGATTAAGGAAGAAACCATTCAATTCTAGGTGAATTGGGGTTACAAAACGAATAAGAAAATTCATCGGAGAATTCTGAGCTGGGGCTGGCGTGCCGCGCTAGAAGTGGGTGTCTGTAGTTTTCCCCCTTGGGCGCCACGCCACTCAATGCTCCCCAACTTTACCTCTGTAGTTCAGGGTCTGGCGCCCTGTGCCACTCGGTGCGCCAGGGTCGCCAGGTCCCCTACTCTATAGTCCCACTTTTCGTTTGAGTTCCCTCGAATCGTACCTATGTTTTCTAGTTGATTTCTACACAATAAGGAACGTCTAAACATCGATATATCATCCATAACATGATATCATAACCCTTAAATCCATAATTCAATTCAAGGTACAGCTAAGAGTCAAGTCTAGAGAGTTCTTCAAGTCTTTCTAAAAGTCTTTTACAATTGTTTTAAACTGGTTTTAAGACTTAAGCATTGTGTTTGAGAAAGAGCAGACCCGAGTTCATTTTCAATAAAATGATATATGGGAACTAAGTATTCCCAAGGGTAAATGTTTTCACATTTAAGATGAGAGGAAACACCGATTTCCATAAGAGTTTTCATGAGCAGTTTTATTACTATCTATTTTAAGAGAAAGATTTTTTAGTAATAATCTCAAACCACAGAAAGAGTTATGTCTTTAAACATATGAGTTAGTTATATTTTGGGAGTAGTATTGAGCACCGATATGGGGATGAGTTCAGATAACTCAAAGTCTTCATAAACCATGTAGCCAACGTGGGTAGAAAGGGTCAACGTGGGTAGAAAGGGTCATACTTTTTAGATGATTCCTTAATGCCTTGTAGCATAGACTAATGGATCCACTTAGTAGTAGGTTCTATACCCTAGAAAAGTTTAGACGTTGTATCATCACATAGCTCATAGTGATGGTTGTCGGTTAGAGAAACTCCCACTGAGATATTTTGTATTCTTATATACATTGAATCATTTGCATTTTCATATACAAAGTAAGTTATGGTTGTATTTTTTAATACACTGAGTTTTTATCTACATGTTTTAAAGTTTTACTTTATATTGCATTTATATTCCTGTTTTATATTGAAATGAGATGAGTTGAGTTGAGTTGAGACGAGGTAAGTTCCTTCGGTTCCCTTTCAAGCTTATGTCTTGTTTTAGAATTCCCCTCGCATGCTCGTACATTCCATGTACTGACTCCATTTGGCCTGTATATTTTATGATGCAGATACAGGTGACCAGGATCAGCATCCATCGCTTCGTTGATTTAGTTGAGTTTCAGAGTTTTTGGTGAGCCTCCTTGCTTCCGGAGGATCCCTTTTTTTCTTGTTTTTATTATTCTTGTTCATTAGGATGTCGTTGGTCTTGTCCTGACGTCCATCAAAGTTATTACAGGCTTCATACATAATTAGACATTATTAGTTCATGAGTCTTTCATTTTCAATTGTTATGTTGAGACTTGAGTTGCCACTTTGGCTAGTTGAATGTTTATTTCTAAAATATTATAAGTTATTTATTAAGTTACAGTTTACTTTTTAAAGTGTTTTTATCATGAGTAAGTCTTTCGCTAAGACTTAAGTCAGGCCAGGGGTTCACTTGGAGCCAGCAATGATTCTCGAGTGCCAGTCCCCCCAAATGTGTAGGCTCGAGGCGTGACAAAATGTATCAAACTTAGAAATCATGAAAAAGTCCTAATGCCTTTATCCTAGTTATTGAACATTGTCTCGTCATGAGAATGGACCATAAAATATTTTTTGACAATGTTGAACCGTCATCTATGACTTTATTTAATCTTCTTGAACCTAGATCTTGGGATATCCAGTATTCTAGGTAGAGTTACCTCCACGATGACTTGTCCTCGGCCATAGTCCTATTCCCGTTGATGATCTCTCAACTCCCTCTCTAGTTAGGCCTTTTGTAAGTGGATATGACACATTATCCTTTGACTTTACATAGTCAATTGTGATAATTCCATTAGAGAGTAGTTGTCTAACAGAGTTATGTCTCTGTCGTATGTGACGAGAGTTGCCGTTATACATAATGCTTCCATTACTTCCTATTGCAACTTGACTATCGCACTGTATGCATATATGGGCCATTGGTTTGGGCCAAAATGTAATTCAGCTTCTTCACCTGCTTTGTCTAAGGCTATACATTCAAACTCCATTGTAGAGCGAGCTATATATGTTTTTTCGGATAATTTCCAAGATATTGCTCATCCACCAATAGTGAAAACATATCCACTCGTGGATTTAATTTTAGTTGATCCAGTAATCCAATTTGCATCACAATATCGTTCAACAACTGTTAAATATTTGTTGTAATGCAAAGTAAAGTTTTTAGTGTCATCTAATTACCCCAAAATCCTCTTCATTGCCATCCAATGATTTTAATTGAAATTACTTGTGTATCGACTCAATTTACATATAGTGCATGCTATATCTGGTCATGTACAGTTCATGACGTACATCAAACTTTGAAATACGTTGGCATAATCCAATTGAGACTGACTTTGACCTTTATTCTTAGCAAGATCAAGGTTCACATCAATTGGTGTATTTTCCCTTTTGAAATTCAAGTACCTTTCGAATACAATGAGATTGAGACAATGCTAGACTATGAGGAGTTTTATGAATCTTAATTCCCAACATCAAATCGACAACTCCTAGATCTTTCATATCAAACTTACTAGTGAGCACATGTTTAGTAGCTTTTACATTAGCAATGTTGTTGCTCATTATCAATATATCATCCACATTTAGGCATACAATGACCTTTTGATTTGGAATGTCTTTAATTCAAACACATTTATCATATTCATTGATCTTAAATCCATTTGCCAACATGGTTTGATTAAACTTTACATGCCATTGTTTCGGTATTTTTCTTAGTCCATAGAGTGACTTAACAAATTTGCACACTTTCTTTTCTTTACCAGGAACTACGAAGCCCTTATGTTGTTCCAAGTAAATCTCTTCATCCAACTCTTCATTCAAGAAGGCGCTTTTTACATCCATTTGATGGATTTCAAGACCGTATACTGCAGCTAGGGAAATTAACATCTGAATTAATGTAACCCTAGTCACTAGCGAGTATGTATCAAAATAATCAAGACCTTATTTCTGTCTATAGCCTTTGAAAACAAGTCTTTGCTTTGTATTTGTTAATAGTTCCATTATCTTTCATTTTCCTTTCGAAAATCCATTTCGAACCCAAAAGTTTGTTTCCTGGAGGAAGATCAACCAACTCTCAAGTATGATTGATTAAGATTGAATCAATCTCACTATTGACAGCCTCTTTCCAAAAGGTTGAGTCTGTAGACAACATAGCATCCTTGAATGTTTGAGTCTCATTTTCAAAAAGGAATGTAACAAAATCAGATCTAAATGAAGTAGATGTCCTTTGACGTTTACTATGCCTTGGACACTCTTCATTAGGTACATTTTCTTTTGGTTCTTCTTGAGGTCGTTTAGACCCTCCACTACATAACTCGAGTCTAGTTTTATACGAATAGATATGTTTAAAGAATTCAGCATTATCTGATTCAATTACCGTATTATCATGTATATCCGGATGTTTGGACTTATGAACCAAATATCAACATGCATTACTGTTTGTGGCATATCCAATGAATACACAGTCCACAGTCTTGGATCCTATTTTGACCCTCTTAGGTATAGAAACTTGGATTTTGGCTAGACACTCCACACTTTGAAATATTTCAAGTTGGGTTTTCTACCTTTCCATTTCTCATATAGAATAACATATGTCTTTTTGTTAGGCACTCTATTGAGCATTCGATTTGTTGTAAGGATAGCTTTCCCCTACAAGTTTTATGGTAAACCTGAACTTATAAGTAAGGCATTCATCATTTTCTTTAAAGTTTGGTTTTTCCTTTCCGCAATTCCATTAGATTGAGGAGAGTAAGGAGCAGTAGTTTGATGGATGGTTCCATTTTCCAAACATATTTTTGCAAATGGAGATTCATATTCTCCACCTCTTTATTTTTATCTTTTTATCCAACTGATTTTCAACTTCAGTTTTATATTGCCTAAATAAATTTATTGCTTCATCCTTACCATTTAAAAATAGACATAACAGTATCTAGTGCAATTGTCAATAAAAGTTATGAAATACTTTTTTCCACCACAAAATAGTGTTGACTTCATGTCACAAATGTCAGTGTGAATCAGTTCTAAGGGGTATGAATTCCTTCAATAGATTTATAAGGATTCTTAGCATACTTAGATTCAACATATACTTGACATTTTGATTTATTGCACTCAAAGTTAGGCAAAACATTTAAGTTAATCAGTTTTTGCAAGGTTTTGTAATTGATATGTCTCAAACGTTCATGTCATAAATATTTTGACTCAAGCAATTAAGAAGCAGAATCTTTATTCATATAACCTGCAATTACATTGAGTTTGAAGAGGCCCTCAGTGAGGTAATCTTTTCCCACATACATTTCATTCTTACTCACTACAACATTGTCAGAAACAGATATACATTTGAATTCGTTCTTAGTTAGAACTGGTATAGAAACTAAGTTCTTTCACAATTTCGAAACATACAAGACTCTATTCAAAGTCATAACCTTGCCCAAGGTCTTTAAGTAAATCTTGTCAATTCCTTCCACCTTTGTAGCAGCGGCGTTCGCCATAAACAACTTCTCGTCTTTTGGGGATGGAGCATATGATGCAAATAATTCTTTGTTGGCACAAACATGACATGAGACACCAAAATCTATCCACCATTCTCTTGGATTTCCAACCAAGTTACATTCTGAAAGTATTGCACAGAGATCATCCATCTCTTCATTGGATTCAGCCAAATTTGTTTGATCCTTCTTAGGAACCCGACATTCAATAGTCATATGACCACGTTTCTCACAATTGAAGCAATTTCCAGTGAACTTCTTAGGAGGATTGTTCTTCGATCCAGATGCTTTCTTTCTTTTCCTTGACTTTGTGGGATCTTCTTCAATAACATTTGCTTCAGATATTACTGAATTACCACGTGACCTATTTTTTGTGGCCTTGTTATCCTTTTTTATTCTTAGCCTTGCCATGAGATCTTCAATAGTCATATCTTTGCGTTTATGTTTCAAGTAGGTTTTGAAGTCCCTCTACAGCGAAGGTAACTTCTCAATATTGGACGCCACTTGAAAAGCATCATTCACAAAGAATCCTACATTAAAGATTATCTGAGTATTAATAACAAACTTAATATGTTCAACATAGGTATTATATAAAATTATACATTTGGCAAGGAGATCATGAATTATGGACCTGCAACTCCTGAACTTGGGTGACGACAGTCTTACTGTCTATCATCTTATAGTTCAAAAACATTGTCACAATGAACTTCTTCATTCAGCATCCTCTGTTTTGTACATCTTTTCAAAAGCATCCCAGAATTCTTTTGTGGTCTTCATATTACTGTACACATTGTACAAATCATCTTGCAGGCCACTCAGAATAGAGTTTTTGCACAAAAAATCTAAGTGCTTCCATGTTTCTGTTACCAAGAATCGTTCTTCATTCGGAGTTTCATCCGACAGAATAGGAACATTTTCACCAATGAACCTCTGCAGACTCAACGTAGTCAGATAGAAGAACATCTTTTGTTGTCATCTCTTGAAGTTGACTCCAGAAAACTTTTCAAGTTTCTCAGTCGGTGCAAGAGCGGCAGTTGAACTATTGTGTGCAACCGATGTTGCTGTAACACTCATTGTTCCAACATTAACTTGACTTTAATTAGTCATTTTTCTGTCACAAATGGCAGGCAATTTAGTATATGAAATACTAACAATAAAGAATAAATTTTTATACAACCTGTTTCTGATTTAACGATGAAGTTCTTATAGTTTTATAATGAATAATCAAATGAATCTTAAATTCAAACAGAGTAGACAACCAGAGAGGTTTTAATCTCCAGAAACCTCAAATACAGAAACAAATATATATTAAATTTCTTAAGCTCGTTAGCTCCTATATTCAGGTTAGTAAGACAAAAAAGATGAAATAGAAAGACAGAAAATAAATAATCCGAGTCCACAGAACCCACTGTGTATCCTTAAGAAATTTAATCCCTCAAGTACCCGAGGTTGAAGATTTATTCCTCCCAAGATAAAACCGATTAACTACTAAAGAAGTAGTAGTACCTCAAACTTTAATAATTTCAGCGAACTCAAAAATTAGTAATGAGAGCACACACAGAGACTCAGTTGATCGATAATTTTATTTGTAAGAAAATGTATGTAGAAGAGAGAAAAATTTTAGTGTTTGAAATGAGAGAAGTCTCGCTATTTATTGCCAATTGCAGCAAGTTTGAACAGCAAGTGTGCGCGCACCTATGTTTGTTCAGAACGTTTGTATCTTTTGGGAAAATAGGTGTATGTTCGGAAGTCAATCATTTGTCAGAGCCGAGGCCGAGCGAGCGAGCGACGAAGGCGCGAGGGGGTCACCTTCTAGTTAATCTATTAAGAGATAAAGGAAGTATTTCCTAATATAAGAATAATTTTTTTCCTTTCTTCTACCAATATGAGAGAAATTACTTTTCATATTTCCTCCAAATTGGTTCCCCCACATTTCCTAATTTCTGATTCATTCTTATTTCTCATTCACACATTGCTTAAACCCAACATACATATACTCCCTTTGTTTCTATTTATATGTCCACATTTTAAAAGAAACAAAGTAAGTTTATCATTGTACCCTTATTTAGTGTTCTCTTAAAGTCATGTTTTCAATCAATGAACATGAATAAATTTGACCAATGGACATGAATTGTTTACTTAGTTTTTCTATGTTGGTCAAATACATATTTTCAAGGTTAAGAACTCTCAAGGGTAAAATCAGAAAAATAATGTCATTCATGCATTGATTTTTGTGAAATGACAAGTATTAAGAAATATTTATTTTTAGTAATAACGACATATAAATAGGTATGGTTAGTCTTCCTTGGACTAAAGGAATATGTCATTACATTTATACCAATTCTGTTTGTTTAATAAGTGATTAATAATTATAATTTGTAATGTTACGATTTTGAATGTGATAAAACAGAACAGTCATTTACCATTACTCAACAAATTAATTGTTGTAATTAAGCTTATATGGTTCTTGGAAATTCAAAAGTCTCTCTAATCTAACCATCTTAATGTTCCGCATTTTTCATAAAGTAACTTTTTATTTTTAATTTTTTTTTATTTGATTCATATGTATATTTATATTTTTGGACAAAAATATTACAAAAATTGTGCTTAATTGAAGGGCAAAAACAGTATTTTCATAATCTCTTTTTGATCAAGGTTGAATCGATCATCAGAAGACAAAGTTAGGATATATTTAGGAAAAATCAAATTCCATCGAAGGTATTCCTTGCATACTCAAGTGAACAAGGGCGGTACCAACTACACTAGAAAGCGGTCACTTCTGTAAATGAATAACTTTCCATTTTGGAGCTTCTCATTCTTAATAATATATGATGATTAGTGATTTATTTATGATTAATTTGTTGGTCATTTATTCACTTAATTCCTACTCCTCCATCCCATACTAGTTTATCACTTTTTATTTTTCACAATGCTTAAGAAATCATAAACAAGAAGATTATTTTACTAATTCACCCCTAAAAACCTTCTTGGAAATTTTACAAACAAATGTGAACACTGTCGAAAAAATTAATTGCAAGAGTAATATAAAAATAATAATTAATGCTTTCTTGATTTAGTTAGACGGACAACTAATATGAGATAACTATTTTTATTATAATGATCAACTAATATGGAATGGATGGAGTAGTATAATTGATAGGATGATGTTCCTAATGGTAAAAGAAGAGCTTAATATTACATCAACTCTACAAAGTTTTAGAAGGATTTGTCAACATTTTCTTAACACCTAGCATGCACATTGTACAAATTTGTAGGAAACAAAAGAAACATTATATTTTATGGAAACATTTTGTGCTGTTTAAGAAAGAAGTAAATTTGTACAAATTTGTACATAAAGTTTCTGATAAACAATCTCTTCATATTAATCATTCAACCAAAATTAATAGATAACTTCAATGACTTGTATTTGAAGTTCTCTTATATATCTTCCTTGCTTAGCTTCTATTGTAAAAAGTCCAAAAGCATAATGCATTATTTCTATTTTTGTTTTTAGGCATCCGGTATCCGAATCTCACTGGCCTGACTAAGCACAACACATTTGATAATGTGTGCGTGTTAAGTGGTAAGAGCATCAGGAAGATTTGTGGGTGCCCCTAGAATCTTACCACCCACATCAGGGAAGCATTCAAAGCCAGGCAGATTTGTGACTTCTCCATTTTTGCTAACCTGAATTGGATATTGCATCAAGTGCCCTTTCATCTTCTTGTACTCATCTCCTGAAAATGCATTCCAGTTGTATCTAGCCATCTCATTTACGCGTCTAACACATTCCACGGTCTGAGGCTCCATGAATGTGTTCTCCACTGATCCAAGATGCTCAGACCACAGAGACATCCGATAACCATACACCTGGAATATGTTTCCATTCACTTTGTGGTTATAGTCCTAAAATTTCACTTATAAGTGCAATTTAACTTGCCTTTGTTTTGCAGTTACTAATTTCACTCATTATGTTATTGCCTCTAGTTATCTTTTAAATGGCATGATAGCATAATTTGTTTCATACTGGTAAGTGTATAGAAATTAACTCATGCTCATATATATGAAGCTCTCGTTTCTCATTAGCCCCTTAACATGCTCAGTTACTATACTTAAAAACAATTAATTCGACTAGTTTAGTCATCCAACTAGTGTACTACATGCTATTAGTTCAAAATACTTATCAACTATAGCGTTCTTCGGATGTGTATGGTATTTGTAGTGAAAGAAATAAATTGTATCCCAAACCTGGCCATTTGGATGGCGATCCTTTCTTGCCCATGTGTAATTTGGTTGATAAGCTCCCATAGCAATTTCTGTGTCCCTTGAACCACTCAAAGATCTTTGATTGATATTTGCGGAACCCATCAAGACATATTCATCATCTACTATCATTCCTTTTGAGTGTACATAGATCATAAATCTCCCAAACTTTTGAGCCAATCCCTGTAAAGTCAGGTGTACTAAAATGTTACAATTTCTTACCTTCTCAAACGCTCCGGTTCAATGGTAGAAACTGCTAATTTACAAGGTCATTGTTGACCTCAAGATCCCAAGGATCATAGCAAATAAATAAGAGACATTGTTATTGTTCTATACTTACTACAAGGATGCGACATTTATTATCGATATATTAATAGTCCATGTAATTTAAGCATAACTGTACCAGTAAACGGTCCTGGTTATGTGCACTAGTTTTCTGATTTACAGGCTTTACTTCACGTTTCCCTAGGCAGTAGAAGTTCAAGTAATCCTGAGGATGAAAATACTGAGAAAGGCCTGCCTTTTCAAGAGCCTCTGCCACAACTTTGTACATCATAGACATTGTTTGGCTCTGTAATCATTGCAATTCCAGAATAACAATTTTATTAGATAAAAATCAGAATTGATGAGGCATTATGATTTATGTACTATCAGTTCGGCATGACCATTAGACAACCAAGGTAGAGCTTTGAGCTAAAAAACATTTCATGTAATACTGTCTCTTTGTAGCTTTTTATCCATGAATCAACTTTCATACCTAAATATGAATATCAGTAGGTAACGTAAATTGTCGATATGCAAACTAGAGGAGGAAATTTTTTCATAAAACAAATAAGTATAGTTCATTCAAACCTGCCAGAAGAGAATTTCTTGCACTGCTTTACTGGTTGGGACACCTTCAGGCCACATTGGAACCACAATGTATGCTGCAAAAGGTTCATTTGCTGCGATTTTTCTTGCAATTTTCAGAGCAATTTCCATAGGGACTAGATTATTAGCTCCTGTTAGAAAGATATAGTACCGAATGTTATATATTGCATTTAAGTAAGCTATGAAATTCATTTTTTCTTGTTAAATATTCTAAAATGTTCATTTATTTGCAACTTAACTATGGATTGTATTTGAAAATTTGAATCTATTGTTAAAAGCTCTTAGTTTGTAGTTGGCTTTTGGAACTCCTGCTCATCATTTGTATAGCATTTTGGAAATATTTCTGCCTCATTATCGTACATATCATCAAATGTCTACGTCTGTTATACTTGTAAAAGACCTCTACATGCAAAGACTTCTCCAGTATGTCACTAATCTCCTTTATTCGAGAACTCGTCATGCACATGCTCATGCATTTGTCATACTTGTGCCAATTTTTGAGTGCTAGGGGCACCAGTTTAAGTATGTACAGATGTATATCAGCTTCCTTATCTTGCTTCATTAGATATTGCTTTCCTTAAAAATTATGCATTGCATTTTCATTTACAGAACATAAGAATTTCCTCACCACATGTCTTACATAACATTGGATGCGTATACAAGTATGAGTTTTGACAAGACATCCTTAAATACGCAGAAGTACCTAAAACTTGTTAGTCAAGTTAGAACTTCCCTTCAACATTTATTTCTTTCCACTTATACTTCAAAGCTACAAGTTTTCTGTTAATTTGTTGACAAACTCTTACCTTTCTTCTAACAGTCAATAGACAATCCCAAACTAGCTGGAATCGGCAATGTGAAGCCTTTATATACATTCTGCTCCAAATCCCCTTGGTTCTATACCCAAAAAACTTTATTTCAAGGAAAATTATGTGTTTTTCTAAAACTAGTGGTTCTTTAAATCTCACATTTATCCCCTACACGGACATATAATACCTTTTTTCGTTACTAGTATATAACAAACTCTTGTCATGCTTGTGAACAACCTAGTTTGAAAAAGAATATGACAGATTTATATTGCCGGCTCGGCTCTATCAATATAATTTTTCTGTTACATAATGAATGTAGACAACTTTGGGTGTAGTGTACATAGCAACAAATATGTAGGGATAAGATAGAATATATTTTGATTCTTTTCTTATTTAGTTTCCTTAATTAGAGCTCATTGTATCTGTATATATGCATCTTACATAATGGAATAATACACAAGTTATTCTCCACACCTTGTCTTCTACGTGGTATCAGAGTCATGGTAGATCTGTTTGCCGGTGTTAATTGGAATATTCACCGGAGGCACTTTGGGGCATTTGCAAGTTGTGATTAAGTGGTCACCTTCTACCTAGGGTGGATTGTCTTCCCAGATTAGCAAAATAAATTTAAAAATATACAATTTTTTTGTGGTCAGCGAGGAAGAGACGGAGTCTCATGCATCGGTAATAGATTTTCCAGCAATTTGCTGAGGTGGCACGTGTGGGTCTGATTTTCCAACAATCCGGAAATTGGATCTGATTTCGTTTTGGGCACAGTCGCGACATTTCTTACCAGGACCTGATAGTATCTGTTTCGGTAATCTCGATTTGTGAAAGCTTTGACGGTCCCAAATTCTTCCTAGGTTCTTTAATTTCAATCAGTTTATTTTCTCTGTTATTAGGCTGCTTGATAACATTCTTGGGGAAGCTTCTGTTTTATCGTTAAGAGTTCGGTGTCAGATTTGTTCTCCTTTTCAACTCGTCAATCTTGTTTGCACATTGAATTTATCAAGTGGGTGGTAGTGTGCTTTCAAATTTCATTTTTAAGCTAAGTGATTGTTCTTTGACCTCTGGGATTAATCTGCTGGTTATTAACTTCTGGTGGTCCAACTTTATTTATTTAAAGATATTGTTATTTTACCACGTAATATCATTTAGTTGGAAAATGACTCAAGCAGTTAATCTTGATCTTGTCATTACATCTGGTCAATTATCTGGTCAAACAATTTTGGTTTTAATGGAGGAGTTTGATAAGTTCTTGCAATATCAGAAATCAGTAACTGAATCTATTTCAGTTACTATCCTTTCTGAGTCAAGTAAAACTTGTCTTGTCTCCTCTTAAATAAGCGGGTTATTGATTCGGGTGCCATTGATCATATGACAGGAAATTCTAAAATATTTTCTACCTTTCAATCACATAAAACATGTTATCCTGTTAAGGTAGCTGATGGTTCAACTTGTAATATTGTCGGATCTGGGACGGTTAAGACAACCTCTTCCATTACTCTGTCATCTATATTGAGTTTACCGAACCCTTAATTTGATATCTTTCAGTAGACTTACTAAAGACCTCAATTGTTATATCTCATTCTTTCCAAATCATTGTATGTTTTGTGATCTTACAACAAATCAAGTTATTGGTACAGAACATATAGATGATGTTCTCTACATCCTTGATGAATATGAACCTCAATTGGTTGCACGTTTTGGTATCGTGTCTCCATTTGAAGCATATTGTCAATTGGGATATCCTTCTTTACCTTTGTTGAAAAAGGTTTGTCCTTAGCTTCAGAACATTTCTTCATTGGAATGTGAGCCATGTCGATTTACAAAACATCATTGCAGCTCAGTAGGTCCAAGGGTTAGTAAGTTGGCTGAGTCCGCTTTTGAGTTAGTTCACTTTGATGTTTGGGGACCATGTCTGGTTGTCTCCAAAACTGGGCACAACTATTTTGTCACTGTTGTGGATGATTTCTCTTGAATGACTTGGTTTTATTTTATGAAGGGTCGTTGAAGTGTTCACTCATTTTTGTGCCTTCTATGCTGAAATCAAAACTCAATTCAATGCTTATGTACGTATTTTGAGAAGTAACAATGCCAAAGAATACATGTTAGAATTGTTTCAGTCATACATGAGAAAACATGGTAATCTTCATCAGCCTTCATGTGTCGATACGCCTTCTCAAAACGGAGTTGCTGAGAGGAAGAATAAACATCTACTTGAGACAGCTCGGGCACTTTTGTTTCAAATAAAAGTTCCTAAACAGTTTTGGGCAGCTGTGGTTTCTACAACTTGTTTTCTAATCAATCATATGCCATCTAGTGTGGTAATATCCCCTACAGTGTTCTTTTTCCAAACAAGTCAATATTTCCAATTGAATCTAAGGTGTTTGGAAGCACATGTTATTTTGAGATGTTCGATCATCTGTTACAAAGTTGGATCCCAAAGCACTAAAGTGTGTTTTTCTAGGCTATTCTCATCTCTAGAAAGGTTATCTATATTATTCTACTGAATTTGGAAGATATTTGGTATCTAATGATGTGGTGTTTTCAGAGACTACAACATTCTTCAATGCACCTCTTAATTCTACAAGTGAGGGGAGGAAGATGAATGGTTAGTCTATCAAGTTACCCGTGTTTCGACGGTACCACCAAATGATAGTGTTCATCCATCTTTCGGTCCTTCTATTGAGCACTAATCATGTACTGTGCTTCATTACCTGCTCCATCTATGATAGCCAGGCTGCCAATTACTCAAGTTTACTTAAGGAGTCAAGAGAATAATGATTCATGTCCTTTAGATCTTCCTCCACCTCATCCTCGGGAAACTCTTGACCTTTCTATTGCTCTTTGCAAAGATACAAGGACTTGCAAATCCATATATTTTATTGTTGATTTCGTTTCCTATGATCACTTATCCTCTTCATCTAGATCTTTGATTGCTTCCCTAGACTCCATCTTTGTACCCAAAATAGTGAAGGAGGCTTTGAATCATCCTGGATGGTCTAATGCGATGCTTGAGGAAATACATGCCTTAGAGGAAAATCACACATGGAATTTGGTGGATCTACCTAACGGAAAGAAACTAGTGGGATGTAAGTGGGTATTGACAGTTAAAGTGAATCTAGATGGTTGAGTGGCAAGACTTAAGGCCAGACTTGTGGCTAAAGGTTATGTTCATACTTATGGGGTGGATTATTCAAACACCTTTTCTCGTGTGGCCAAACTTACTCCTGTTCGCTTGTTCATTTCTCTAGCTTCTTCAGAGAATTGGCATATACATCAGTTAGTTATCAAATATGCATTTCTTCATGGTGATCTTCAAGAGGAAGTGTATATGGAGCAACCACCCGATTTTGTTGCCCAGGGGGAGTGTTGAAAAATCTGTCATATGAAAAAGTCTTTGTATGGTTTGAAATAGAGTCACCGATCTTGGTTTGGCAAGTTAAGTGAGGTAGTTCAGGATTTTGGGCTGAAAATGAGCAAATGTGATCGCTCAGTCTTCTATCGGCAATCAACAATTGGCATTATCCTCCTTGTTGTATATGTTGATGACATTGTCATCACAAGAAGTGATTATTTTGGGATCTCTTCCCTCAAAATCTTTCCTGCACACTAGGTTACAAAGGACTTGGTCCAGTTGAAGTACTTTTTGGGAGTAGAAGTGAATAGAAGCAAGAAGGGAAATTTTCTATCTTCGAGAAAGTATATTCTTGACCTGCTTCCAGACACTGGAATGTTGGCAGCCAAAACTTGTAGTACTCCAATGGTTCCTAATGTTCATTTTAGGAAAGATAATGACGATCATTTTGATGATCTAGAGAGACACAGAAGGTTAGTTGGAAAGTTAAACTACCTTACTGTGACTCGTCCATATATTGCTTTTGCAGTAAGTGTTGTTAGTCAGTTCATGTATGCACCTATGATCAAACACTAGACAGCTTTGGAACAGATTCTATGTTACTTGAAAGGAGTGCTTGGACTTGGCATATTATATAGCAATCACAATCATAATCGTATCGAGTGATTTGCAAATGTCGATTGGGTTGGATCCAAAATTGATAGAAGATCTACTACATGCTATTGTGTCTTTGTTGGAGGGAACTTGGTATCATGGAGGAGTGAGAAGCAAAGTGTTGTATCTCGATCCAGTGCAGAATCTCAATATAGAGCTATGACACAGCCTACGTGTGAAATTATGTGGATACATCATCTTTTAACTGAAATTGGGTTAAAGTATCATATACCAACAAAACTCTGGTGTGATAATTAAGTTGCTCTCCATATTACCTCGAATCCAGTGTATCATGAAAGAACTAAACATATTGATGTTAACTGACATTTTATTCATGAGAAGATTCAGGAAAGCCTAATTTCCACCGGCTATGTGAAGACAGGAGAGCAACTAGCTGATTTGTTCACAAAAGCATTGAATGGGACTCGAGTTGATTACCTTTGTAACAAGCTGGGCATGACTAACATTTATGCTCCACCTTGAGGTGGGGGTGTTACATAATGAATGTAGACACCTTTGGGTGTAGTGTACATAGCAACAAATATGTAGGGATATGTAGAATATATTTCGATTCTTTCCTTATGTAGTTTCGTTAATTAGAGCATATTGTATCTGTATATATGCATCTTACATAATGGAATAACACACAAGTTATTATCCACACCTTGTCTTCTACACACCTTAATGCAACTTAAACATTCAGCTGTCTATATGCATGATTAAGCTTGTTGTAATCACTAGCAAAAGTAGAAATGAGAAAGGGGTCTAAGTTAGACTAGCTATCAGCTAGAATTTTTAATGAGCAATAGTTGAAATTGAGTTGAGAACACTTGCATACCTGCATTGCGGTATGATGGCCAGCTATAAGAAGATCCAAGAAAATACTGATTCTCGACGTATACAAAGTGCTGGGCAGATCGAATTGCTTTCACATAAGCCAAATGTATGCTTCTTTCTATCTTCAAGTTTTTTCCACTGACAAGATTCTGCAAATGGAAACATGTTCAACTTTCACTTTCTGACTTGATTTTGCACACAGCATCTACCAGCCAGAACTATCTGAAACTAGGAATATACAGAACTCAGGTTTCCAAAATGTTTAGTTATTATACCTGTGCCTCTGCTTCCTTAATGTCTTTTGGAAATCCTTTTACTGATCCTGAATCAATTGATCTAAATACCTGGAAAGAGTGCGCACAAGAAATGGTTACAGCGAACTTTTAATGATTGACAGAGAAGCAACATCATAAAATAAGAAATATGTCTAATACCTGCACATTCCAACTCTCAGGATCTTGTTCATTTGTGACACGGACCGCAAGGTCACCATCTGGCCCGGCGGAAGGCATACGAATTGCTGCTATTCGATCTAACTTAAGCAATGTATCAGACCCTTGTTTGACTTTTCTTAGTTTGAGCCATTTCATAGCCTTGTTAAATCTTTGCTCAAAGTTTGTTAAAACATCATAAGCAGCAGGTCCATCAATTTTACAGTGTAGATCATGCCATGGTTCTCTTGGGCCACCTGAAGTAGTCTGTATATATGTAAGAGATACAATGATACATCTACCATACCAGAAGGGTATATGAAAGAAAAGATAATTCAATATCCAGACAAGAACGTAAAAAATACTGTGTTTCTCGATGATGGTAGTAAAAATATAAGAACCTTAAACATTGAACCCATAGAATTTAAATCCTAGATCCACCTACTGTTCCTTGTAAACTATTTCATATAGAAACATTTTAGGTTTCTGAAGTACTCTGATGTCTTGAATAAAACTTCATCACAGAAACTTCAAGATATCCAAATTAATAGCTTACTGTGAATGTAGGATTATGAACATCATTTCCAAAGACAGTATCGAGATCGCTAAACAATCTATGCTCAGGAGTATCATAGCGGCCGTCACATAGATCCAGGCCACCAACAAAAGCAGTGATTTTCCGTTCATTCTGAGGTGCTGCTGTGTCAACAAGCACACATTTCTGATGATGTGTAAAAAGGTTTCCAACAATCTGCAGAATCAAGTGATCCTTTGATTAACCAATGAAATCAAGTGATCCTTTGATCAACAGATCCCCTTGGCTGAATTATGCTAGAAGATAGTAAAACTACTTGCTTGTTCAAACTTTACAACTTTTTCAAATATTAAATAATCATGCAATTAGAATTCATCTGGCATATATGTTCCCCTCTACTTTCCCCTAAGAATTTTAAAAAAAAGTATAAACCTGTCTCTTGAGAATACTAAGCTTACTGCTGGCGGAACGAGGACAAAGCACACAGTGTACACTTGAGTGTTTAAAAAACTTTCTGGTCTCTTCGTCGTGAGTCTGCATTACACCTTCCTGCATTCGAGCTCATAAGACAATTAGACCAATATTATGATGCTTACCAAATAGCGACTGCGAAAGGATTGTCATTAGAAATCCCATTAACAGTTTTGTATAGTCCATTATATTACCGTTTTGAGGAAGAGATCATCATTTGAAGTTTTATCATCCCAAATGAGCAAAATCACACGAACTCCTTCTTGCGACTTGTACTTGAGCAAATCTCCTAGTGTTCTTTCCCCTGCCGAAGGCAACGGCCTTGTAGGTTCTCTTACTAGCCGTATAGGATGATATACAGACCAACCAACAACATATATTAGATACTTAGCCTCCAGCATGGCATGACATATATCTTCCCAGCATTTGTTATGACTAAAAACCTTCCCATCATCTAGCAAAATTTTTGGAAGTGTTGCATCAGGCACATGAGCATCCTGATAAAGAGTAACATTTCCACCTCTTCGTAGTGGAAAATAGGTATGAGGTACTCCTACACTATTCGCATCACGTCCAACACCATTTCTATATAAAGGATTCTCCGCAACTGGCTTGTATTGGATTGACAGATGCAATTGAGCACCAGTTTTCAGAGGATCCCCGGAATGTCCAAGAATGGGGAACCAACTACTTATTTCTTTACCTGCAAGAATTTTATCAGCTGGTATCTCCACCTTTCCAATCAGTTCAGCTCCTACCCCATCATTATCCTTGACAAAAAACTCAACTTTGTCAACAGTGTGAGCAACTGGTATACGAACATGCTCATTCCATGATGGGTTTTCATCATTGCGAATCACTGTTGTTCGAGCTACTTTTGCCCCACCTATAACAACAGACACATAAGGGTCACTAGTATCTATTATTTTACGAGTTCCTGATTTCCCTGGATCCTTGTTCTTAACCTTTCGCGTAGATCCAAATGGGCTAAACTTTGAACAGCATGCCATGTCCATGTTTGGAAGTGACTTGGCTTCTATAATCTGCACATCCAGTTCTCCATGCAGGAGTACTGCACCATCCATACAAGGTTTTCCAGCCATACAATTCCCTGATTTTGCAGCTAATTAATTACAGAATGCCTTATTTTCCTCCACGAATCATAACCAACTACGATCATAGTTTTGCCAAAAATGGCAACCGCGATAACGGAAGGGCTTGTTACCTCACGTGATAGATCATTCAATTATCCCAAACAAAGGAAGTCCCTTTCATTATTCTTGCAAGTTTTATACCAAATACATGTCTTTAATTTGCCTGGCAGGACATAAATATTGTCAATATATTATGCAACTTAAATTGCTGTTCAACATGATGGAACTAATCCCAACTGAAAAAAAGAAAACAAGAAAGTGAACATAGATATACTACTAATAAATTGCAACCATTTATTATTCATGAATTATTTCTTTGCTGGATCTAGTTTCGTTACATCAATTAACAACCATAAATTTCTTATTTCAACAAAATCTGTTAATTCTTTAAAATGAAACATGCAAGAAAAGACACAATTGTTGGTGTAATTTTCATCTGTAATATTTATTATATTTGTGGTGTATATTACAGCAACAACAACTTATTAAGAAATTTAAGTATATATAAGACACGATCATGAATATATATATTAATTATTCATTTGCTTGAGAGATGTGTTTATGCCTTAATTACCTGAAGAATGAGATTCAGAGGTTAAAAGAAATAATTGAAGGATCCAATGACACATTTTTGAGTTTTTGTTTGTTTGATTAAAGAGATGTATGTAGTCGGCCCCATATTTGGCGGCAAATGCAAAATACTTATCGTTGGGGTTTGTTTATCAAAGGCTATTTATACGCTATGCCCTTCTTTTTGTATTAGTATTACCCCTTTTATTATCTGCCTTTATTCTTCATCCAGAAAAAATATCCAATAGAATTATTGAAGTTGAAACAAAAAAGAGTGCAAAGAAGTTTCCACACAATTGGAGCACGTTGAGCTTCATTGATTAAATAAACCGATTTTATTTGGGTTTGATTTGGTTTGGTTTTAGATTTTTAAAAATCGATAACATTTGGGCTGGTAAGGGTTTTGTTCGAAAAAACCGAAGAAATAACCGAACCGAACTAATTAACTATATACATATATTTTATTATTAAACATACATAATATATTATTTTTATAAATAATTTTAAAGATCTTATAGATGTTTTCATCAAAACTTATTTATAATTTACTTATGAAAGCAAAAATGTCCAAGGTGAGAGCATTTATCTTATTGGTTTCATGTATATGAGTGTCTATACAATTCTTTGTGGGATTGAAAATGTCACTATCTCTTCCTTCTAGGCCAAGATAATGAATTTTGAAGTTTTATTCATAGTAAATTCAATGGTCAAAAGTTTTGTAATGTCAGTCATTCCTACTATTTTTTGTTTTGAATGGATTGTTATCACTTTTTTCATGTTTTGAATGAATTCTTTCTTTTTTGTCTATGGTTAATAACCGAACCTAAACCGATAATAACCAAATCGATAAATGTATATTATATTTTTCATTCACGCTCCTTTCTTTTTATTTCTCTTATTTTTACACTAAAGAATGGAAGAAAAAATAAAATAATAAGAAACTCAAATAATAATAATCAAAGAAGTCAAAGAATAATTTATGTGTGGAAAAGATCAAACACATGACTTATAAAAAAAAATTAAAATCAAAGAATTAATTTAAATTAATTTTATCACTTTTGTAATGGTTGGGGTATATATGAGTTACTTTTGTAACTGTAAGGGATATATGTGAGCAAATTTTGTAACTATAGGGGTCTATGTGAGTCACTTTTATAACGAGTGGTATATCAATACTAAATAGCAAAGTTGAGGGGTATATCAAACCATTTTTCCTAAAAACAAATCACTTAACAAAAAGGAAAAAGTTACCTATTGTTATGAAATTACAATACAATTAGAAGAAGATAATAAGGAGAAGAGATAAAAACTTCTTATAGGTGATTTACAATGAAGAGAATTCTTTATTTATAGGAAAAAATTGATTTGATTTCTAAGTTAAGGTTCCTAATTTTTCTCGAAAGATAGACATTCACTTTAAGTTGATAGACATTCATTATCGTTTATAAAACTCTCCTTGAATGTCTAATTGATAGATAATATGCATTGTTAACACTTAGCCACGAAAAACACAATAATAGAAACTCTAATGAAGGAAAAAGAGTACACATATCTAGTAATCCGTATTTAGCCTATCTCATTAAAAATCTTACAAGAAAACCTCAGTGGGACAAAACTTCGTAAGATAAAAAGAGTAAAACACATATTAATTCCCTCTAATGAGAATATTAATCCAAAGACTTGAATCTTCGCATCCCAATCTTGTACACCATCTTCTCAAAAGTTGTAGTTGGTAGAGACTTGGTAAATAAATCAGTCACAGTGTCTCTCGAATGAATCTATTGCATGTCGATATCAACATTTTCTTGGAGCTCATATGTGTAGAAAGCTTTTGGCAAAATATTCTTCGATCTATCTCTTTTTATGAATCCTCCTTTTAGTTGTATTATGCATGTTGCATTATTTTTATATAAAATTGTGGGTAGCTTGTCATATTCCAACCTATTTTTCTCTAATAAGATGTATCATGGGCCTCAACCACGCTCATTCTTGGCTTGCTTCATGAATATCTATTATCTAATCATAATTTGATGAAGTATCCACAATAGACCGCTTTGTAGATATCAAAGATATGACGGTACCCCACATATAAACACGTAGACTAATTTAGATCAAGTTTATGTTGATTAGATATACATCTTGCATCAGCATAACTAATAAGATCAGAACTGCAATTATTTGATAAAATAAGCTCATATCGGTAGTCTTTTTTAGATACATCAATATGTGTTTAATCCCATTCCAATATGTCCTAGTAGGAGCAGAACTATACCTTGCTAACCAATAAATCGAAAAGGCTATTGTAATGACCCTCTCGATCATTTTCATGTCCTTGTATGCTTTGAGTATTTTGCTCCTTTTCGTAAATTCTATGTTGTATTTTTGATATGTTGAGATGGGTGGTATGCTTTTTGAAATGGTAGGGAGATTTTCGGATGAGTTTTTTTTCATTTTGGAGCTTTTGTATTGAAAAGATTGACCTCGATCAACATTCTTGGTAAACGGGGTTGGATAAGAATTTCATTGGCGCCATTAGCTCTGAAGATTTGATTTTAGTCTAGTCAGACCTTTGGTTTGGATCACGTAGTGGTCAGGTTGATTTTGAGATGCTTGGTTGTTTGATGATTTTTAGGTTTTTTGGTGGTAGTGTTGACTTCATTCAACATTTTGTAGAGATGACCTCCATTGTTTGTTTCATCGATTCTATTAGAGTCTTGAATGTCATTTCTTGTTAGGTAGCATATTAAGTTTGTGTTTATAGGACCCTGGATGAATCCCAAGAGTTCATTCAAGACTTGAAAAGTTAGTCCAACTGCTAATCCAGCAACTCCTATAGAGCATGGATCACTTCAGCAATGTCGCTCTTGTGGTGAGGCAGCTACACCAACAAAGTTGGTGACTCAGCAGTAGCCGCACCTGCAAAGAAATTGTCACGTTCCAAAAGCCTAGGTGTAACGACCGGGAAAATGATAGAGTGAAACTAGAGCCTCACATGTGAGTTTGGAGTCGAGAACTTAATGAAATGATTATATTTGAATTTGACCCAAAAAGTTCTTAAAAATGTGCTTCGGAAGTTACCGGAAACTTGTTTAGCTGTATATAAAAAGATCCGTTTCGTTTTTCGAAAATCCGACTTCATATTCTTGTTTAGGGGGTCAAATTGAGTGGGAAATGGGTCTAACCCAAATTTTAGAGCAACCGTATCAAAATCCGAAATTTCCAAGTGAAGCCTTTTTCGAGGGTCTACTTTGGAGGGTCATATCTCCTAGCACACAAATTATTTGGGTGGCCAATAATATATCCATGGAAAGCCCTTTGAGTTAGCTACCTAACGCACTTCGTTTCACCTCATTCGGAGTTCGGACGAAGAAGTTATGCCCATTTTCGTAAAATCTGTTCGGCAGGAAAAGGCAATTTCCAG
>NW_006238954.1:226889-254341 GCF_000226075.1 Solanum tuberosum
GAAATGCAAATTCCAGTAAGCCTGGTTACTGTTCACCCGCCTAAATTTTTTTCTAAGTGTTGGACCATTTCTTCCAAATGACATATATTATTTCCTATATACCATTAGTTCATTCCCATCCCTAAAAACATTTCCCTCACTTCTCAAATATTCTCTCCAACTCAAGAAGAAGAAGAAGTGGGAGCTAGGGCTTTGGATTCAAGGCTTTCTTCATCAAATTTCGTGGGAGATCATAGCAAAGGTATGGTGGTCTTGATCCTTGTCTAATTTTCCATTCAAGGAGCCAAATCCAAAGTTATTTCAAAGTATGAAAAATCTAGGTTTTCACTCAATCTCATGGGTTCTTCCACCAAATGGTTTTAAAAGGTTTCTAATGGCACTTTATGGTTATATTGTTGTTGTATTGACGATTTAAGATGAAAATACTCCATGAACCCATGGTTTCTCTCTATTCCTAGTTTATGCCTTTATAAAGTGGGTTGCTTGATAATGAATGTATATGAATCGAACTTGTTTAAATGTCTTTAGATTGTTGAAGTATGTCATTACTCATGCTTAGTTTATGGTGTATTGTTGGTGTATTGGTATGAGAGGCTTATGGCCTTAAAGGCAAAGTATGAGAAATTGAAGTGTTATCATGACATTGTATGAATGAGAGTTCAATGAAGATAATGTGATCATGTTATGAATGTAAATGTGTTACTATTGAAAGATTATTTCTCAATTTGACACTCATGAATGTTGATGATAGAATATGAAGGATTCTTCAATGTAAAGTATACCTTGAATTGGTAGGGCTTATGCATCATTTTCTTGTATAAATGATTATATTGTTGATTGTTGAATCCTTGGATCGGTAGGCTTATGGCACCCTTCCACACATGCTTATAATGTACCTCGGATCGGCAGGCTTATGGCACCCTTCCATTAATGATAAGTAATGAACCTTGGATTCGGTAGGCCTATGGCACCTTTCCATAAAGGTTAATGATGAGACTTGAATCGGTAGGCCCATGGCACCCTTTCAAGAGGAGTTAATGAGCTTTCCTAAATGTACCTTGAATCGGTAGGCTTATGGCACCCTTTCATGTGTGATGATGTCAAAGTAATGAACTATTCTATGGGAATGTAGGCTAAGCACCGAGCGGATTTGGTTAGATGGAAACTCCCCCGACAGTTAGGCATGAGTTTCAATGATCGTCTACCTTATCCCATAAACTATGTGCCCGCATAGGAAGCTAGTGGATCCATTAAGCTATATACCGGTCTTCCTTAGGCAAGTAGACCACCTCTTTTCGGTGTGGGGACTCATGACACCGGATTCCATGACAAGCTCTCATGGTCTATGTCGGGTTAATGCTTACTTCCCATCATGTGAGATTTCATTATGGTTTCTTGATAGGTTCTACAAAGTGTAGGTAGTAGTATGGGATGCTACCTATACATTGCACGAGTAGGCTTGGAGAGGGTCATAGTGAGTTTCTCTAAATCCTAATGTATGTGAAATAAATGTGCCCTAAATGGTTTCTTAAAGAATGTTGGCTCTCAAATGCTTAATATGAGATGCATGCTATACTTGGGTTATATTATGAGTTATTTTCCCTTGTCATGTCTTAATTAATGATATACCTCTTATGTATGAATATTGTGCAAAGGTGAAAGAAAGGAATGATAAGTTACCTTAAGTGACCTTAATGTGGTGCCTTAGTATGGATGGTGGTATGGGACGCCATCCATACATTGCACGAGGTATAGCATAAGGGTTTCTTGAGGTGAAGGTCCAAGGTAAAGGTTTTCATGTTGATATTGTTTAAAGGTGATATTATGACTTACTTGATGTTATGCTTGTCTTGTATGTCTTTTATGCAACTGTTCATGGTACTTCAAAAAGTGGCATAATGCATGGTTTCTAACCAAAATGTCCCTTTTAAAGCATGTTTTGCATGGTCATCATACTTAGTACATTTTGTGTACTAACCCATATTCTTCATATTTTTGCTATAAGTGTAGGTTCCGGCAAGTGATCCCTCCTAGCTAGTTTGATGTGTTGGATTGCTTTCCTCCAAGACTTGGTATGTCCTCATGGATTCGAGGATAAGACTTTTAAGTTCTTTTGTTCATGTAATAGACTTAATAGACTTCTTTTGATTGTAAAGGGCCGTGTCCCTACTTATGTTTTGTGACTGTGTCTAAGATGGCCATGTGAGACTTAGACTTCCGCTGTGTGTTTTTAAAGTTGTTTTAATGAAGTTTAAATGTGTGGATGTAAATAAGTTTTTTTTTATTCCGCACTATTTTCATTATTGAATGCAATGAATGACTATGTGGCTCGTATAAGACCCCTTCGGGGTCGAATACGCCATGTTACGACTAGGGGGTACTCTCAGGTCGTGACACTAGGTCATGATGTTACACAGCCTAAGAACTTCAAAATGATGTGTAAGCCAAAAGAAATAACACATACGAGACTTCCAAAGGGAAGTCAGGCCACAGTCGATAAGAATATAACAAAGAAGTTCTCAAAACTTAGTGGCATAAATATAAAGAGCAACTAATACATTTCTAAATTATGAACTATATCTCAAGTCTTCTAAAGAAAATTAAATACTATAAATGATAGATAGAGACCAATGGTGATTCGGAAAGCAGGATCTCACCCACAACTCTAAAAGAGAAGAAATTGCTAGATCCGATCAGCCGCTACGAAGATCATCCCAACTAGGATCTACATCAAAATGATGACAAAAGTAGTGGTGAGTATAATCCACGTGTACTCAGTAGATTAGACTGATTGAGTATAAGCAACTAATCAAACTTAAGAAATAAACTATGAAACGCTTCAACTTGCACATAAAAAAAAGTCTAATTTCGGCATCGGTGCCACCAATTCATATAATAACAGTGAAAATAAAGTAAACACGAAAGGGAAAAAATAATACTCAAATCAACATATAAGCAAGTTACACAACATAACAAAATTGGTTAATATGATGCAATGAGATGATGGAATGATTTGGTGGAACCAATGTCTTCGTAAAACCTATCGTATACACCTTGCCGAACTTTAGCTTCCATAAAAGGACTCATGGGAGACTCGCAGACCATATACCAATCTCATAATATCAATATCTCATCAACTTGTCACCTAGATCGTTACCAAGGATATAAGTAAAGTGTCATATTTTCTTTCTCAAAAATAGTATTTCTCCACTTTCTCATATTTCCATGAACAATGATATGTTGAATGAAGATAAATGCATCACAACAGATACTACACAAATGCATAATCAATTCATCAATGATTTTGAATAGCATAAAGTTTCCAAAATCACAAGTCATGAAATATATCCTCAAATGATAGGGATAGTGGATGGATCCATTTGAAATAAGTTTTTACCACTTAGAAAATATTTTTTTTCATTTTAAGATGTTTCAAAAATCAAATCAAGCCCCTAACTCGAGCATCTCAATCTCAATCATAAAGATAAGCCACACAACCCCTCACTCGGACAATTAGTCAAGTATCATAGATTTTCAACAATAATTGAAGTGTCACACAAGCCTTCACACATGCTAAGCATCACATAAACTAAATAAGAAGGTTAACGCTTACTAACCTGTAAAACTCATACAACAATTCATTTCACAGTTGACTTCCTAAGAAATATCACTTATTCATCTCAGTCTAATAGATGGATAGTCAAACCTACCTCAAAGGCTGAAACTTCACTCGAACAACTCTAACAGAGCACTTCCTCAACCATAGTATCACCGAAATGATCTTCAACTATCAAGAATGGAAAGAATTCATCAAAGAAGCCCAAGATACCCATATTAACAGGATTAGGAACCGAGGGTAAATACTACAAAAGTCACTACAGAATTCAAAAAGGGGAAAATCATATTTTAATTAAAAATCAAGTTCTATAAACTAAGACGAGTTTGTGTTTGAAAACCCCACTAAAATTGATCGAGAATCGATTTCCAAATCATGAAAATACCAAATTTCAAACTTAGGGGGAAAACCCCAAAACCCACATTGAAATCATGATTTTAAGATGTTTTCGGAAAATAAAAATTGAAGAAATCAATAAGGAATTTATAGGGGAAGCTTACCCACAAAAGTTTACTAAACCAAAGCTCCCAAGACCGCCTCTCCTAAGCTCTAATCGAGTGAAAATAGTGGAATGAGAAAAGTTGAAGAAAATCACGAATACATCGCCTGGACGTAAAAATTGAGGTTTGCGAACGCAAGATAGGTTCTGCGAACTACCAAAGGTTTGCAAATGCAGGAATAATGTCGCAATCGTGGAGCACTATTCATCCGTGAACATTCCCCAACTCTCCGTGATCGCGGTGCCTTTTTTGACCTCCCTTCGTGAATGCGCTCGGGACCCACGAATGAGGTCCCCTTGCACCAAATAGTAGAAACAAGAAAAAGGCCAAGTTTAAGTCTATGAAGGGATTCTAAAAAATCATTCAGAATTTGATAAAAATAAACTGGTCATGCTACCCCACTAAATTCGATATTATGGACTCAATGAAATCATTGATTTTTTGAAAGAGGTCAAATGATAGAATTACCCTTCAGATCACTCACAAGGCTTAAAACTCAACTTCTCACCCCAAATGCCCAAAACTCAACCCAAGGCCTCGAAAACCTTACCAACCACCTAACTATATCAATCTCGACATTTCGAACGTGATGAAACTGATGAAATTCTCATCTGACACATGAAACTCAAAATATTGAGCAAAGTCAACCATATTTAGAATTTTCAATTTAAAAGAATCAAAAATCACCAAAAGCACACCCCAATCACATCGAGGACCACATTAATCATTCAAAATCTATGGGAATACTCGACATGGCATAACGGAAAAACTCATGGAAATGGGCATCTGTAATACCTCAAAATCCAGCAGACTAAGCAAGGGGAAAAGTGTCAAGTCATTGGCCAAAGTTTAGAGTCTGGGCACCTTTCACGAGGGCCCATATTGGTCGTGAAGGGCACTACGAGGCGTGGTGTAGCCCGTGGTTTCTCACAGTAGCAAGTTGAGAAATTCTCCCCTCCCACGAGCACCTATGCGACTCGTGGTAAGCACCACGACACGTGGTGAGGGTCGTGGTAAGGGAGGCAATGACTGCCTAAAACTTGACCCTCCACACGAGCCACATAATGGCTCGTGAAGGCTTAGACGGGTCGTGGGGGAAGTTGAGTTTAAGGGTGGCAAGCCAAGCCACTGGTCAAGGACCACGGCTCATGAAGAGCTTCGTGAAGGTGGGTCGACAATTTTAATTTAGGGGCTTATGGGTCTTTTCCAGATTTCTTTATAACAAAGCCATGTCATTTTACCCAAGCCTAGAACCCATATATAAGTTATTTTAACCCCAAAACTTACTCATTCAAGTCATTCTCTTAAATTCACCAACAGAAATTGGGTTCTTTCTCTCCAAAATATTTCTCTCTCTAGAACTTGAAGCAGAAGAAGAAGAAGGGTTGAAGCTAGGGCTCAATGTTCAAGTCTCCATTCCTCAATCATTTGTGGGATTTGATATCAAGGTATGACATATTTTCATCCATGGAGCCCCTAAGTTCTCCCAATTGAAAAGTAGAATTCCCTAAATTTGAGTTGGGGTTTTCTTATAAGTTGTGGGTACTTATAAATATTGATTCAATTAATTGAATTAAGATTGTTTATGCATGAATTGAGTGGATTCTATGCTTTTATGATGAATTTCCATGTACCTATGCCTAACTCATGTTTCTAAGTAGAAATTGATGTAAATGGGTTTTATGCTATGAAAGGAGACATTATGGGTTTAGATGTATTCTTATAGTATTGATATGGTACATTATGAATTGCTTTGATATTGAAGCATATGTGATGATTTATGATAATAATGGCTTTGAGAGTGAAGCCTATGTATGAATTGTTGATTGTTGATGTGATTGTTGTGGAAGGGATTTTCCCACATGATTTTCCTTTATGTATGTATGAATATGAAAGGCTTTCTCACATTGAATGATTCTAGGTAGAAAGGATTTTGCACCTAAAATGAATCTAGGTTAAAGACTATGAAATTGATGAGGCTAGAGGCAATTACCCATGACCTCTAAATTAGAATAGAATATGACATGAGTACCCATATTCCTTAGAGATGAATAAGAGACGACTACCCTTATTCCATGAAGTTGAACAAGAGGCGAATACCCATGCTCTTATTATGTAAGTTGGACAAGGGGCGACTACCCATGATCCTAAATATGAATTAGGCAAGAGGCAACTACCTATGATCCTAAAGTAAGAAGGATAAGAGGCGACTACCCATGATCCTTTATAGTTAGGCAAGTGGCGACTCCCCATGTCTTTAAAAGTAATCTATAAGATGTAAAAATGTTATGATGAATGATTAGCTTGGATTGTTGCATGAGTTGCCTTCCATGATGAGTAAGACTAGAGGTGGTTACCCAAGACTTGACTAAGGATGAATTGAGGTTACTTTATGAAGTACTCCTTACATCTTATGATGATCTATTATGTACATTGATTATTCTTATGACTTATGTTGTCTAACGCTTATGTTTATGTTGTTTATGCAAGCTATCATATTTAGTACAATCTTATACTAATGCATATTCTTGTCTACATTTCTTATCCAAATGTAGGGTCCGGCAATCTCGATTCTCATCCTCGTGGCTAGGATCCTTAGTAGAGGCAAGATTTGAAGAGTGGTAAGTCCTCATAGCATTCGAGGATTTGGCCACTATTTCCTTATGTTCTTTTATTTTAGTTTTTGAATATTGTTGTATGGGTTGTGTCCCAAGATTCTATTGTATTAGATAATTTTTGAGACAGGTGTATTCCACTTCCGCTTTTAATATGAAAACATTGATTGTGTTGAAAATGTTTTAAATTCTCATCGATTTCTATTATCTGGACTATGAAAGCTAAGTGGCTTGTATGAGCCCTCTCGGAGTCTTGTACACCATGTTACATCTAGGGGATACCCTGGGTCATGACAGCATCATACTTAAAAACTTATAAAGAGCCCTGCTCCAATCTATCAAACTCGTTCATACACTGATCTTGAAGGCTATGGGGCACAAACCTCTCAAGGAACACCTAAATAAACTGATTTCAACTCATACCAGGAGAACCAACAGGCCTACAAGCAAGAATTGATCTCCGTCACTCCTTAGCCATTCCTGAAAACTGATAAGAACTGTAAGACATCCTATGAGCCTCTAAGATACCCAAACAACCTATCCTGACACTCGGTCAAGAAGTCAAAAGCCTTTTGTCCAGTTGTACCATCAAATCTGAGAGGTGCCAATCTAACAAATCTCTCAAAACTCTTCTGCTCGGAAACCGACATGGCTGCACTAGCAGAAACAGGTGAAACTGCAAATTTTGGAGGTGCCAAATAAGGTATTGAAGACGAACTGGGAGTCTAAAATGCCACAATAGGCCCCTGAACTAGTGGTGTAGCACCAAGGTCATAATGGCACACACCCTAAGAACCCCATAATGGTGTGTAAGATAAACGAAATAATATATACGATACTTCCAAAATGAAGTCATGCCACAATCGATAAGAAAACAACAAAGAAGTTCCCCAAAACTAGTAGCATAAGTATAAAGAGCATCTAATCCATTTCTAGATTCTGAAATACATCTCAATTATTCAAAAATAAATTAAAGATCGTAGAAGATGGATGGAAACCAATGGCGATCCGGAAAGAAGGATCTCACCACAACTCCGAAAGAGAAGAAATCACTAGATATGGTTAGCCGCTACGAAGATCACCCTGACTAGGATCTGCATCAAAAGGATAATAGATATAGGTATGAGTATAATCCAAATGTACTCAGTAGGTTAGACCGATTGAGTAGAAGCAACTAATCAAACTTAAGAAATAATCTATGAAACACTTCCACCCGCACACAGAAAGATCTCATTCTGGCATTGGTGCCACCAATTTATATAATAACGGCAAAAATAAAGTAAATACAAAAGGGTATATATAATATTGAAATCAACATATAAGCAAGTTACACAATACAACAAAGTTGTCCAATGCGATGCAATGAGATGATGGAATGATGTGGTGAAACAAAGGTCATTGCACAACCTATCATATACACCTTGCCAAGCTTCAGGTTCTAGAAAAAAACCCATGGGGGACTCTCAGTTCATAGACCAATCTCATAATCTCAATATCTCATCAACTTGTCCCCTAGCACGTGGTCAATGATATAAGTAAGGTGTCACATTTTATTTCTAAAAAAATAGTATTTCTCCACATTTTTCATATTCTCATGAACAATGATATGTTGAATGAGGATTAATGCATCACAACACATACAATACATAGGAATACTCAATTCATCAAGGTTTTTGAATAGCATAAAGTTCTCACACTCACAAGTCATGAAACATGTCCGCAAATGATAGGGATAGTGGATGGATCCATTTGAAATCAGATTTTACCACTTAGAAAAACATTTCTTTCATTTTAAAATGTTTCAAAAATCAAATCAATCCCCTAACTTGGACATCTCAATGTTAATTATAAAGATAAGCCACACAACCCTCACTCGGTCAATTACTCAAATATCACAAGATTTCAGCAATATTAAAGAATCACACAAACCTCCACACAGGCTAAGAATCCCATGAGCTAAACAATAAGGTGAATACATACTGTTATGCCGTAATTTTACTATCTTTAGAAAAATCACTTCTGCAATGTTCTAAGTATAAAACAATTTGACAAAAATACTTAGAAAAGAGTCGCCACTTAATTTTTTTAAATAAATTAAGAAAACTTAATTTAAAAGATTTTAACATATTAAATCTTTATGAATTTAGAAAAAATGGGTAAGAGGTTCTTATTTACTCTTCAAGAAGGTTTTTAAGGCATTTGAAGCGCCTGCTAACACACAATTATCCTACGACTTGACTAAAAATATTTTTTGACTAATTTTTGAAAAGAAATGAACAACTAAAGAAGGATTATTTTACTTTATTTTGTTTATTTTTATTTCGTTTATATATATTGTAATATTTCTTTTGTTTTAAGAAAGATCATTTGAAATGAAAAGAATTAAGTGATCAAAATAATTTAGTAAATATTGTGAAAACAAGGATTAAAACATTTGAAATAATCTAAGAAAGAAGTGATTTTAAACAATGAGACTAAGTAGACAAGTAATTAAATAAATCACTTAAAAAAGTTTTAAAATGTTACTCTTTAGGGGATTTAATTAAATTAAAACCAAAACAAATAAAGCTAGAGTTAATAAAAAAACAAACAATAAATAATCACAATTAAATAATTTGGGAGAGTATAGGAGGAGATGAATTTGGGCCCTTTTTTGGGCCAAATTCGCTGCTGCTTTGGGGTTTAACCCAATTTCTGTTTTTGTATGCACCTGATGAATATCAGTGTATATCAGCATGTATATCAGCCCCTTTCATGTATTTCTTGCTTCCGAACACCTGTGTTTCGCCTCCGCCCTGTGTTTTTGCATTTTTGACCTGTATATCAATGTATACTGAATGTATACATCTTGTATACAACCCCTTTTGGGTTTTCCGGAGATTGTAATTCAGCTTCCCTACTTATTCTGATGAAATGACTCAGAGAAGAGATGTATTGGGCTAAGGAGCCTAACGGGATGCCATGAGAGACTTGGGGAGTCCATAAATGAACTCAACATGGCATGTATACAAAGGAAAAGAGTAATGAATTAGTATCAAGTAACAACTCAAATTCATGAAAATGCAGTAAATAGGAATATTTGGTAACTTTGTAGAAACATAGTCTTAAGTAACGAAAAGTAATGCTTAAATCATAAACATGATAATCAAAGGATCATTTTAAGACAATACACAAAAGGAAACCCATGAAGGACTAAGACTTGTTGGATCTCACTTAAAGAACAAAATATAGTAACACATTAGAGGGGAAATCATAATACGACAATCTCAAGGAGGGCACCAAAATCCTAGAATTAAGACATTTTCCAAAAAAACAAAATAAGATAGTGACATAGGCTTGACCATATCATGCCACAATTACTAAATATATTTACTAAAAAAAAGGTATATCATAATATTTTTCACTCCTTGTTGGTCAACTTTTATCATTAGATCCATTATTTATTAGAGTTGAACAACATCAGGCAGTGATCAAAATGACAAAGAATAACAAAGAATTATATTTAACCTCGTTAGGACTAAAACTTAAACCAAGAAAGGGAAGCAACAGAGACTTAGATTAATCAGTTCGTTAACCCATTTTTTACATTAAATGACAAGGTTTTAACACATATTTTAACAATAAGAACTAGTGTACTAGTTTGATATTTATCCAAGCAAATAGGGGTCGATGAAAAGGGCCAGAATGCAACAACTACAATATCTCAAGGTGAACTCAAAACACACACAGCATGGCAATAGAATGAGCTAATATTTTCGAAATCAACATATTATCTCGGAAGTAAATTAAGATTAGAAGAGAATTTAACCTCTTCGAGGGCAGCGAGACTAGGACAATGAGCTTGACTGTGAAGCTTTTACACCACTGCGACCTTAACTTGAGCTAGAAGAGAATCGATACAAAAAAAAATAGCTCTCGGGTTTTTTTCCTCTCGATTTAAAAGATAAACTTCTATTTTTTAGAACGAAGAATCTTTTGTCTCCAACTTCTCCCCTCTCCACTCTTAAGACTTCCCTTATTGAATTTTCCATCCCCTCAACAGTGGAAGAGCAGAGGAAATTTATAGGCTGAAATTGAGATTGAAAGAGGGGGAAATCGATGGATTTTTCGAATTTGAAATTCAAATTCATATGCTTTTTTCGAAGCAACAGTGGAAGGGATGGGAAATCCCTGAAAATGGGGAAAAGGGAATGGGAAGTGATGGCTGATGCAGGCGCGATTTACTCGATGGATTTCTGGGATTTTTCGTTGTATTTGGAGCATAGAGTTGCTGGGTTTCACACGCAAGGAAGAAGAAAACGCAAGGAGGTGAGGTCGGTTTTGGTATTGTATGTTGGGTTTGTTGTGTATCTATGTATTGCTGAAAAGTGGGATTGAAATTGGGCTTGAGTTTGTTTTTGTAATGGAATTGGTGGGCTGGAAATTGGAAGAAGTGGGCTTGGATTTTGGTAATGGTTTAAGGAGGAATTGGGTCGTGGGAACAGGCCCATTTTTTGGTCTTTTAAAGGGTTAAGAATAGGATAAGCAATTGACTAAAAATTGCAACAAGACAAATTTTCATAAATTAATTAACGAGCTTCTTAATCTTAACGACATAAAATAATTAATTCGATTGCAAAATAATTAATTTAATTACAAACTAATTAACTCGAAAATATAACTATAACTTAGACTAAAGTGAATTAATAAGATATTTAACTAAGATGTAAAATCTTTTGTGATGATTTTCGAATATTTATAAAATATACTAATTATATACGTAATTGTGTAAAACATATATATTAACTAAAAATTATAAGAATTGACAAAACTATTTAAAATAACCTGCAAAATATTTTTTGAAATTGAAGAAGCTCAGTGATTAATTTATATTGTGGAGGGTCAAAATTGGGTGTCAATACTTACGAACCTCTAAAACTCATACAATAATTCATTTCATAGTTTACTTCCTAAGAAGGATCACGTACTCATCCTAGTCTAAAAGAGGGATAGCCAAACCTACCTCAAACACTGAAACTTCACTCAAACAACTCTGATGGAGAACTTAATCAACCACACGATCACCGAAATGATCCTCATCTGTCAAGAATGGAAAGACTTAATCAAAATAAGCTCAATGATACCCATATTAATCGAACTAGGAACCGAGGGAAAAATAGTACAAAAATCACTTCGGAAATCAAAAGGGTAAAATCATATTTTTATTTAAAAATCAAGTTCTGTGAGTCAAGAGGAGTTCGTGATTAAAAAATCCATGGAAATCGACCAAGAATTGAGTTCCAAATCATGAAAATATCAAATTTCAAACCTAGTGGAAAAACCTTCAAAACCCATATTAAGATCATGATTTTACGATGTTTTCAGAAGATAAAAATTGAAGAAATCGATAAGAAATTGATAGGGAAGCTTACCGACACGAGTTTACTCAACCAAAGCTCCAAAGATCGCCTCTCCTAAGCTCCAATCTAGTGAAAATGGTAGAATGAGAAAAATGGAAGCAATTTCCAAATACACCGCCAGGTCTTAAAAATTAGGGTCCACAAACCCGCGAGAGGTGTCGCGAACGCAGCCCACTAGGCTGCCAAATGTTCATGAACGCGGGAATAGTGCCACGATTATGGAGCGTTGTTCACCTACAGACGCACCCCAAACCTCCGTGATGTGGTGCCTCAGTTTCCCTCCCTCCCCGAATGTGCTCGAGGACCCGCCAATGTTGTCCCCTTGCACCAGATAGTAGAAACGAAAAAAGGCTAAGTACAAGTTTTCGATCGAACCCTTGAAAATCGTTCGAAGTCTAATAAAAATAAATTGTTCATGCTACCCTCACTAGATTCTATATTCCAGACTTAATAGAATCATCAGAATTCCGAAAGGATGTCAAATAATAGAATCGCCCTCTCGAACGACTCTTAAGGCTTAAAACTCAATTTCTCACCCCAAATGTCCATAACTCAACCCAAGGCCTCAGAAACCTTACCAACCACCTAGCTAGATAAAAGTCAATTTTTGAGATGTGATAAAACAGACATAACTCCCATCGGACGCTCATAACTCAAAATTGTTGATCAATGTAACACCCCGTATTCTACACAGACCAGAAATGCAGATTTCCAGAAGTTGCAGGTGCCACCAACAGAGCCACCTACGGACTGTAGGTTGACCCACGGACCGTAGGTGCGGACCGTGGTTGGCCACCTGCAGCTCCCTCCCTAAAACCCATTAAAAATCCTGGTAAGTCTGGACCTACGGACCGTAGGTCAGACCACGGTTCGTGGTCCAGGCCGTGGATCAAACAACCTCAGACCCATTCTCTAAAGCCAACAAACAGTTCCCTCGGTCAATTCCGTCGGTGGTCCCAACAACTTTTAAGTTAGGGGTCGTTTTCTCTTTTCCCTATGCGTTGGACACCTAAACTACGTTGTTTAACCCCTAAACTTTGTCGTTTTGGTCAGTTTTAGTCTAGTAACTTAATCATACTTTACCCTAAGAGATTCATTCACAAAAACACAGAAAAACTTAGAGAAAAAAGGAGAAAAAATTTGACCAACCCTCTCCAAGAACGCAACAAGGTTTCCTCCTAGCCCATCCCCGAAATCGAAAGATTTCTCCGTGGAATTCGCCACCAGGTATGTGGGATTTCACTAGTGGGTTCCTTTCACCCATTAGGTCCCTAGATTTCAGTCAGAATTTTTATTCCCTAAATTTTGCTTAGACCTAGGGTTTCTAGAACTTCAGATAATTGTTGTGATTTAGCTGTTAGATTAATCCTAATGAGAATATGACGTTTTTCGTAGCAATGTTGCTCAATTTTGGTATGAAATTCAGAACCCTAGTTGTGTAGATTCGTTTAGTTCATGAATTACACATGCTAGGTCAGTTTATTCAGATATACATGACCCAGTTCTTAATGTTTCATTATCAGTACATTAATGTTGCATTTTCAGTTAGCATATCAGTATTTTAAGCTATTCAGTAATACAGAATTCAGTCATGTTGTATTTTATACATTCTAGTTGGGAGTAGGATTAATACCGAGTTGGACTAGGGTCAGTCACCCTCATACTCCCAAAGCTATGTACCCCTATAGGTTAAGTCCTCTTTGTGGGCAACATTTTAAGTGATCACACCAATCATGACTTTATACCCCTGGCAAGGTATATTGGGTCCTCTCGATGGGGTGTATACATTAGACTCCACAGATAGCTCTCGTGGTTTAATGTCGGTCAATAGTAGCTCCCACAGTCAGACTATATTGTATTTGACCAGGTTACTAGTTACAGTTCAGTATTCAGTTTCAGTATGTTGCGGACTTGGTTATTACATTCAGTTTAGTTCATATTTAGCATGTTTAGTAAATTCTTCATGTTCACCTTGTATCATTGATCAGTATGCTTTATTTCAGTTATGTATATGTTGTTCAGCTTTATTCTATCCTGCATCCTGAGTACCTTTTAAGTACTGATGTATACTATGTGCTACATCTTCTCGTGATGTAGGTTCAGGTCATCGACATTCAGATCGTCCGGTTCCCGATCACCAGCTCAGCAGTATCAGTGGTAAGTCCTCATTCTTCGAGGACGACTGACATGTTTTCCATTCGGTCTTTCAGTTTTTGTTTTGCTAGAGTTAGCTGGGAATGTCCCAACATCTCTAGTCAGTTAGAGGCTTATTTCAGACATAGTTAGAATCACCTTGAGTTTTGAGTTTGATCTTCTAGTTGTTATTAAACTTGTATTCAGTTTTATATTCAGACAATATTGGTTATTCCCCTTCTTTTTAGTTTATCTCATGATTTAAGCTTCCACAGGGTATCTTCTATTTCAGTAAATTGTTCATATGCTTATGATATGCCAGCTTAGGCTTAGCTTGGGGTCACTCGTGATCCTAAGTCATGTGTTTATGTCCAGGGGGTAGCCTCGGGGTGTGACAAACTTGGTATCAGTGCATTAGGTTCAAGAGTCCTAGGATGTCTGAAAAGCCGCACTAAGTAGAGTCCATTTCATGGGTGTGAAGCGTGCCACATATGAGGGGAGGCTACGAAGTGTTTTAGGAAAAACTCCACTTCCTTGTTATTTTTATCGTGTGTGGGTATGATATTCTATCTAACTCGATGTTATGCATTTTCAGATCATGCCTCCTCGTAGAGCTTATGCAAGGAATGTTAATTTCTGCAATGCTAACGTAGTTCCTCCAGTCCCAGAGCATGAGGTTTCGAATGCAAAGTTTCAAAATGTCATTCAAATTTTGGTCCAAAGTGCAGCCAACCAGAACAATCAGCAGGTTCCAGTTCCTACTAATGGTAATGGTGGATCAGTGGAAGCTAGGGTCCATGATTTCGCGAGGATGAATCCTCCTAAGTTTCTAGGGTCATAAGTTAGTGAAGACCCCCAGAACTTCATTAATGAGATCAAGAAAATCTTTGGAGTGATGCAAGTGATTGGAAATGATAGAGTAGAGTTGACGTCCTACCAGCTCAAGGATGTAGCTGACACTTGGTTCATGCAGTGGAAGGAAAACAGGGGTGAGAATGCAGCTTTTGTGACTTGGGAGTGTTTTACTGGAGCTTTTTTGGATAGATTCTTTCCACGAGAGTTGAGAGATGCCAAAGCTCAGGAGTTCATGAATTTGAGGCAAGGTTCTATGTTGGTCCAAGAGTACGGACTTAAGCTCACCCAGCTCTCCAGGTATGCTCCGCATATGGTTGCCGATCACAGGGCGCAGATGAGTAAGTTTCTATTTGGGGTATCTGACTTGGTGAAAACAGAGTGCAGAAATGCTATGTTGTTGGAAGATATGAACATCTCTATCATGACTCATGCTCAACATTTTGAGGGAGATAAGCTTAGGGAACAGGCTAAGGATAACAAAAAGGCTAGGACAGGCAACTATGAGTACTCTCAGCAGAAATCGAGTGGTGGAAATCGTTCAACTTTTCAGTAAAAATCTTCAGCTCCAGCACCTTTATCAACTAATGCTCCATCCCCCAGGTTTCGGCAGGATCAGAAACTTAGGTCATTAGGCTCTAAGTCTAAGGGGAGTGTTTTAGGTACCAGGACCTACCCAACTTGTCCAAAGTGTGGTAAGAACCATCCAGGCGCGTGTCTTGCAGGAAAGGATAGATGTTTTGGGTGTGGTCAGACTGGTCACAGGTTGAGAGATTTTCCTTTTTCTAAACACGGACAAGGAGGTAACAATAGCAGGGCTCAGTCTAAAACTCCAGAAGCACCAGTAGGTTGCCCAACTCAGCAGGGTGCTTCATCTGGTACAGGTGGCGGTTAGCGCCAAAACAGGTTGTATGCTCTCCAGGCTCCTCAGGATCAGGAAGATTCTCCTAGTGTAGTCACTAGTACGTTACGAGTCTTTCATTTAGATGTTTATGCTTTGTTAGATACAGGGGCTACTCTTTCCTTTGTAACTCCCTATATAGCAGTAAATTTCGGTGTCAGTCCAGAAACTCTTTCAGAACCCTTCTCAGTCTCTACTCCAGTCGGTGACCCAGTTATAGCTAGACGGGTATACAAAAATTGCACTGTCACAGTCACCTCAGCAGATCTCGTAGAGTTAGAAATAGTAGACTTTGATATCATTCTAGGCATGGATTGTTTACATTCCTGTTATGCCTCAGTCGATTGTAGAACTAGGATCGTTTATTTTCAATTTCTAGATGAGCCAATCCTAGAAGGGTAGTAGCTCAGTGTCTATGGGTCGATTTATCTCTTACCTTAAGGCCAGAAAGATGATTTCCAAGGGGTATATCTATCATCTAGTTCAGGTTAAGGATTCAATCTCTGAAATCCCAACTCTTGAGTCAATTCCAGTAGTAAATGAGTTCCCAGAAGTGTTGACAGAAGATCTTCCCGGAGTTCCTCCTGAGAGGGAAATCGACTTCAGAATTGATCTCCTTCCAAATACCCAGCCTATCTTTATTCCTCCTTACAAAATAGCTTCAGCTGAGCTTAAGAAATTGAAAGAGCAGTTGAAAGACCTTCTACATAAGGGTTTCATCAGACCCAGCATTTCCCATGGAGTGCACATGTGTTGTTCGTGAAAAAGAAATATGGTTCTCTCAGGATGTGCATTGACTATCGGGTTTTGAACAAAGTCACAATCAAGAATAAGTACCCTATCCCCAGGATTGATGACTTGTTCGATCAACTTCAGGGTTCTAGTCATTTTTCAAAGATAGACATCAGATTCGGTTATCATCAGCTCAGAGTCAGAGATAGTAACATCCCAAAAATAGCTTTCAAAACTCGGTATGGTCATTACAAATTTGTAGTTATGTCATTTGGACTAACCAATGCTCCTGCAGCTTTCATGGACTTAATGAACAGGGTGTTCAAGCAGTATTTGGACTTGTTCGTTATCGTCTTTATTGATGATATCCTCATTTATTCTAGGAATAAGGAAGAACATGTGACTCATTTAAGGGTTGTCCTGCAAACTCTCAAAGATCACCAGTTATTCGCTAAGTTCAGCAAATGTGAGTTTTGGTTACAATCAGTTGCTTTCCTTGGTCATATAGTGTCTATCGAAGGGATCCAAGTGGAACAATGGCCCAGACCTACCTATCTAATAGATATTAGATGTTTCTTGGGTTTAGCGGGTTATTACAGAAGGTTCGTGGAAGGATTTTCATCCATAGCTTCTCCATTGACTTAGTTGACTCAGAAAAAGGTCAAGTTTCAGTGGTCAGATAATTGTGAGAAGAGTTTCTCAGAACTTAAAACTAGGTTGACTATAACTCTTGTTTTGACTTTACCAAAGGATTCAGACGGTTATGTGATCTATTGTGATGCATCCAGAGTCGGCTAGGTTGTGTGTTGATGCAGCGAGGTAAGGTTATAGATTATTCTTCTAGAAAGCTTAAGGTGCATGAGAAGAACTATACGACTCATGACCTCGAGCTTGCAGAAGTAGTATTTGCCCTAAATATTTGGAGACATTACTTGTATGGTGTTCACGTAGATGTGTTCACAGACCATAAAAGCCTTTAGTATGTGTTCACCCAGAAAGAGTTTAATCTTCGCCAGAGGAGATGGTTTGAATTCCACAAGGACTATGATATGAATGTGCTTTACCATCCTTGTAAGGCCAATATAGTATTCTTAAGATGGGTGAGTTGAGATAGTAGATCCTTTCAGAAGCCCATAACTCCAGATATTTTATTCATCCAGGTGCCACTAAGATGTACTGTGACCTGCGGGAAGTCTTTTGGTGGAATGGCATGAAGAGGGATATAGCAGATTTTGTGGCTAAGTGCCCTAATTGTCAGCAGGTGAAGGTAGAACATCAGAAACCAGGAGGTATGACTCAAGAGATTAACATTCCTACATGGAAGTGGGAAGTGATCATCATGGACTTCATTATGGGTTTGTGTCGTACTCGCAGACATCATGACTCCATTTGGGTAATAGTAGACAGAGTTACTAAGTCTGCTCACTTTTTGGCAGTTAAGACACAGATTCGGCGGAGGACTACGCCAAGCTTTACATTAATGAGATAGTTAGGTTGCATGGGGTTCATTTGTCTATCATCTCAGATAGAGTTCCTCAGTTTACCTCTCATTTATGGAATTCATTTCAGAAAGGTCTTGGCACTTAGGTTAATCTTAGCACAACATTTCATCCTTAGACGGATGGTCAGGCAGAGCGTACCATTCAGACCTTGGAGGACATGTTGAGAGCCTGCGTGATCAATTTCAAGGGAAGTTGGGATGATCACCTACCTCTCATAGAGTTCTGCTACAATAATAGTTATCATTCTAGTATTCAGATGGCCCCTTATGAGGTATTGTATGGGCGTAGATGTAGATCACCAGTTGGTTGGTCTAAAATAGGTGAAGCAGCTTTGATTGGTCCATATTCAGTTCATGATGTTATGGAAAAGGTTCAGCTCATCACATATAGACTTAAGACCTCCCAGAGTCGTCAGAAGTCCTATGCAGATGTAAGGAGAAGGGACTTGGAGTTCCAAATTGATGATTGGGTTTTCCTGAAAGTGTCACCTATGAAAAGGGTGATGAGATTTGGCAAGAAAGGGAAGCTCAATCCTAGATATGTAGGCCCTTACAGGATCTTGAAAAGAGTTGGTAAAGTGTCTTATGAGTTAGAGTTGCCCGCAGAATTAGCAGCGGTACATCCGGTCTTTCACATTTCGTTGTTAAAGAATGTGTAGGTGATCCAGCATCCATAGTACCATTGGAAAGTGTGACTGTTAAGGATAGCCTCTCTTATGAAGATGTTCCAGTCGAAATTCTTGATCATCAGGTTCGAAGGTTGAGAAACAAAGAAGTCGCTTCAGTTAAGGCTTTGTGGAGGAGTCAGTCTGTAAAGGGAGCTACTTGGGAAGTAGAAGAAGCCATTAAGGCCAAGTATCCTCATCTCTTTCTTTCTGATTCCATTCCAGCTTGAGGTAATAGTTCCTCTTCAGTATTTAAGTTACTCTTGCATAAATTCAGTCTTATTATCATGTTCCTTCAGTTATACTTGCATTTTTAGCATATTTGCATGTTCTTGGAACTTAGTTCAGCCAGATTTCAGTTTCCAGTACTTAGTGGTAGGGACTGCCGCTTTTTTCCTCCATATTCAGCTAATTTAGTCTTCATTCAAGGACGAATGTTCCCAAGGGGGAGATAATGTAACACCCCGTATTCTAGACAGACCAGAAATGCAGATTTCCAAAAGTTGCAATTGCCACCAACAGAGCCACCTATGGACCGTAGGTTGACCCACGGACCGTACGTGGGGATCGTGGTTGGCCACCTGCAGCTCCCTCCCTGGAACCCAGGAAAAATTCAACTAAGTCTAGACCTACGGACCATAGGTCAGACCACGGTCTGTGGTCCAGGCCGTGGTTCAGACCCCCTCAAACCCATTCTCTGAAGCCAACCAATGGTTGACCAGCACGGACCGTTGGTCCATCCACGATCTATCGGTCAATTTCATCGGTGGTTACGACAACTTTTAAGTCAGGGTTTGTTTTCTCTTTTCCCTATGCGTTGGACACCTAAACTACGTTGTTTAACCCTTAAACTACGTCGTTTTGGTCAGTTTTAGTCTAGTAACTTAATCATACTTTACCCTAAGCAATTCATTCACAAAAACTCAGAAAAACTTAGAGCAAAAAGGAGAAAAGAGTCGACCAACCCTCTCAAAAAACGCAACAAGGTTTCCTTCGGTTCCAGCCCCGAAATCGAAAGATTTCTCCGTGGAATTCACCACTAGGTATGTGGGATTTCACTAGTGGGTTCCTTTTACCCATTAGGTCCCTAGATTTCAGTCAAAATCTTGATTCCCTAAATTTTGCTTAGACCTAGGGTTTCTAAAACTTCAGTTAATTGTTGTGATTTAGCTGTTAGATTAATCCTAATCAGCATATTACATTTTCCATAACTATGTTACTCAATTCTTGCATGAAATTCAAAACGCTAGTTGTGTAGATTCATTTAGTTCATGAATTACACAAGCTAGGTTAGTTTATTCAGATATATATGCCCAGTTCAGAATGTTTCATTATCAGTGCATTAATGTTGCATATTCAGTTAGCATATCAGTGTTTTGAGCTATTCAATATTACAGAAATTCAGTCATGATGTATTTTATACATTCTAGTTGGGAGTAGACTTAATACCGAGTTGGACTAGGGTCAGTCACCCTCATAGTCCCAGAACTACGTGCCCCCATAGGTTAAGTCCCCTCTATAGGCAACATTTTTAGTGATCACGCCAGTCATGCCTTTATACCCCTGGCAAGGTATATTGGGTCCTCTCGATGGGGAGTATACATCGGACTCTATGGATAGCTCTCGTGGTTTAATGTTGGTTAATAATGGCTCCAACAGTCAGACTCGATTGTATTTGACCAGGTTACCAGTTACGGTTTAGTATTCTATTTTAGTATGTTACAAACTTGGTCATTGCATTCAGTTTAGTTCATATTTAACATATTTAGTAGATTCTTCATGTTCACCTTATATCATTGATCAGTATGCTTTATTTTAGTTATGTATATGTTGTTCAGCTTTATTCTATCATGCATGTTCAGTACCTTTCAAGTACTGACACATACTCTGCGCTACATCTTCTCGTGATGTAGGTTTAGGTCCTCAGCATTCAGATCACGCATATATCGATTCCCGATCACCAATTCAGCAGTATTAGTGGTCAGTCCTCATTCTTCGAGGACGATTGACATGTTTTCCATTCAGTCTTCCAGTGTCAGTTTTTCTAGAGTTAGTTGGGTGCATGTCCCAGCATATCTAGTCAGTTAGAGGCTTATTCCAAACATAGTTAGAAACAGCTTGAGTTTTGAGTTTGATCTTTCAATTGTTATTGAACTCATATTCAGTTTTATATTCAGACAGTATTGGGTATTCCCCATATTTTTAGTTTATCTCATGATTTAAGCTTCCGCATAGTATCTTCTATTTAAGTAAAGATGAAAAAGTCATTAATATGGACTCGGCTGGAGGTGTTTCTACGTATATCTTGGTATTTTCTTATGAATAAAAGGTAATTCTCTTCCCCTTTGGTTTCTATGGTGTATAATAGATTCTATTTCAAGTTTATTTCTCAAATCAATTTATCATAAGCAAATAATATCAATTCTAGGCTTTGATTTAGCAAAACTGGTGCTTTCCTAGAAGAAAAAGCTAAGAAATTGTACTAGCTATATGTCACACCCCGTGCTAATACCCTGGATTTGACTGGCACATGGAAACCATTTATGGTCCAAAGCGAACCCTTAACCTGGATGACTATTGAGAAGAAGACTAAACATACATGTGGAAGCCTTATAAAATGAGAATTTAAAATCAGATAAATGTATCTCATGCAAAAGTCTGAAATAAATCTAAATATGAATAATGATAATAATGTTTAAACTTCTAAATACAAAAGACTGAATTGACTCACCGACTTTTTCTATCTATGAAGTATCTACTAACTCAAAGATAAGTGTCGGGACAGGACCCACGACTACCTAAATATTCAACGAACAATGACTAAAAAATTAAATAAACTAAACTAACTAAATTAGAGCCCTCTGGAAGTAAGGAGGTCTCTCCAAGTGTTAGTGAAAAGTGATCTTACTAAATGTCTTGTATTAAGAGTACCTGAAACTACATCATAAAATGATGCAGCGTCAAATGACGTCAGTACATGAAATGTACGGTATGTAATAATACTGAATTAAATAAATAGTTGAACTAAAAAGAAACTAAAAGTAACTTGGTTGAAAGTAAAGCATGAACAACAAATGAAATCATTAAAGCTCTTCAATGAAATATGCAATAATAGCAAAATATTAAAATAATATACTTTACTTTTCTTGGAGAGTTTCTCTAAATGACAACCATCACTATGATTATCGTGATGATACAACCTCTAGCCCACGTTGCCAGATCCATCCTATACCTTGTTGGAGTATAGGACAAGAACACTTAACTTATGGATCCATCTAAAAACCCTCAATAAGGTTGTGAGGAGTCTCTCAAATCAACAACACAATCCTATCTATGTTGGCGAAATAGTTTATGGGTTTTGAGTTGTATTAACTGCTACCCAAATCGATGTTCAATACTACTTCCGAAACATGCAATAATGCTCATACTATAAAGATGTCCCACTTTAGGGGAAAATTGAAAATCTAATACTTTGTGTCTATGCTCAATAATACTTCTTTAAAACGGAATTGAACATAAATGAACTTGGCTATACTTTTCTGAAAATCGTGTTTTGACTCACTGCTATGCATACTCTTTTACCAATGCACTGAATTTACTTTAAAGACGGACTAAAAATCCATTCTCTAAAACTGATTTTGTTTCCTTTAAACTAGACTTATTTTCTTCACGAAGATAATGTAACAAGAACTTATATATCAAAGCTTTGATAAAATTTATAATTAAATATGGTTCATTAAATGAAATAAGTATGATAATGATTAAGAATCATCCAATAAATAATATGTTGAAATACCCACAACAAAAATAAAAAGTTCATGATAAGGGAGTAAGTACAACATCCGAATGTAGTAAACCCTGAGTTTGAAACCCTAGTTAAATCTTTCTAACTAAATTTTAGATGTATGGCATGAGGAAGAACGCATTCACTCACTATTATAGCCTTACATACCTTGGATCACTCTAATTGAAACCCTAACTTTGAAGAGTAACTCCAAAAGCCTTTTCCTGAACTTTTGGATGAGTTCTTGTTTTCGTTAGATATGGGAGAAAGATTTGATGTTAGAATCTTGTTAAGAATTCATGATTAGAGAGATTGATATTGTTTAGAAATAATTTAGATACATGAGAGGAACATACCTTGGTGTTGGAGATAAGGAGAGGAGAGAATTTGAGAGAAAATAAGTCCTAGGTCGTCCAAGGAGAATTTTATGACGACCCACCAACTTAACTAAATAAATAGCATCTTAAAATCTAGACCCTCGAAAACTGGTCTAGCGCGCTGCGCCCAAGTTAAGGGTTGCGTGGAGCGCAGAACCACTTAAAAATTAAAAAGGCTGCTGGAAAAATGACCTGCCGCGGTGTGCCCATGTTACCAGATTCTCGGAGCGCACGACCAACTTGATGTCCCTCTAGTAAAATGAAGATAACTTTTTGCTCAAGAATCGAATTGACGAGCGGTTAGCGGTGTTGGAAAAAAATACTTAAAGAACTTTAATTTTATAGGTCATGGGGTACATATATCTTACTATTCCGATAGATATGGTTATTTGAAGTTGGTCCTTGTATGAACTCATGTGAAAACATAGCCGATAGAAATACTTTGAACTTTAATTGGATTTTGAGGTACCTTACGACCCTAGACCACATTTGATACACTTACTACACCTAGTAAAGGACCTTAACATATATGTACAACCCAAAGATCATTGGGTTCAGTCTTATACGTATATAGAGGATGGTTCGAATCATTGCTTAGAAGTTGTGAGACATTACACTATGTATTCTACTTTCTACTCAATGCAATACAATGTCTAATATCCAATTAGGTAAAAACTATCTACAATATCCTTGCACAGATCCTCAAAATATTCTTGAAGCTTCCAAAGTACGTAATTGCCTTTTAGACAATTTTGCCCTTTGGAATCACGCTGGCTCACTTCGCTAGCATCTACAAAATGAAGATAAAGACTTGCAGCATGCAAGTGCCTGAAATTCCAAATGAGTCTTCCTTCAATTCTTCCTGCGCTTGGTAAATGCGAGACACATGTGCTGACTTGCAGCACACATGTTCTTCACCAATCCTTAGACAGAATGCTTTCAACTCTAATTCTTTATTTTCTTTGCTTCCAAGAAATGCTTGTATATAAGAGAACAAATGACATTAAATACTTTTAAATAACACTAAAATGAGGCAATTCTTTATGCTTACTAGCTAAATAAGTTTGTAAAATACAAACTCATCAACCGTGAAACTAATGGACAGTCCATCAATTGAGTAGGGCTATCCCTAGACAACTTTTTCACTCACTACCCAAAACAACATTCCACCATTTTACCCTTGAAATCAAACCACGATTCATCATTCGGGCCGTCGATTTTCACTGTTTGACATTGCTTTACCAAAATGCTCAAAAAAATTTACTATGAACACTCAGTTTTAGAAAATGCTTTATATTCTAAGAGAGGTGCTTATTTGAAGTTGATCAAAGTAAAAACTTATACTGAAACTCAAACAGTAAAGAAGTTTTCAACTCAACTTTTTGATAGAGGATTCATCTTATCTTAATTCGTTCCAAAGAACTTACCACACTATAGAATTGACCTATATACCTATATAAAATTAGAAATTATCGGGTTTGAATCTATACGCATATGAAGAATGATTATAATTTTAGGTCAGAATTTTTGGAGTGTTACATCTCTCCTAACTAGTGGGTGCTACATGCCTTTTTTGTAGGACCAGACATCGTCGAATGAGATTCAAAGACCATAAATGATGGCACTGATGCATAACTATTTTCTGAAAGAAGTCTTTTCAAGTGTTCTCCATCCAAAGTATCAACCCCTCCACTTCTCACATATATTTCATTAAGTATCCAAAATGTAGGGGACTATTTGTGTGGGGTGTAATCGATCTTGGAAGAAAGACCAGTTAGGATTTGGCATGTACCACCATCATATTAATCAAACCTAGTCTCACGATGGAGCCTCCAGACGAATGACATCTTACAACTAATGTCATCGGTGTATCTGTGATAAGTTTGTAATGACCTGGTTGATCTTTTTTTTTAATATTTTCATGATATTACTATTCTACCTTTCCAATCTTGACCCCGAGTCTCATATATTTGAGTTTTGAAAGTTTGTTTCAAACTTCGAGAAAAAAATTGAGAATTTGAGTAAGTTTGTAATTTTGAAAGGCTAAGTTGCTTAAAAGGTGTTTTCATAGTCTTTTGGAGTTTTGAATGTAGAAATGGAATTCCATTGATTCTATTAGTTTTGGAATGTGGAAATTGGTTTATAAGAGTTGTCGGTTTCAAATTCAGAGTCATTTTGAGGATTTGAGGTCCTAAGTTGGGTTGAGATTTTTGCCTTTGGGTTGACTTTGGTCAACATTTGGGATTTAGATGCTCGGATTGGAATTTTGAGAGTTCCATTGGACTTGAGGGATGATTTTAGACCTAGGTGAGATCTTGGTTGAATTTTTAGAGGTCTCAAGCTTGATTTGACCTTTTTAGGGGTTATGTTCATTCCTTGTGACTTTCACGAGTTCCGGGTCAAAGAGACCTCATATTCGTGTTTTGATAGATCTATTGTATCTCGAACATAGATTTTATTCAATTTGTATATATGGTTTGTGTGTACGGGGTTCTGAACGAATCTTGATGTCCTCTTATGATTTTTGAATTGGCTGATTTTTCTGTTCTGGATTGTTGAAGCCAACCCTCCGTGATCGTGAAGGGGTGACCGCGTTCGCGGGAGATCAAAGTTTTGACCTCCACATTCACAGAGTGTAGGGAACATATGCCGGCTCATTTATGAGTTGTCCGGCCGCGTTCGCAGACAGGGGTCTGTGTTTTCGGATGACCTGTGGCAGTGTTTTGATCTAAATTCGGGGTTTCTATTCCATTTTCCATTGTTGGAACTTTGAGAACTTTGTGGGGGTGATTTCTAGTGGGATTTTCAAGATAAAATAGTTGAGTAATGTTTCTTGACTTTAAATCTTCAATTACCCATTATTAATATTGAATTTATGTGTTCAATTCAAGATTTTAGATTGATAAATTGAGGGTTTTCATGTAACAACCCATATCTGAAAGAGGGTAAGATAGCTGATTTTAGAAGCTACAGGTGCCAGTCACGGTGGCCAACCACAACCCGTGGGTAAGACCACGGACCGTAAGTGTGGTCCTTGGTCAGTGGCACCCAAGTCCATCAAGGGATCAGGAACCACGGCCTGACAAATGGACCGTTGATTAGACCACGGTCCGTGGTCCAGGGTCCATGAACCAAGACCCCAAGATGTGGTCTCTGATACGAACAACGGTCGTGCAGGACGGACCGTCGTCCTGTCCACGGACCATCGATCATGGTCGTGGATGGTGGGGTGGCAGTTAAGTTTAGGGGTTGTTGGGTCTTTTCCTAATTAATCTAGCCTAATACTATGTCGTTTTGTCTGTCTAAGACCCCTATATAAGTATTTTAACCCCCAAATTTCCTAATAGAAATCATTCTCTCAATTCACCAAAAAGAATAACTCTCCAAAATATTTCTCTTTATAGAACTTGAAGAAGAAGAAGGATTCAACCTAGGGTTTCAAGTCAAAGTCTCCATTCCTCCATTGAAGATAAGCAATTGTCTTTGAGGTAAGATAGTTTTCCTCCATGGATTCCTTCCATTCATGGAGTTCCCAAATTCTCCTATTTTCAAAGTTAGAAATCCCCAATTGAGTTAGGGTTTTCTTCTATTGTCATGGGTTCTCTTGACTATTTATTTGAATGATTGAATTATGATCTCTTATGCACGAATTGATGAAATACTATAATTTTATGATGAATTCCCTTATGAACCCATGTAATCCCTATGTTTTCAAGTTATGAGCATATGATGTGGCATTTTGATTATAAAGGAAGAGTTTTAATTATGAAATTAAGCATGTATTGATAGAGTCCCATGAATTTATGATGAAATCCATATCTAATCTATGTTTTCTAAATGTTGATGATTGAAAGCAGGTTGTGAATCTTGAAAGGTAAATTATGAAATTATGCATGTTCTTATGAAATTTGTGCAAATGTTTTAGGGATGATTTGAGAGTAAAGTATCAATGATGATGATGTTGTTGTTGTGTTGTTGAAGGATTGGTTCTCATAATACACATGGAAGCATGATGTGAAAGGTTTTTCTCACATAGTAAGGATTCTAGGGTTGAAAGGTCTTCTCACCTAATTGAACCAAAGATTAAGAGCTATCTTAATGCCTTAGCTTGGATTTGTTATTGAATGATACATTTCCATGGATAATGACTTAGCTTGGATTGACAAGATGATGTGCCCTTCCATGGATAATAAGAATGAGTAAGAAATGACTATTTCGTGAGATTTATGCTTAGCACCGAGAGGATACTGAGATGGAAGCTCTCCTGTTAGTAGAGGTTGGGTTTCTAGAAACAATCTCCTTATCTCTTACCTATGTTCCCCCATAGGATGATTGTCTAGATAGACATTAGCTAGTGGATCCACCTAAGCTAGAATT
>NW_006238954.1:254480-269363 GCF_000226075.1 Solanum tuberosum
TAATAATGAACTAAGGTTACTTCAAGAAGTATCTCATATGTGTTCAAAGGTTTAAAGATGTTAGCTTGCATTGACCATGTTTTATGACTTATGCTTTCTAACCCTTTCATATCATGTTTAGCTTGGTCAATTGCATGTCATGAAATGCCCTATTTTAGCATGATTTAAATTTTTTATGCATAGCTATCATACTTGGTACGTTTTTTTGTACTAACGCATAGGTCCGACAGTCAAGTTTCTCAGTTTTGTGGCTAGTGGTTGATTTCGATATTCCCGAGCTTTGGTGAGTCCTCATATTTCGAGGATGGACTTTCATTGTTTTAGTTTCTTTCTTACATTCAGTTTTGGATATGATGTATGGGCTAGGCTCAAATTCATTCTATTGTATTAGATGGCTATTGAGACAAGTGTTTTAGACTTCCGCTTTCTTTTATAAAAATGCTTGGACTTGAAATGTGTTTTATCTCTTATGTTCTATTTCTTATGTTATGAATTCTAAGTGGTTTGTATGGGGTCTCTCAGGGTCATATACGCCATGTTACATCTAGGGTGTACCCCTAGGTGATGTCCTTTCATGAATTTGAGTTGTTGAAGTAAAATTGGGTTTGTGAAATGATTTCAAATCCTTTTTCGAAATGGTTTTCACCAATGAGTTCCCAATGTATTGAGTAATGTTTTCAAGTAAAGATTTCGGATTTAAACCTCAATTTCGGAATTGAATTTTTGAGTTGATTGACCTTTTTGTCTCAATTACTTGAGTTGGGTAGTGATAATTCTGTAATCTTATTATGATTATTTGATTGAACTAGATTGTGGGGCATTTGATATCGTTCAAAAGGAGAAGGCTCAATCTTTCGATTGATTAATTGATTAAATTAAGGTGAGCGGCCTCTTAAACTTTATAACCTAGTAGAATCGTCTATTTTCCTTTCTTTGTGTGTTGGGGAGCAATGGGGTTGAGGAAGGGTTCATTGTTCCACTTGTTTAATCTTAATGAGTAATAAGGGGATTAAACAAAAGGTGAATTGTTGATCATAATGCTTGTGAATTTCCTTGTTGTGACCCCTATTTGACTGATTGATAAAGTGCTTTGATGGCACAAATGTGGACTTGAATTGTCTGAATTGTTGTCTTTTTCTTTTGGTGTAACATTGCTTAATTGTATTGATTGTTTAACACCATGATGAGACATGTGATATAAAGCCTAAGGGAAATGATTCTGGCTAATGATTTGACATAAAAACATGTGATTTAATGTTTTTTTGTACTTGTGGTTGATCTACTTGCTACTTGTGATTGATCTACTGCTACTTGTGAATGCTCTACTTGTTACTTGTGAGTGATCTACTTGTTACTTGTGCATTGGCATACTCATGTGTTTTGGTTTTTGAAACTGTGACTTTTGAACTATGTCGTTAAGCCTTGTGAACTGTGTATTGTGAAACTGTTAGTTTGGGTTGATTTCTACGCAGGTTGTAGTTTGAGGAGGTTCGGTTAGGATGAAAGGGGTATTCGATTTCTAGCTAGGTTGCTTTGTTTATTAAGTTTCTTGTTGGGTACTGTGTTATTGGTACTCACCCCTTGCTTATACACTTGTGTAGGTTCCGAGCTTGGACCCCTGTGATCTCCTTCTTCTTTGGATTTTCAGGCTTGTCAAGGATTTCGAGATGTAGCTACTTGTCATCCCGGCAATTTCCCTTGTTCCTTTACTCTATGCTTTGTTCTATTTGAGAAACAAAGATTTTGAGACTTGTACTTATCTTTCGAGTTCTATATTTACATTAGTGGTTTGTAAACGTGACAACCAGGTTTCGGGTGTTAATAGAATGAATAAGTTTTCCGTTTTCATCTTGTTATTTCTTTATCTTTCCGCATTTTCTTTCGTCTCATTGGAATGAAGTTGACTTGTCTTGATGGGAATAAATAAGTATCATCACGTCTATTTTTGGATGGTGACAAAGTGATGTGTCAACATAATCAGGACTATTCCATTATTGGGAGATCGATGACACCGTTTTCACGGGACCTCCACTTTCTAGTTCCAATTCTTTATTTGACTGGTGCGTGTTTGCAGTGACGCCCAATCTGACACCAATCAGCTTCGAGCCTAGCGCCAAACTTCAAACACATGATGATACTTGAGAGCATATTGAAACTAGTCTTTTGTAGAGGGGCTAAGTAGTCGTTTTATAATAGTATCATTAGTTTTTAGCCCCTTAAGTAACCCCTAGCATAAAATAGTGGGCATCCATCTCATCTTCACTTATAAAATAGAACACCATCATCAAGCTTTGAGAATACAAGCAATTCACGATTTTCTTACTTCTTTTTTTTTTTTCTCATTTGTCATCTTTTTCACCCATTCTTAAGATAATTTATATTCTTTCATTCGTACTTGCTCAAACGATTTAGCCAAAATATAAAGGAGTGTGATCGACAATAATAGACTTGCCTTTTATTTAGTGAAAAACATTAATTTCAAAAAAAATTTAAATAGACTTGCCTTTAATTCCATTTTCACAAATTTAAATATTTTGAAATGATATTGATTTCTCCATTAAATTGATGTGAAATAAATAAAAGAGGATTTAGGCAAAGAGTATCCTCAATGCAAGGGACCAGAGGATTTAGGCAAAGAGTATCCTCAAGTCATTACTCTTTGCAGGCCTCCACAATTTACATATTCAACACAATAATTTGGTAGGTTCCTATTTGTTTCCTACTTTCAAATATTTGAATGGAAGGAAAGACTTAGGCCTCATTTGTTTCTATTAGAATTAAGACGTTTGAATTTCAACAAGTACCTGAATATTAAGATGTGCATTAAGATGTAGATGTATATATTTGAATACATATCTGAATATTAAGATGTTGTCTCTAGATCTGAACACTAAATGATTAAGACTATTTGTTTTATAGATGACTAATTGTGTAAATATAGAACAAATACTTAAATTCTAGTAGAACAGAATTATGCTACATTATGGAGTTTGTATATTCAACTATATAAAGCTTATCGTTATCCCGTATGACTTCCACAGAGTCAATTTCCGCTCCTTCTTCATTTGTCACCAAAGCATCTTTTGCTTCAAAACCAAACTTCTGACCTATAAAATAGATAATATTTTAATTCGGAAGAACTAAAAATGGAGAAGAATTTGCTTGAAAAGGTACCTGCAATGCCTTTGAGTTTTGCAAGTGAATCGGGAAGCTTTATTAACCTTCCCGGTTCATTGCACTGAGTTCTTCTCCTGAACTCAGGATGACCTCTGTATATGCTAACTCTAAAAGCACATTGATCTGTATGGCTTTCAAAGTCGTATTTTTGTTCCTGTTCATGCTCCTTATGATCAACTTCATCCATAGTATCGGATATTATTATCCTGTGCCCGACGTCTTGTTTTTGCAGCATTTCACTTAGGTTCATTGATGAAAGCTTGTCCTTCAATGTATCATCAATCTCATCACCGTTTAATAATAAAAGCTTTACCATCTCTAAATGATTTTCTTCTATTGCAACATGGATAGCAGTTGATCTATGTCGATCGTTTGAGTTAACAAGTAATCCATGTTTGAGGAGTTCCTTCATAATTGTTAATTCATTCCTCCTAGCTGCTTTACATAGGAGGTCACCAGAAACATATGGATCAGAAATACATGCCCAATGGTACAGGATTTCAAATATGGGATGTTGTTTTGCTGCTATAGCTTCCCATAATGCGGTGTCACCATTTACATCTGTCATTTATGGAATAATCAAGATATCATATACCATTTGGCCTCTCAAAAATTTTACAGTGACATTTATTGAGGTTGTCCTACCTTGTAAGTGTATGTTACATCCATGTCTGAGAAGCACCATTACACATTCTTCGTGCCCTTTTGATGCTGCTATATGCTGATGCAATGCATAGAGAGAAAAGATGTTGACAAACTCGGATACAACAAGTATATTGGTAACGTAAGAAGTATACAACAAGGGACATACCAGTGGAGTTTTCCCTTTGGAATCACAAATATTAGGGTCTAATCTTGCCTTGAGAAGCTCATCAAGAAAAGCAGCATTGCCTGTACTGGCAACAGTCAACAAATTGATGGACATGTTTGGATCGCTATCTTCGTCCCCAACATCAAGGAACAAATCTGTAAGTCTTAGATCCTTGAGCTTCTTATGATGCTGTAATCAACACAGTATAGGAAAATATTAAGATCCAACTCTGAATTGACACATTTGGAAGATCACTAAGTAGCTACGAATGAACCTGAAGAAAGTTCTTCATCATGGTGACGTTATCCTCTTGCCTGCTCTTCATTGCTTCAATCAAAGAACTTGTTCTTATCTTTAAGAGTTGTGAAAGTGTCCTTGTCCGATACGTGTAGCTCTGAGGCCTACAACAAAAGGCCCCAACTTCTCCAAACATGTCTCCACATCTCAGAGTCCAAACAATCTGTTCATTCTCCATCTCACTATCAATCATTTCCACCTCCCCTGAAACTATGATATAAACCTCATCTGGCGATTCATTCTGCATTATGACATCCTCCCTTGGGGGTATATACTCAGCCTTCATATCTGCAACCTGAGTGATCATTATGATTAGACAAACAACATGCATGAAGATTTATGAACGAGTCGATCTTTTTAGTTCATAGAATTAAATGTCATCTTACAAGGTGCAAGAGAATTTCCCTGGAGATACCCTTGAAAAGATAGACCTTTTCAACAGTTGGCAAAAACAAATGATGTCGGATACTCTTGCAGATTGTCTTGGGAAGTTGTTCAATTAGTTGTTGTTGGTTTAAGCTCTCTGCCTTGAATCTTAAGCACATGTAAGCCAGTATTTGCTCCTTCAGTCTTGGAGGCAAGTGATTTCGACTCACGAAGTTTGAAGCTGACTGTATGCTATTTCTCTGCAAAAGAATTGAACGCCATTTTATCTCGTACACACTATATATGCACTTATTTTTGCACCTGATGCCTATACATTTCAATAAGAAAGTAGCTTACAAATTCCATGGTGCGACTGGTTCCTTCAACAACTAAATTGGTCATGTTGCCAATAATGTAAGCGGTAAGGCCAAGATTGAAGAGCATGTAGAAAATGATGAAGATCATTTCGACAGTGTTAACAGCATGGAGGTCACCATAGCCAACAGTTGTCATTGTGGTGATAGACCAATAAATAGCTGAAATGTACCTAATCCAAAGGCTTGTCTCTCTGAACTTGGGATTCACAGATCCTAACCAAGTATTTCCTTGGTGGGGATATCTGTCAGCCAACAAGTAGTAGAGGCATCCAGCACAGTGCACTGAAAATAGTGTTACCTGTTTCATGCCACACACTCACTCATTCATAAATCTTCAACTAGGAAAAAGATCAAAATAATTCTTTTATGCTCTACTTACAAACAAAAGCCTAGCACATCTGATCCAAAAATAGCTGAATCTCATATCCTTTTCAAGTCTGCCAATCAACATATAGAACAAGTCTAATTAGTAGAATAAAATATGTAAGTTTTATTTGTTCATGTAAAGATGGATCTTGGGCTGTAACTCAACTCCAAAAGTTAGCTCATGTAGGAAGGATTGTCCAAGTCCATATAATGAGACCAAATTCCCATTTCTTTTCTGATGTGGGAATTTTTAACCTTGTTAACTGGACACGATAATATGGGAGGCCAACATCAGTGAACAAAGAATTGGAATGGATGTGACTATGATATCATTTAAAGATGAATTTTGAACCTAACTCAGGAGAGGATTGTCAAGTCCATACAAGGAAACCAATTTTTTATCCGCTTTCCGATGGAATTCTTAACAAGTGAAAGAGAAATTACCGGGTGAAAAATTGCTTAACTTTGCGAAGACGCCAAAATCTGAGGATTCCTAAAACAGAGTAAGAGATGCCAACTTGATGTTTGCCAGTAAACAACATGGCTAGTAAGTCAAAAGGGATGGTAGAGGCCACATCCATCAGAAACCATGTTGATACGTATCTGTAAATATATCATTATTAACTCATAAAAAAACAAAACTAATTAGCCATACAAATACATTACTAGTATATTATTTTAATGTAATCTATACATACTGTAATTCTGAGTAACAGATCTAAGTAACTGCTTAATTCATGATTAAATTAACTTTCTTTTGCATTTCCTAACCGACAAGTTCACATAGATAATACTCCCTCCGTTTCGTTTTTTTTTTCATCATTTCCTTTTTAGTTGTCATATTGCGTTTTTCAAGAGTCAATTTGAGTAATTTTTGAAATTAAATTAGATTATATTTATTCAATATTTTAAAATAAAATTTAAATATTTAAAAACTATACGAAAAGTATTATAAATTACATTTTCTTTTATATTCATATAATAAAAAATTACATTTTAAAGTATTAATTAAAATCCATATCGTTTGACCGTAAAAAAACCGTACAGAGTATCTCCCTGCTTTAGGGACTGACTCAAATAGAATGGGTTGACCCATCAGCCATTTGAGTATAATATCTTACCTAAGTTAATTCAAAATACTTTGACTCGTCACTGGATAAATATTAGTTTGGTCCAGCTCATACATTTTTGATGCTACATAAAAGCAAAAGATATATTCCAAATCTCTTCTTTTTTTTCTTTTGAATTTGACTGTTATAAATGAATAATTTTAAGAAAATATTTTATCAGACTACTCCAAAGTTAACTACATGTGACGATTACAACGTGAAAATTAAAGAATTTAATAGATTATATAACATGTTAAATTATACTGATAATATTTTAAACATTTTTAGAGTTTGGGAGAGAACTCTTTTTTTCCTTTGGACTATTCCCACTCAATAATTTAGGGAATAAATGTACTGTTCAAAATCTAAATCTTGAAAGATGAAAAAGAGAAAAAAAAACAGAGAGAGAAGAAGTTGGTTCTTTGCACCTGATCCCTTGGTGGGGGAAGGACGAATATTTAAAGAGGATCAAATCTATTCGCCATGATTTATCGATAACATATTCATTCACGATAAAAAAAGGAATCATTACTTCTTCAAATTAGAATAGTCACGTTCTTACGCAGCGTTATCAAATCTCTGTTTATCATAAATATATATGGGGAATATAATTATAATATACTCCATACAGTCCATATAAATATGCTTTCTATAGTCCATATTTATACAAATATGTGGAATATAATTATAATTTTTCATTTAATCAATACCAGTTCAAGCCATGTGGAAATATCTAAGATCATAAAAAATAAAAAAACATATAGAAGGAAATATAATTATAAAGTAAGTTTAGGAAAAGAAAAAGAACATATATATTACTCCCCCGTCTCATTTCATATGACTTAGTTTAACTTGATACATAGTTTAAGTAAGAAAGAAAGATTTTTGAAATTTATGGTCTAAAATAAGTTAAATATGTTTATGTGACTGTAAATTATTTCATTAAGGGTAAAATAAATATAGAAATGGGTCATTTTTTTTAAACAGACAAAAAGGAAAAGTAAGTCATATATAAATTGAGACGAAGAGAATACCTCGTAGCAATTTTTCTTCTATCACGAACAAGCAACTGAGAGGTTGAATCAATGTATGCGACGGAGAAGGTCAAGATGATATCAGCGGCAAAAAAGAGATTTACAATATTATCTGCGATGTAAAGCTTCTTGTTTGGATTTAAGTTCATGAATGCTATCTCAAATGGACATACCCATGCACAATATGCCACCAATAGCACCATTAGTGTCTCCCAACACCTACATATATACAAATCTCTCCTCAATTAAGTTACAATTTACATAATTAATATTTGTACTAGCTAGGTAATCAATTAATTAAATAATTTACCTTATAATTAATTAAAAGTGATGTGAATGATTTTTATACTATGGATGATACAACTTAATAAGTTTATCCATGAAACACACACATATAAGCACGAATTCATTTATTCCCGTTTGGTTTTGCAATATCCAGATATATATACACATATTAAAGTTGTTCATAAAAAGTTTATCTGGTGAAGCTCTCACTTGGTATACACAACAAGATCTCTATAAATGGCGTGACTGGAGTGATATGCCACACGACATTAAATCACACCAGATGGGTTTTACCTAACTAAGTTAAAAATAAAAATTAACTGAGACATTTCGTGAGTATGCTCTAAGTTGGAGGTAGCTAGAGTACTCCAACTACCGATGAGTGAAAGTGAGATATCTATTATCTTCATTGAATGCCATGATAACAATCTTTATTATGAGAAAATGATAATAATGATGGGACAAAAGTTCATAGAAATCATTTCTTGCACAACTTAAACCAAAAAAGACAAAGGGGAAGCATATTATTCTTCCATTTAAAATTACCTGTATGTTGAAGTGATAGGTGAGATAGTGTTGCCTTTGTGCAGATCAGTCTGATTCTGGTTATAACCAGAGGAACCTAAAGGAGGAAGAATGAGCTTTGACAGGTTGTGAAAACTCATATTTCCTAAACCTGAATTACCACCTCTCTCATTATTATTATTATTATTATACATATCTTCTTTTGTTTGGATTTTCTCCCCATCTCCATCACTCATGTTTCTATTGTAGAAACCATCTGATGAATATTTCACTTCCATATTCATCATATTAATTATGTAATGGAGGAAGAGAAAAAGAATTATACATTATACTAGAGAGAAAAAGAATTGGATGGTGGTCCTTATATGAGTGGCCCTTGAGAGGTTGTGTATGAAATTAGTTTATCTTATAGAAAAATAGCATCTTATTTTTTTTAGAGCAACTTTTACATATAGCAAATATAAAAATCATATTTGTATGTTATAGATTTTATGTTTGTTAAGGAGCTTTTGATTTGTATAATTCGCTACAAACATCCAATTTTATACAAATTATTCAATTTTATATAAATTCATTTATACATTGTAATTTGTATAATAAGATATGTATTTGTATAATTATAAATGTATAGGACGAAATATATGTATTTGTATTTGTATATACACTTTTCTCTCGCTTTATACAAACACAAACGCATTTTATACATTTTATACCGAAATGTATAAAATGGTTAATTGTATATCAAAAATGGCTAATTGTATATCGAATCAGATGACAAAAAAAAAAAGAATATTTACTGCAAATTACAATTAAAATAAACTATAACTATAACATTTAATTTGAATTAATTTAATAATTTGTTATTTCATACAATTTTCCCTTTTTATTATTCTCATCAGATCTCCAATATAATGCAGACATAGCTATAGGGATATGATATCATGTCATATTTATTGGTTTGGCCTCTTGTGTAAATCAGTGCATGGAGGGCCCTATGCACAGCTTTACCCACTTAAATATTACGGCAGTTATATAACGACGGTTGCAATGAACCGCTACAAATATAATATAATACAAGATTTTTTATATATAAGATTAAACATTTTAATAGCGGCGATTTGTACTTAAGTTATGATGCTTTCAATGAACCGCTACAAATATAATATAATACAAGATTTTTTATACATAAGATTAAATATTTTAATAGCGACGATTTGTACTTAAGTTATGAGGCTTTCAACTGCCACTAACATTTCTTAATTTTTGAAAATTTTCCCAATAGATTTAATATTTTCTTAAAATATAAAACATTAAATATTTTTATATAGACAGACTTCTCATTCTCTTTTCCTTGATTGAAAATTTTGTTGTCTTTTCCATAATTTAAAACTAAATTGCCGCTTCTGTAATGTAATGTCACTTTTGATTTCTGAAGTGATTTTTGAACTATTTTATTCTCGATTTTTAATCTTATCAATATGATATTATTGGGCTCCTTTTGATGAACTCTATCTATTCTTGATAGTTGGGGATCATTTTGGTGATTGTGCGGTTGACGAAGTGCTTTGAGTTGTTCGAGTGAAGTTTCGGCCTTCGAGGTAGGTTTGGTTATCCCTCTTTTAGACTAAGATGAGTAAGTGATTTTTCTTAGGAAGTCAATTGTGAAATTAATTGTAGTATGAGTTTTAGAGGTTGGTAAGTGTTGACCTTCTTGTTTAGTTTGTGTGATGCCTATTGTGATGCTTAGCTTGTCTGGAGGCTTGTGTGATACCTTTAATTGTTTACGGCGTCACGAATTGAATTTAGTGTTTTTAAACCGTTGTAATATATAAAATGATTTATTACGACGTAATATAAATGTTTTTGTAAAAAACCGTTGTAATACGTTTGTGGCAGACAATCTCGAAGTTCAACGAAATCAGTCGAATTCACTTAGAAATCCCAATCGATTATTTCAAATTTTTCATTCCTAATGGAAACAATCGCAAATCAGTCGAATTCACTTCGACAAAGGTTGAAAATCTTTTGAATGATTTAAGAGATTTGCTAGAAAAATGGAGAAATTTGATTTTAAAATGGCAAGGTTTAAAATTACTTGAGGATATGGAATAATGAAAAAAATGGTGAGAGAGAGAAATATAAAAGACAGAATTTGGGTAAAAAATTTAGAGAGAAAAAAAGTAGGTAATGGGGTCTTGTTTTTTTCTTTCACCCGTAATGGAGTCAAAAAGTGGTCCCAAATAAAAAGAAGGAAACTGAATTATATTAGAATACACTTTATTTGCTAAAATATTGACATTTTGACATTTTTAATAATTATTTTAAAGTATAGATATTTTTATTAATTATGTTAGGGATTTGGACTAGTTAGCTAATTTATCCTAGTCTTAGTAGAAGCAAATGGTGTCTTATTCTCATTTAGACCCTTTTAAAGATGCTTTTATTTTCGAAAAAAAATTGTGTTCTATATTTCTTTTCTTTATAAAAATTCAAGTCTCTCTCATTCTCCAACTTTAATAATTACCTAAATTATTTTCCTTGAACTTTTTTTTTTTGTTCTTGCGGCTTGTTTATCAAGAATTAATAAAATTTATTGTAAAATTTTTATTTGACTAACTACAAAACAACTTCATAAATATGTGCTTTTGAAATTAAAAAAAAATGACTACATTATTTTCTAACAATTACTTTATATATATGTATGTATATATATATATATATATGTATGTATGTATGTAGTTCAATTTTATTTTAATCAAACTTAAAATTAGGGGTATAAAAAATGAACCCAAACATAGGTAACCCGTCCAACCCGCCCAGAATTTTAAGGGTTGGGCTCAAGATAATTTGAATTGGGTTCAATCTCAACTCATTCATGCCTAACCCATTTTAAGATAATCCTCAATTGAGCCAATTCAATCTCCAATTTCAACCCGTTTTAAAACTCTTTACTAAGATACATATATTAAAGGTATAAATTATTATCTATTTAACATCTTTTATGATTTATCTATCCATTTGTTACTTTTTTTAAAAAAATCTTTAGCGAAAATTCGAATTGTGATTATAAAAGTTAAATATCACTATGTTAAAATTATTGAGATTAATCGAGTCAAATTGGGCGGGTCAAGACCCAACCCATTTTTAGCCCATTTGAGCCCAAAGTATATTTGAGCGGGTCAAGACCCAACCCGATTCCTATCTCAACCCATTTTAATATCTCCAATTTCAACTCAACCCGCCCATTTGACACCCCTACTTAAAATATTAATTTATAATTTAAATATCTTAATGTTTATCAAAGAGTGACGCTTTTTTCTAATATTTTGTTCATGTAATATTTAACTACTATTTTATTTAAATTATAATATTTATTGTGTTTACAAATTAATAAAATTTATATATACTTATATTCAAATGTTTAATAACAAACTGTCTTAATCATTCAGGATCTAGAGACAAGATTTTAACCATTCAGATATATATTCAGATCAAGACGTCTTAATCTTAATGAAAACAAACGAGGTCTTAGTTATCTTAATTTATATGATATTGTGAAAATTATATGTTCGGTGAAATACGCTTTAAAATCTAAAGATTGACAAAACTTGAACCCAGAGTGCGACATGGTTAAAAGTTAACACAAATACGTCTTCCTATCAAATTTCAATCAAAATGCAAAGCAACTTTCATAGCAAGACTGGATACATTAAAAATACAAAACAATCCTGAAATAATATAATGTATGTGCTCATGAAAAATTGGAAAATGTATAAAAAATACACTGGCGAAGAAAACACACGAAATGCATCATGTATGGATGATACGGTTCCTTAAGTTCTCAAAATGAATGGGTTTACAATAATCACCCCAGCCTACATCCAGGAAGATCGGGTCGTTCCAGTTCACAAAAATGCATCCTTCTCAAGTAGCGTTAGAACTTCATTCTGGTTATTGAGTTTGGCAACATCTATTGGTGTCTTCCCATCCAAGTTTTGAAGTGTACTGCACAGAGAATAAAAATCAAGTAAATACGATAAGAAAAATAAACAAGAAACAAGAGGCAGCAAGGATCATGACATCACGATGCACAAAGAATCAAGACTCACACAGCTGCTCCATTCTCTAACAGCAGTGCTACACACTCCTTTCTTCCGTACCCAGTAGCATAGTGCAGGGCAGTATTCTTATTCTTGTCCAAAGCATCAACCTCTGCCCCAGATTCAAGAAGTACCTGAGCACACTTCACCTGTATAGCAATACAGAGAAACAGCTTAATACCTAGAAAATAAGCTTAACCTTGGCTAATTTCAATGATACTACTTCCTTAAATGGCACCTAGTCCATCTTTAAACCTCCCACATCAACAATGTGGGGAACATCCTTTGGATTTGGTGATTGATGTTTCGATATTCTCGATGGATGGAAGGTTATTGTTACACACAAAAAAGGAAAGAAGAAATTTAAAATGACATTCTACCCTGATGGATTGTACAATAGAAAAGTCTTATAAGACCCGATTTTTGAGGAAACGAAATAAATAAATCATAATACCCAGATAATGCAAGAAACTTGGCCATAAAGAACTGACGAAAATTTTTACTATGGGTGAGGCCCAACCAACCAAAGTTGGAAGAGGCTCCACCCATTTTTTGACATGTGGATCGTGGGGCCCAAACTATTAGTTAAGGCTAAAAAATGAAACCAAAAGGAGAGAGAATGTAAAGTTTGAGTGGGAATTGCAAGATAATTGTGGGGTCCATGTCAATTTCAATTAAATAAATTAAAATATTATATTGAAAGTGGAAAAGTGCAAGGGAATAAAAAGTCATATTATTAGTTGATCAATATTTTTATTTTCTATTTTATATCCACATTTATTTAACGTGTTGAATTGAATATCTATTAAAAATATTATTCTTATATTGAAATTTGTTTACACTCTATTTTCTTTAAACTCGCGTTACTTTTAAAAATAGTTCTATATTACAAGATAAGATAAGATTTGTGTATTTTTTATTGTCTTCAAACTAATTTACTATTAACGTCAAATACCAAATTGAAGACATGCATAATTCTAATCACCTATTAAATAAACCCTTTAATGCTACTAAAGCAATGGGGTGAAGAAATGGAGGACAATATGAAAAAAGAGCGGAAAAAAAGAAAGTGATATCGTTTGTTTTGAAAACTCGAAAATCTCATTAAATGATTGTTGGTTAATTTTATCATGTTGCGTTTCATTTACACAAAATATAAATTATTTCATTAGTTAAATTATTTATCGTAGTGACTAGTGAGAATGTACATTATGTTAGCATTTATTAATTGAGAAAAGGTTCTATACAAACTTGTGGTCCCTCCGTCTCATATTATTTAAAATATTTTTTCGGAATTATTATTTATTTTAGATAATTAAAATAGAGTGTATTAAGAAGAGTTACAAGGCAATTAAGAATTGGGTGGTTAAAATTGAAAATCTCAAAAAATAAATTAATGACTAAAATTTAAATAATTAAAATTAAATTGTGAATTTTGTAATAAATAATACCGAATGAATTTTAGTAGCTCAATTGGTTGATTATATGAATTTTTACATTTTTGTGAGAGTTCAATTTATTTATTTTAGTTTCACTATCTTCAATTTATTTATTTTAGTTCCACAATTATCTTGCAATTCCCACTCAAACTTTACATTCTCTCTCCTTTTGGTTTCATTTTTTAGCCTTAACTAATAGTTTGGGCCCCACGATCCACATGTCAAAAAATGGGTGGAGCCTCTTCCAACTTTGGTTGGTTGGGCCTCACCCATAGTAAAATTTTTCAGAACTGACCCATAGTTAAATTGACAGGATACCTGATCTACAGATAATTCTAAATAAGTTGCTAATTCTTACCATGCCTAGTAAACTGCAAAGAAAATATGAAATCAAAGAGAGGGAGTCGTGGGACTAGATTTTCACGTGTATAAGGCAGCTCCTAATAATAACACTTTAAAATGTACAGTAGTTCCAAGAATTTTTTTTTTTACTTGAAGGAAGAATTGTTCCCTCTGGCTGCAAGTTTTGTAGCTTAGCTAAAGCCATTAGAAAGCAAAATACCTTAGAATGCTGAAATAAACAAAACCCTGGATACACCTGTAATTATATTAAGTATGGCAATGGTCGTAAGGAACATTTTAACTATTTTCTTACCTCCCCATATCCACATGCAAAATGCAACGCTGTCCTTCCTTCTGAATCCTCTTCATCTTTATCAGCACCAGAAGCTATCACATTCTTCAAGCCCTAAAAGAGTACAAGTATAAAAAAACAGATCACAACTAAATATCCAATGAACTCACGGTTTAACAGACTAAAGAAGTTATATTGATATAGAAAGGTGGATCATTCATTACAGCCGCTAAATAAGAGAAAGTTCAAACGACATATCTTCTATTCAGCAATATTCAGTATGTGGACATCAAAGCTCCAGGTATATTCAATTGATCCAAAAATTTGGCCACCAGGATGACTTTAGATTGAGAGAAAGGGGTG
>NW_006238954.1:269714-294055 GCF_000226075.1 Solanum tuberosum
GGGGGGGGGGGGGGGGGGAAGGGGGGCGGGTTAATGTGAGGTGAGGGGAATTTAATGATAGAACACACCTCCACATCGCCCACACTGGCACACTGGTGTACGACAGATTCATCTTCATCTGCTTTTTCTGTTTCATCTGGCCCAGAAACTTCAGCAGAGGTAGCACCCTCCTCTGCAACAGCAAAACCCATTGCTTCACCTAGCTTCTTTAAAACATCTTGATCATTCCAATACCTGAAAAAGAAAAAAGAAAATCATACCTCCAGTTATAGAAACAATCAAAGCATAACACAAGAAGTTAAGAATACTACATAGTTAAGATCAAAGACCAAAGTGCAGAGAACATAAAACCTAGTAAGCTAGAGTAATAGGTAAATCTATGTATCTAAGGAAGAGAACTGATGTAAACAATATGCGAGAACATGGAGCTGCAGGAGCGCACATAATATGTTTTAGGGACACCAGAAGTCCAACATGTTTTAAAGCTCAGAAGGGCTGCAAATGAACAATAGCAGAATGAAATAAATTTCGAAGAACAAACATATTGTTGCATGCTCACATCCATTTCTTCTAATCTCACTCATTTTGTTTCTCCAACACAAATATATCAAAAGTAGCAACCAAAACTTACCTGCTCTAGAGAAAACATAAGATGAGATACTTTAACGAGTACTGGCATTGACTAGTTGATACCGTCAGCAGTCATAAAAGATTCATAACATGTTGTGAGCTCCAGTAAAGATACTAATGCCAGTTGATACCGTCGGCAGTCATAAAAGATTCATAACATATTGTGAGCTCCAGTAAAGATACTAACTTTAATTTCAAATAATCGTTTATGCTCAATATGAGGACACACCACACTTTTTATAACATCGTGGCCTTAACTTAATACTCTTAAGCAGAACAACTTATCCTGTGAAATATCATTAGATCATGGTCCATATTCATTTCAAAAGACACACTCGTGACTCGACAAGGAAAAATTGTAGATCTCAATCTGAAATATCAAATATCCCAAGTAGGATAAGTCTCGTAACTTAGCCACTAGTGTCATCTTTGATACGATCCCAAGCCTTATACTTATCACATGTATGTTCTAAACTACATTAGGTTAAGCAAAAGTGAATGCCACTAATAATGTCAAGTGGGAGCACATATAACCTCATCATTGCAGCTGGACCGCCACTTTCAATCTCTTCAAGAATTGGTTTCAGTGATGGATCTTCTTTGATACATGTCATTCGTTCTTCAAGTTGGTCTTTCTGTGATGACTTTGTCAAATTCTCAAGAATGCTAGACATGGATGGATCCTGATACATACAAAAATGAACATCAATAACACAAAGTTGAATCTTTCTGTACTACGAAATCCAGTGCTAATACAACATGAAACTAAAGATACCTGCATTAATGCACTACCAAGTTGTTCAGCCATGGTCATAAATTGAGGATTTTGCATAACCTGTTGCATTGTAGAGAAATATTGTTGGCTATCAAAGTTGGGGATACTATCTTCCACAGCAGCACCCTGAAAGGTCTTCTGAAGCTGCTCAGCCATCTGATTAAATGAAGGATCTTTTGTGATCTGCTCAGCTAGTTCTTTAATACTTGGATCCTACATTAGCCATGTTATTTGAAAATAAAATAAGATACAAGAAATACAAATGAACATGTCAAGAAACCAAGCAGCAGAACATTTATTAATCGAATTCTGATAAATGCATTGTAGGTTATACTATATAAATAAAATTTCACTAACTGTTTAGATCGCCAAATATTGATGTCATTGCCACGGGCTTTTTATCTTTTTTTAGAGCAGCAGCAGTGGTGCACAAATTGTTCACAATTTCATGTCTCAAACTTCAACCAAAATAACTATTGGTTAGATTCTATTTTATTACTTTCCCACCAGCATCTTTTTTTGATAGGATATCCTATTACTTGAGAGAAAGAAACTGAAAAAGATACCATTGATGTTTTTTCTTCACAATGGCCAGCAAGATAGAAATCACTGAGATTAATCTATTATCAAATGTGACAAAGAGAACTCTTATTTTGTATAGTGACAGATATGTACATTTAATAGTCCAGTCATGGCTGAGAAATCAAAGGGATTTTGAAGCCCAGCTCCAGCTGCAGGGGTTTTCCTCGTCTCTCCTGTTTGTGCTTCCATGGAGGCAGACTCAGAAGACTTTTTACTCTCAGAAGACCCAGACTTCTCATCTGGAAAAAGAGAAAATACAAACCATAAAATAATGTTACAACTTTATGCTCTGTTATTCACCATTCTTTTTAAACAAAAATATGGCACAAAGGCAACTTTGTAGATTCAACATGCAATACCATTGCGTATTTTGTAGAAGGTAAAACAAAATGTGAGTCTTAAAAACAGAAAAATGATAATTCCAGGTGGTGAGAAAACAATGCACAAATCCAGATGACAACTACAAAACAATGATAGGATCCAGATGAGAAATGATGCAATCAAGCTAAAGGAACAAATTATAAAAGCTATGTTGTATCATTAGTGACCTTTTGTTTATCTTGTTTTGTGCCGAGGGTCAACTTCTCTACCTTCTCAAGGCAGGGGTAAGGTCTGCATAGACACTACCCTTTCCAAATCCCACTTGTAGGATTACATTGGGTTTGTGGTTGTTGTATCTTGATTAAGTTTGCATATGCAAAAATTTACTCCTGGACTCAAGTATCTAACGAACCTAGGACTTCCTTCATTCACTAACATGATATGATATACCAATAACCTATGTTGCTCGGACTCTTCAAAAATATCAATGGGTGTGTGTCAGATTCTCTAAAACTAGTGTATTTTTGGAGAATCCGACACGGGTGCGGCATCGAAACGAAGAGTCCACACAACTTAGCCAATAACATAAGGCTGTAATTAGATTTCTTTACAAGTCAATCTGGAATTCAGTTCAATATATCAAATTCCATCATAGAAAAATGACAGAATTACATATCTTCGGGATGAGACATGCTCCCCACTAGGCTGGCCTTTGCTTTGAAAGGTACAATCAGGCATCAGCCAAGTTCGTCTATGTGCCTTTCGTCAGTTAGCATCAGTACCACAAAAGTTTTCTTGAAATCTACGGAGCAAAATAAACATAATGGTTTAACATGGTTGCTTCTTTACTAGCCGGTTTTGGTGTTACTGCTTTCAACATTAGTACAATTCACCTTGACCAAATTAATTCTTGAAATTCCAAATCATGCAAGTCAGGTCGAACTTTAGAAAACTAATGACATCATCATCTACCTACTTCAAATTACATATTTCATCCCATTAGACCTCTCTTGCTCCAAACACCATTGTACGAACATACCACGTCTACTGATTGGGAAAAGTCTGAAAAAAATGATCTTAATACCCAGCAATTGCTCATATTAAGCATCACAAGTTGTAGTGCAACATATTGTATATAGAAAAAAAATTCTCCTTTGAAAATTTTAAAATTGCTCATGAGCAACATCATAGATGCATATATAATACTAGACTAAAATATAACAGGGGAGAAGGAGAAGAGTGAAAAGACATACCTTCTTTTGCAGTCAGTACAACTTTCTCTGCCTGAAGAGAGTGAGCATATATGTATTAGCGTTATTGTTAACCAAAAAATGAAAAATGTAAAAGAACCTAAATCAATCCCCCAAAGAAAACAATCCTCAAACCTACCAAAATAGGGTAAAGAAAGCAAAAAACAAAAAAAAGGGGGTGTAAAATTCACTGTGTTCAACAATTCAAAAATCCAATATGTTATAACAATAGCAGATTAATGATGCAGCGTGATAAGATTTGAATCAAACATACGCAGAGAGGATGAATTATGAAAGTAAGTACCTGAGACATGGCTACAGGGAAAGAAATTGAAGTGAAGATGTGGGGTTTCCTTGGCTTCTTTGCTTGAGAGCTGAGGCTTATTAGAAAGACGACAGGCAACTTTGGGTGTACACCAAGAAATAAATGCCAACGGGAAAGGCTAATTTGCACCTTCGCTCCTATTTTGGGCTGGCTTTCATTTTTTTCCCCAAACACAAACAACTTTTTAACTTTATATTGTGCAACATAATATACCCAAATTATATCCCATACTTTTAAAGAATTTATGTCCCGCTAAGTATAAATTAATTTATGAGGATAAATAATTATTTCGCATGACATAAGTTTATATTATCACATTATTATATCGCATGGATTTTATTTTGCATCCTTAAAGAATTTGTGCTCCGCTAAGTATAAATTCAATTTTTGAACACAAAATTTATAAACCAGCCTATTTAAAGAACAAAAAATTAAAATTATCTCATTTAACGGATAAATCATTCAACTAAATAAATAGAAATAAAAGGATTTTTTGTGAGATAAAGGTCTCCAAGAGGTATAGTAATTAAATGAGAAAATAGTCAGATGACCCCTCAATGTATTACTAGATTTCCAATTACACACTTATATTTTACGGGGATCTTATTACCTCCTTGGACTACTTTAAAATGGAATAAGTAGCTCCTTAAGTGTTGAGTTGACACAAAAAAAAAAGCATTTCACTCTCTTTAAGGAGAGTGGGTTAAGTAATTTTTCTTTTTCATTGTTTGTTCTTTTTCTATTATTTTCTCTCTCTTTCTCATTATCTATCTATTTTCGGATCTAAATTTTGTCATGATTGGAGTTTGAAGGTTTTTCCAGCTTTCCATTTTGAAGTTCATCTACTCAGTGACGGAGTCAAGATTTTCAATAAGGGGGTTCAAAATCTATAGAAATAGACACATGAAGTAGCCGAAGGAGGTTCGACATCTATTATATATACATAAAATATTATTTAATCATGTATAAATAATCTAATTTTCCATCGAAGGGGGTTACCCCTTAATACAATGTGGCTCCGCCCCTGCATCTACTAGTTAATTCTTTTTTTTAAACGGATTAATCCTTAATCTAAATCACCCATCAAATTTTTTTCTTTTTTAAAAAGGATTTTGTGTCTTTACAAGACAATGCTTTTAATTCTTTGAAAAAACACATTTTTTAAAAACTTTTGATTATAAATCCAATCACTTTACGTATTAAGGAGGGTTTAGACTGAACTTATTTTTTGTAGAAGACTGAACTGTCATGCTCCGAGCCTAAACCCTGGACGTGACTGACACTCGAAAATCATTGTTGGTTCTCAAGCAAACTCTTGGTCTGGCTGACAACTTAGAGAAAGACTAATTCAAGCAAGCATAAGCTTAAAACTAAATAAAATATTTAAAACAATTACTAAATCTCAAATCTGTTTGAAAATGTTGAATAATATAATTAAAGTTTAGCATAACATCTTAAAAAGGAGCACTAAAAGACTCTCTAACTCTGCTTGTCCATGGAGCCCCTACTGCCTAAGATAGATGTCGGGATAAGACCCACGACACCTCAAAATACTACTACTATTAAGAAATAAAATTGGAGTCCCCCGAAAGCAAAGAGACCTCACTAAAAGCTGACGAGTGGATGGTGCGATCTCAACGAAGCACATGTTGATGATCCTGAATACATGTATCTGCATCATGAAATGATGCAAGTCGAATGACATCAGTACATGGAATGTACAGTATGTAATAAGGCTAAATGAATCAAATAATTGAACTGAAGGACTGAAAATAACTCAACTAAAGTAAAGCATGAACATAAGGTAAAAAATATTTAAGCTTCACAGTAAAAGATGCAATGATAGCAAACACTGAATTATAGATATATACTTTACTTTAATGGAGATTTTCTCTAACTGACAACCATCACTATGACGAGCCTCGTGTTGATACAATGTCTTATCCATATTACCAGAGTCGCTTTATACCTTGTCGGAGTATAGAACATAACTTTAACATATGGATCCACTAACAAGCCCTCAACGAGGCTGGGTGAAGAGTCACCTGAATTACGGTACGATCCTATCTACGCTGGCGGCACAAGTTATGGAGTTTGAGTTATCTTAACTCTTACATCAAATTGGTGCTCACTACTACTCCCAAAATTATAATGACCCGAAAGGTCAATTCTAGAAATAGTCGCAAGGTTACAATTTTACCCCTCTCGATAGTTACCCCGAGTTATTTTGAATTAGTGGAGGAAGTTAGTTTGAAAATTTTAAACTATTTGTTTAGCTATAGTTAATTAATTAGCAAGTAAATTTTAATTAATTAATTAATTTTAATATGTGGTTAATGGACCAAGTCTATAACTTATTTAATACCATATACTACTTGGCACATATGTTTTTTTTTAAATTTATTTAACGACCCTTGAGGGGGTCAGGGGCTGAGCAGCACCCCCAGGCCTTATCATATATGACAACAAAAATATACAAGGAGGGGGACATAAACCTTACCTCCAATCCTATGGTGGGTCAAGAATCAACCTACCTACTAAGGTAAGTCGACTCAACCCGATACAATAAGATGTAATAATAAACTAAGCACCTAGAGAGGATTCCTCTCTTAATACAAAATTACTAATAATACATAAATAAGGGAGACTCTCCCCTTACACGAAGAAATGAAACTAACTCTACTCAAATTACTATACTTAGATAAGACATAGTAAATGGACTAGAATGTATCTCATAAAATAAGTCACTGTACTAAATCAGTTAAATGACTATAATAAGTATATTTGGTATACTTTTGGTATATAGAGGAGCTTATTTATATCTTGTTCGTGAGTATTGACTTCCCTTGGCTGCGTGAAAGTAGCTTCAGATATTCAAGGTGGTTGTTTGATCCTTTTCAGCTTCGTTCTTCTGAAATTTTGTACTCCCAGTTTCTCCATCATATAGCTACCTTTTACTGCATGGGGAAATTGATAATGAGTATAGTAATTCTGTACAATATCTTGTTTATGGCTATGTTTTGCCAAAAAATCTGTTGTGCTATTGGTCTCCCTGTAAATATGAACACATTGAAAAAACACACATTGGTTAGCAAGCAGCTGCAATTCCCGTATGTATCTGTGTATCCTCCAAAGAGGATTAGAAACCTGCAAGAACCACTTAGTTAGTAATTCCGAGTCAACTTCTAAAATGATATTAGTGTAACCATGTTGTATGCACCAGTTTAATCCATAACAGGTAGCCTGCACTTCAGCTTGATTATTTGTCCCTTCACCAAATGGTAAAGCAAAGGCAACTTGGCACATATGTTGATATAACTTAAAAGGAGTTTAACAGTTTTTAGATTATAATTGAGAGAAATCAAAAAGAAAAACAAGAGAACGCGTTAGAGAGCAGAAGATCGTGGTGCTTAAGGTAAGGTTTTTTGCTTAAGAAATATTTTGTTGGTAAATTTGTTGAACTTTAACAATTGGATGATTCCAATTGGTTAGTAAGTAGAGGTTAACAGTAGGTATGTATATGTACGACTGCTTGGAGAAAAGAAATAAAAGGAATAAAAACTAATGGATATTGAATTGTGTTTATAAGGTGGAAGTGATAGACTTCTGAAAAAGATGTGTGGTTAGATTCGGAATGTTCAACAATTTGAAGGGGCTAAGTAAAGTGATGACTCGATGATTCTTTTTTAGAATATTTAAATAATGAGGTTTAACAATGATTTGAGGGGCTTCATGAACGTGTTATATCTTTTCAGGCTAGTTACCCTAGCATAGAGAATAGTACTTGTATGGTATAGGCAATATCTAGAGTGGTTCGACAATTGGAAGTGGAATGATTAAAGGGATGGTTAGATAACGAACACAGTAACTTTGGAAAATATAGTTCGTAAAGTTATGATAACATGTATGGGTTGCTTAGCGAATGATGAGGATGATGTTGCGCCAATTGAGGTCAAAATATCTACTACGATTTATTTATTAAGTGTATATCAAAGAGGGTCATGATACGACTACTATAATTGTATCGATTCTTACTTGTTTAGAGTTATGGAGTGTGTTACTCCTGTTATCGACCTGATCTACGAAGGGATGCATATTGTTTTGGACGAGAGACCAAACTGATTTGGTAGTGTATTGTAGTTACTTAATGTGCAGAAATGCGTAGGCTATTTGAGTACAATCTTCTTGAGGGGTATGATGTGTTTTAGTGGTGGATCTAACGGACTTTCATGATATGGTACTAGTTGTATATGGAAACGGATACGTTGATTGTCAAGTGCGAATAATAACTACTTAAAGAGTTATCAGTTGTATCACATGCTCGTATAATGAGATTCGATGTTGCATTCACATATGAGAAACCAACTAGTTTGTTACTGCAGACGCTTGGGTTAAGCCTTATTTATAAGGAATATTTTAGTGGTGGATCTTTGGTACGGTATTAATGTGTTTAGGTTGTGAAGTCTATTACGAGGATTCTAATTGAAGAGTGGTGATTTTATTGTAAGCTCCAAGAGACTGGATCGATATCAAAATGACAAATTGTAACACCCCGAAATTAGTAGGCTAAACTAGAGCTTAATGTGAGGGTTAGAGTCATGGATGTAACTCCCCGTACCCGAAATAGAAAAGTGTAGCAGTTTTCCAAAACCTCCAGGTATCACCCATAAAGGCAACCCACGGGCCATGGTTGGGTCCACGCCACGTGGGTGAGTCCGTAGGTGAGGACCATTGGAGACTACCTGAGGCAGTGAACCACGAGACCAGGACCCACACCACGTGGATGGGTCCACGGTCCGTGGTAGGTAGTCGTGGGTCGAAGCCCTGAAATTCAAGCCTTATACCGCCATCCACGGTTCACCAGGACGGACCGTAGGTCCATCCACAATCCGTCGGTGAGGTCTCGTGGGAGGGGCCTTTGGGACGGTTAAGTGAGGACTTAAGGGTCTTTTCCGATTTTAATTAAGTTGAAGTGATGTCATTTTTCCTACATCTAAACCACCTGTATAAGCATTTTAACCCCCAAAAATTCCCCAATTAAGTCACTCTCCCAAATCCCAAAAGAAAACCCAAAACTCATCTAAAAAAAATTCTCTCTCTAGAAAACTCAAAGAAGAAGAAGAAGGAAGTTGGAGCTAGGGTTCAAGGAGCAAGGTTTTCACACCAAATTCATAGGGCTTTGTTGTTAAGGTATGGTAGCTCTTCATCCATGGATATAATTCATCCATGGAGTCCCTTCAAAATCCCAATTTCAAAGATAGAAATCCCTAAAATTTAGGGTTTGATTCCAAAGTCATGGGTTCCTTTCAAAATTGATTCTAATGTTTTAACTATGATATATTATGTATGAATTGATGATTTCTTATGGTGTCTATATACGTAGTAATCCCCAAGAACCCATGAAATTCCCATATTTCCCAATTGTGATCTTGTAATGTGGGTTGTTGATGAAAGAAGAATGTTATGAGATTATGCATGTAGTGATTGAGTTACTTGAATTATAATGATATCCATGTCTAATGTAGTGAATTCTAGATGTGTTGATTGATATGGGCTTTGACCCTTAAAAGTGCAAGATATGATATTATGTATGTTTTTATGAAGTTTATGTATATGCTTTAAGAACACTTTGAGAGTGAAGTGTCTATGATTATGATGTAGTGTTGTGTTCTTGAATGAGTATTCTTATATACACACTTATGCATGAATATGATATGATGTGAAAAGTTTTTCTCACAATATGAAGATTCTAATGTTGAAAGGCTTTCTCACCTATTGAATCTATATGTAGACATGGACGGTGAAAGGTTATTCTTACGCATGATCTAAAGAGCTATCTTATGAATTAAGCATAGATTGAGTGTCAAAACATTCTCCCATGAATATGAACTTAAGTCAAGACTTAGTATGTACTGTGTTGGAATCAATGCTTAGCACTGAGTGGATATTGAATATGAGATGGAAGCTTTTACACTAGTTGAGTCCGACTTCCAAATGGGATCCTTTTACACTAGTTGAGTCCGGGTTCCCAAAGTATGTATCATGAGATGGAGACCTTTTAAGCTAGTTGAGTTCGGGTTTTTAGAAGCAATCTCCTTGTCCCATAAACTACATGCCCCCGTAGGATATTTAGCTAGTGGATCCACCTAAGCTAAGAGTATGGTTCTACCTTAGGCAAGTAGGACACCCCTTTTCGGTGTGGGTAACACCAGGGTTCATGTATAGATCACATGGTATCATGTCAGTTAAGGCTTATTTCCATAACAACAATAACAAGAAATATGAATTATGAACTATGGTTACTCAAGGATCTTTTATATGAGTTTTCAAGGTCTTAAAGATGATGAATATGAATGATGGCCTAATGAGGGTTACTTAGAATGGGTGAGATTTATGGGGTTTTATCCATACATTGCACAAGTATGCTTTGAGGTTATTCATGAATTCTCTTATGTTATGATGATGTATGTATTGATTATGTTTATGACTTATGCTTTTCACTATCTTCATTATGATGCTCGAACTTGGTAAATTGCATGCTTTCAAATGAAATGTCCCTTTTTACATGTCTTCAATGTTTTTATGCATGACTATCATACTTAGTGCATTTTTGTACTAACGCCTACTTTTCTACATTTTCCCCAAGTGTAGGGTCCGATTCTCGAGGTGATCATTCTAGTGGCTAGAGCTTGGACTTGAGTTTCTTTTGAGCTTGTTGGTGAGTCCTCATTGTTCGAGGATGACTTTTTCTCATGTTGTAGTTTCATTTCATGTATTTCCCTTTCTGGGCATGTTGTATGGCCAGGCCCTATTTCATTCAAACATTGTAATAGATGGCTATGTTGAGACTAAGTGTCTAGACTTCCGCTTTCTTTTATGAAATTTTTAGACCTGAATTGTGTTTTTACTCTTATTATTCTATTGTTTATGTTATGAGAACTAAGTGGCTTGTATATAGTCCTTCGGGGTTCTATACGCCATGTTACATCTAGGGGGTACCCCTAGGTCGTGGCACAAATTATGGGTAAAGGAAGTTCCAACGAGTATACTTGTGTGAAGGCAATTGAGGACTTTAGTAAGAAAATGCGTATAAAATAGGGTTAGTCCTTCAAATTTGGTTGGTATAACTGGGTTTAAGGTGTCATGTCGATAATAAGGTTAACTTCAAAATGATGACAGTTACTACTGAGCATAACAATAGTAAGAGTTCGTGGTGGATTATGACCAAGATGTAACTATATGATGAGAACTTTTGATTAAATGGAGTGAGTTGGTAATAATGACTTACGAGTATCTAAAGTTGTGGTTTGGTACTATTTGGTGAGTAGCGTAGTCGTATGGAAAGTTGTAAGAGATGTTGAGACACTGCTCAAATAGAATTGAAATGAGCTAGAGTCATAAATGGAAATAATTGGTAGGATGTAGTTTAGATTCTGGAAGGATGTGAGAACAATGATATTTTCTCTGATTGTAAGGGACAAAGATGCATCTTTAGAGGGAGTGGAGAATTAGGTTTAGCGACACATGATTCCGTCTCTTTTCCTCTGGTTAAGGTGATAATGTTACGTGTCATTCATATGGGTTAAAAAATTGTTGGACAATATTTGAGAAAGAAACCTACAAACGTTCTACTCGAGTACGGTTGTAAGTTCTTATGTGGTTTCGAGTTTGGTAACTAGTACAGTTGGAATTCAAATTCAAGTCTTTCATTGTAAGTCTATGTTTGTAGTAGTATATTTTGTTAAGGTATAGATTGATAAGGTAGGAAATGATCGATCGTATAAGGTAAAATGTTATGGGTTGTTGGTCAAAGGATAAGATTGGTAAGCGAGTCAACGAAAGGAACAAGAGTCAAGTATATTGAAGAGTTCAAGGTATTTGGAATTGTGTTATGGAAATAATTTAAAAAAGATGAAGGAATAAGACCTCTCATATAGACCTTTGGTTTGGAGTTGAAGGTTGTATGAATTTTTGCCTTTGAATTCAGATTTGACTATGAGATGTGAACTGGTTTGTTATAGATGTACTAAGGTTTATCATATTCTTTTATGAAGATTGAGTTTTGATTTGGGTGACACACAGAGATATGTGGAAGATTTTCTATTGTTATGTGGGGCTAGATTATTTGAATTATGGTAGGTGACTTATAGTTGCACTACAAGATGGACCTACAATTTTACATGATAATTGATGACTTTTAGGGGATTGAAACTACTTTATTGATGGGACTACATAGACTACTATGAAGCGTTACATAGACATTTGTGAATAGAGGTTACGAGCATATAATATACTGAATTATTAGAGTGACCAAGGATTTCTCTGAGTTTTAGCAAGAGTTGTGATAGTTTTGAATGGTAGTTGAAATATGGTATGTGAAAGTTCGTGTGGAGTTGACTGTGGGCGTGACTTAATAGGTCTAGCTCGATGGAAAGGTACTATCATATTTGGAATTAATGCTATCAGCATTAGGTGGGACCCGTATAAGTCATGAAATTTGGAAAGAGAGGAAGCCATAGTTTGGAAATTTTGGAGGCGATAATGTGTTTGCTAAGAAGACTTTGATACTAGTAACAATTTGATAGTAAGGCAAATGACCGAAATGGTTATGATATTTTTTTTTGTATTGAGAGTGTAGGCTTCAATGGAATAATGTGAAGAGTGTGGGTACAATCATAATGGGGACCAGACCGGTGGATTGTAGGTAGCTAAAAAAATCAACGAGATGGAGTCAACTAAATGGAAATGTTTGATATGGGCTCTCTGGAGGGAGAATTTAATGTATTCATCCTTGGTTCCATACATTCTTATGTGACTAACTTTTTTTTCCTAGACATGATTTGGAGTATGATTCACTTCCTATGCACATGCATGTTTTCACTTCTATGGGCGGATCCCTAGTGGTGGATCGGGTGTACCGATCCTGCGATGTCCTCTTGGTAGAGTAGGATGCTTGGGCACACTTGGTTATTTTAGGTATGACATATTTGGTGTTGTTGTCTTAGAGTAGTTGAAATATTCCAGTGGTTCTACATGTATTATCTTGCTTATGAGAATTTATAGAAGAGCTCTCATAGGTATTTACAGTTGTCTGACAATCTTAATATTCATCTAGTCATCGAGGTCACATTTCGGTTATGTGTAGTTGAATGTGGGGACCATCATGTCTAGTTCTGTCGTTCTTAAGAGCTGTCTATAATCACAACTATTGATCTAGTGCTCTGACGGTGTTGTTAGAGGTTCTGTATGCTTGGGTGTATCGCTCGCTAGGTGGTTAATTGATCATTTTGTTCTTTGAATTAGATAAGTTTGACTCTCCCGTGTTGAGTACCCGATGTCTAAAGATAAAATTTTATAACTTAAACTCGTGAAAAGATTATGTTGTGAGAATGAAATATTGATAAGATCTGTGATGGTTTGTGCATTATAAGTGTGTAGTGGTTGGTTCAAGTTCACTTATGGTTGTAACCAGTAATGATTCAGAATTTTATCATGGTTATGTGAGAAAATATTCATTTGGATGGTTGTGTTATGGTTAAGAGAGTTTTGGTTCTGATTGAGTTCTTAGTCTGTGACTTGGTAATCACTCCTAATTTGTAGATTTGCCAAAGTTTGATTCGAAAGTTCAGTTATTAATAGTTGATCCTGATGGAATGGTCTTCAAGATGAGATCATTTGGAGAGATGAACATCGACTCTAGAAGATCATACCTCTGGCTTTTGGTAACGTTGGTTATTCTTCCTTCTTCTTCCTTATGTTCGTGGACGAACATGATTTTTAGTGGTAAATAATGTAATGACCCGAAATGTCATTTTTAGAAATTTTTATAAAGTTATCGTTTTACCCATCCCAATAGTTGCCCGAGTTATTTCTGATCAGTCGGTGAAGTTGATCTAAAAATTTGAACTATTAAATAACTACAGTATTTTAATTGATGGGTAATTTATTAAATAATTAATTAATTTAGTTGGTGGTTAATGGACCAAGTCCATAATTTATTAATGGAAAAATTACTTGGATGGGTACCTTTTAATAAATAATTACTAATTTTAGCGATACTTTTCTTTATTACCATTTATAGCGATACATAGATATACTATGTTAAATCTGCAATATGTATTAAAAGTGAATTATGTATGCAAATATATGTATTATAACTGTTTTTTCAAAATATATTATGCATGTTTGGTAAGAAATTGACACATTGTATTATAAATGTATTAAAATGTGTGATAAATTTATTATCCATCAATAAAACTTATATTATATGTGAATAATAAATTGTTCTTTGCAATATGTATTAAAATTGTATTATAAATGAATTAAAAGTGATCAAGTGACAAAAAATGTTATTGCTATAAATGATAAATATTTTTTTTAATATAGTATATTTATGTAAGTTTTCCTTTATTTAATACCCTACCACTAGACCTATGTATAAAAATAAATGAGGGTTAATAGGTTTTATATTTTAGGGTCATAATTTCCCTTTCATACAAAAGAAATAATAATTAACGAGAACTTGTACGACAACCAAAGGATGATCGAGCGCCTCAGGTATAATCTCGCCCAAATTTATATATTTGTGAAACGTGGATGAAGTTATATCACTATTATACTATATTATTAATGTGTGGGAAAATAGAACAATAGAGTTAATACAAGCAATTAATGACAATTTGGTGGGGACAAGCAATCATTGCCTAATGATGGGAAGAATCTTCCAGCAACATCGCCTGCAAAGGAAAAGAAAAGGTGTAAGATAAAGAAAGCCCCACAAATTAAATAATTGGGTAATAAGTTTTAATAAAGTATATATATATATATATATATATATATGTGTGTGTGTGTGTGTGTGTGTGTGTGTAATAGATTACAAAGAAGTTAAGTTTCTTTCAGGCTGTTCGTAGTAAATTTACCAGGCGTGTTCTTAATTTTTGTTATAAAAATTTCCTTCGATTTTCACAATATAAATTAAGTTTTTTCTATATTGAGATAGATAATTAAATATTAGGTGTATTATTTTATATGAATATTATTATATTTATGATATCAGAGAAATTGAAACTTACACCTAGACTTGGAACTTCGGAATACGAGAGTTGACATGTTAATTGGCATCAAGATTTAAGAACTTGATTATAGATTTAACACTCAACATATAGTAATATGAGTGTTGTTAGTTTCAGAATCTTATTGTGGTTATTTATTTGAATATATTGCATTGATTCAGAATCCCAACAAAAGGGGAAGGCTCAAGTCTCAGAGTGAATTATTTTTTAATTGAGGCAAGTGGATTTATCAACTCTTGTTAAGTGTATAGAATTGTGTATTTCCTTGTGGTATGTGTTGGGGAGTAATGAGACTTGGTGATGGGTTGACTTGTCCATATTGAATAATTATAATGATGAAAAATGGGTAATAAAAGACAATATAATTAATTATTGATGTGTGATGTGTTGAGAATCGTTTGAAAGGCTTACTGATTCATTGATGATGTTGTGTCACGATTGCATTGTTGTGAACTGTGTATTGTTATGGAAATGGTCATCTCCTCATTATTTGTGTGAATATGTCATTTGCATTGGTTCTGAGACATGGTTGTGAAAAGTGTTATGTGAATTGAGGAAGAATAAGAAATTAAAGAGGATGTATCATTTCAAGGGACGTGTCGTGCGCCGTGACAAATGGTATGATTCGAGGGACATGTCGCATTCCACAATGGATTCTATTATCGAGGGACGTGTCGCACACCGCAATGGATTCTATTATCGAGGGACGTGTCGCACGTCGCAATGGATTATATTATCGAGGGTCTTGTCGCACGCCACAACGGATGCATGGATAGATATGTCCCCATGAGTCCCGCATTGAGAGACAATAGGTGTGTATCACTAGGTTAGACCCGTATCACCATACCTGGCATTACATTTCATTGCATTGCATATCTTTATCATTTGTGAACTTGTGAGTGCCTTTCTGTGGAACTTGTGATTGATGACTTTATTTTGTGTATTGTTGATCTGAAATTGTCGGAGTGTTGTTATTGAGCTACATTCTATTGAAATTCTGAACTGTTAGGTTGGATTGGTTTTATGCAGGTTGTAGTTGTGGAGGTTCAATTAGGGTGGTAGGAGTACCCATATTCTATATTCTTAACTTGTGTTCAGGAGTTCTATTGTTGAGTACCATGTGGTTTGATAGTCACCCCTTGTTTTTACAATTGTGTAGGTTGCGATCGGGGATCTTCGTGATACTCTTTCATCTAATCTGAGGCTTCTTATGGAGATTTGTGAGGTAGATGATTGTCATCTTAGTAGACCTTTTCACTCCTATTTATGATCTTGTTCCACTTTAGAGACAACATCATTTGAGACATATTTATTTCTTTTAAATCTATTGTAATACATTAGAGGTTAGTACACGAGACAACCAGGTTTTGGGGATATATTTAAGTTGATTATGAATTTCCGTTTTATTTTATAGTATTAGACTTTTAATCTCGCTTTACTTTTGCGTTTATCATATTATTTGGGTTTTAGGCTAACTTATCTTGGTGGGATAAAATAAGTGTCATCACATCCATTTTTGGGCAATGACAAAAATATAGATAGGTATGCTCATATAAAATACTCACTGAGTCGAGATAATACTCAAAGAACCCTCTTTAAGGGATAACTGAATTTTACTTTATTGTCTGAAATACTTCTGACTTCATACTTTTCGAGAAATAATGCATTCTTTCTAAATGTAAAAACAATACGTTTGGGATCATTAAAGTTTCCTTAAAACTTTTCTCAAAGATACTTTAAAAGTGCTTGCACTCACTTTAGTTTAAAAATCAATGTCTAGAAATGGTTATACAAAGATTCTCAAAATTCTCAATATAATAGGGTTCATCTAATAAGATAACCATCAACAATGATTCAAACTCAGAATGCACAAAGTATAATCTCAATAACCATGAATTCAAAAATTAGAATAAGGAATGAAATATAGTTTAGAATCATAGAACTTAGGGTACCACCATAGAATTCATTTTTCTTACTAAATTTAGATGTAGGGCATGCGGACGAACTTAGTCTAACACTATGAATAGCCTTACATACCTGGAAGAACAATATTCTTGGAGAAACTTTGAAGAACTTGAAGAAGACGCTTGAAAACCCTAGCTTTCTCCTCTTGGATATTTGATCTAAGTTTTGGGAGCATTTATGAGAGTGTTAGGGGTGAAATATACTGAAAATACCTTAATAGGGTGTAAAAACGTAAGAATTTAGACTTAGAAGAGATGGAAAAAGAGACTGAAATAATCCCAATTAAATTAATAGGATCGGCCACGAGAAGGGTTTTTTACTGTCCGTAAGAACTTCTACGAACCGTACTATCCCCTCGTAGGTCCCACTACTGGAGACCAACTTCTAAATCATTTTCTACGGACCCTTTCATATGGGTTGTGGAACCTTCTGCAGCCTGTAAGGCCCTCTCGTAGAACCCCCTTGGTTCAAAAAATCCTTCAAGTCTAAGCACTTTCTACGAACGGTTGTCTACGGTCTGTAGGTCCTTCCATGGACTGTAATGTCAAATGGTAGAAAATAAAGTAGGGCTCAACTTTTGGATCAAATTCCACGAAATACTAGGCTATGGACCCTAGGACTTCATATGGTTAGTAGACCCATTCGTATAATTTGTAACTTATTAAAATTTCTCTAAGTTTGGATCTCTTCTACAACCACTTTCTACAGGTTGTATAAACTTTTACGGACCGTCCTATTGGTCCATAGGAACTCTTCAGGGACTTCACATTTTCAACTTTTCCAACTAAGTTCCCACAACCACCATCTACGGACCGTAGGTAGTCTTGTCTAAGCTGGCGCCAATAATTTTTCTACAACTTTTTCAACTTTCAAACTAGTTTATAGATACGGGGTGTTATATGAACTTTGCATTTAATTCTCCGACAAGAAATGAAATATTTTGGAGGTTAAATTTTTGTTAATCGATTTTTTGGTGGGTGTAGAAGAAGACAAAAGTAATGATTTTTATATATGCAACTTTGAGTAGGTGGATGAGGTAGACGAGTGATGAGTGATAGATTTACACTCATTTGAGGTCTTTTTAGTTCAAAAATTAGTTTTCTCAATGTCTAATTATGTCCTATTTTGATGATATTTTGATGATTTGCAGATATGAAGGCTAAGGGACAAGGCAAGGATGAATACTTGAAAAAATGGCCAAAAACAGGGAAAGAAGTGTAAACTCCATACTGGTAGTCGCCTAACCAGAAGGGCGGATCACCCAAATGGCCTGACCTCACCTAAAGTGTCAGTGCTCACAATTGAAGATGTTCATGGCAAGTCGATGAGCTAACGAGCGAATTGGTAATTTGCTGAAACACATAGGCGAACTAAATTACCATCGCCGAAGGTCACATGACTTGGATGAAATATGAAGGCGAAAATGTGATACTAGATGATCCACCGAATGTAAAAGGCAGAATTGAACGAGTTTGCCGACTGAGGTTCAAACACCTGAAGCTTGAAGCTAGAGAAAAGTAAGCTAAGGAACAGACGACGATCTGTTGAACCTTCTTGACGAGCCTGACTAACGTCGCCGAATTGATCATGGAGTAAATTTAGGCCAAATTTTGGAAAATTATAAATAGACCAAAGGAGAGAGAAAATGTATAAAATTTTAAAATAGAATTTAGTTCCTAACTATGTATGAGTTTGAGAGAAATATTCTTAGATTTGGGGTTTTAACATTCACTCTTGGATTGACAATTTGAAGTTGAAATCAAAGTTTTGTTGATTATAATTGCTTAATTTCATCACACCCATGGTTTCTCTCATGATAGGTATAATTTCATTACATTTTGTGGTGTATGGCTAAAACCCCAACTCTAGGGTTGCAATTATGGGGTCGAGTGTTGATTTAATGTAGTGGGTATTGTGTTTTACTCTGTTTTATTATTTTTCATTCATGGATTAAGACTAATTATCATGGAGTTAATTCATGGGTTAAGGTTACAAACTTGATCCGAGTTTCGTTCTCTGATTGATGCTCAAAAGAGATCAATTCGAGTGGGTAATTAGTCTAAGAGCTTGTTTGGATTGGCTTTAAAGTTGCTCAAACATACTTGAAGTTATTTTAGCTTTTGAAAATGTTTGGCAAAGTTAAAATAACTTAAAATAAGTTTTAAATGACTTAAGAAGGTTAAAAAATCAAAAGTAGGACTCCCCTGCTTTTTATTCTTTTACTTCAAAGTCATTATAAGTTTGACTTTTATTTTTGACTTAAAAGCTACTTTTTTCAGCCTATCCAAACGGGCTCTAATGCATGCAATTTAGGTTTGATGCTCATGATTTTCTTGAAAGATAAATTATGGATCGGATCTATTTACCCTTATCTATTTGAAAGAGAGATTTCGTAAGGTAATGAGCTGATTTGTAATTCACAGAGATGAGACCGAAAGGAGATTCTATGAGATCGAAAGAAAATTAGTGTCATTGATGATGACCTAGCCTATCCATGATTGTTTAGCATTATTGAGCAACATAATTATCCCTATGTGACATCAATTCCAATCCCCCGTACCCCTAGATTGTTTCCTAATTGTTTGAAGTGACTCTTGATACCAAAACCCGTTTTAGTAAATTTGGTGGAATCATCCACCCTTTATTCTTCATCACTACAAATGAATTGATTTAGAATCTCAATTTCTTGATAGGATTCCTTACATTTAATCACTCTTTGTGGAATTCGACCCTGACTCTTAGTTGGGTATTTTTATTGACAACGACCACTTATTCTCTTAATGGTTTTTGAGAATAATTTGAGTGTTTTAAAAAATGGTGATGTTTCCAGGGAGTGATGGCTAAGAATTTCATTTGAGAAATTAGTTTTTAAATTTGTTTAGTTGTAATAGATTGTTGCTTGGTGTTGTAATTTGTGTAAGCCATTTTTTATTATTTAAAATGAAATATAAAAATATATTTCAAAAACTATTATTAAGTGGTGTAGTTGAGAAGTTTGTATTCTTTGAAGAAGTGGCTAATAAAAGTGCGGGCACTTAATTGATTATTTTAAGAACAAGTGTCTTGACACTTGTCTTATTTTCTTGGTTGTCATTTCCTTATAAATAGCCTCCGATTTTCTCAACAAATGGTGAGTAAAAATTAAGACATTCTATATATTGTTTTATGTCTCTCTTTCGAAATCTCCTTTCGTTTTCTCCTCTTTTCCATTTTAGACCTTTCTAATCTCAGTAACATGTTTTGTGTTGGTCTTTTATTTTTCTCTAAATAACTTGCTGATGTTAATTAATTAATTTGTTGATTCTTGTACCCTCTATTTAAATAGAGAAGACTTGTTTAATCCCGAAGAAACATTTCACACTGCTGAAATAGTTTCTTAGGATAGTTCCCAACACGACTCAAGTATTAATTGTGTACTACTTAAAATATTATTATAATTATATCTATCTAATTTTTGGGCTTAATATTTTGTTAAATAATAAGTTATATCATATTATTATTTTTGTGATATTTAATTGTCCTCAACAATCTAAGAAACTATGGCAAATTATATGTGTCCTAAAACTATTGACAATACTGATGTTGGTGCTACCCTGACTGCTACTGTTCAAGTCATTCTGCCAGAGGTTTATGGTAAAAATTTTTACAGGTATGTAAATAGGCATAGTTACAAGTTCAATGCTAATAATAAAACCTTCATGGAAAATACACCTCAATGCAAAAAATATTAAATAGAAATGACAATCCCGCTAAGCTAAAAATAAATTTCGCTTAAACGGATGATATGGCTATTGCTGTCATTTCAGATAAAAAAATTAAGACCAAAGTGAGAAACTGGATGATAGACTCTGGTTCTACAAGACACATTTGTATAAACAAAATAATTTGTGGAGAAAGGAGAAGAAATTATTTATTTTGGTAACTCAAGGACAACTAAAGTTCTTGGAAAATAAAAAGTTCTTCTCAAACTCACATCGGGTAAAACTTTGGTATTAAGTGATGTAATGCATGTTCCTAGTATACAAATTAATTTGATTTCTGTGGGATTATCAGAAAAAAGGTGGAATGAAGGTTTCTTATGAAGATAATGAGGTCATATTGATTAGAAATAATATTTTTGTGGGCAATGAATTTTTTAATTATGATTTATTTATGCTTAATATTTATGATAATTTCAGTGAAAATGTGTTGCTTGTGCTTATATGGTTGATCCTATTTCTTATGGCATGCAAGATTCAGACATGTTAATGTCTCATATATATAGAATATACGATCTCTTGGTTTAATACCTGGTTTAAACTTAAATAATTTTGATAAATGTGGAATATGTGTTGAAGCTAAAATTACTAAAAAGCCTTATTTTTCAATAATTAGAGATACTAAATTATTATCTTTGATCCACAATGATTTGAGTGATTTAAAACAAATTATGACTAGATTTGATAAAAATAAATTGTGTGACCTTTTTAATGATTTTTGCATATTTACCAACTTGTATTTACTTAGATATAAAAATAATGCATTTGATGCTTTTATAGCCTATAAGACTGAGATTGAAAATCAACTTAAAAGAAAAATCAAAGGAATTCGATGTGATAGTGATGAAAAATATGTATCTTTAAATATTTTATGTGAAAATGAAGGAATTATTCATGAAGTAACCCCGCCTTATTTACTTGAGTCTAATGGAGTAGCTGAAAGGAAAAATAGAACTTTGAAAGAAATGATGTATTCCATATTAATTAGTTCTAATGCTCCTGATAATTTGTGGGGTGAAGCTATATTATCTGCATGTCAATTACAAAATAGAATTTCTCATAAAAGAACTGGTAAAAATCCTTATGAATTGTGGAAAGGTTATAAACCTAATTTGAAATATTTTAAAAGTGTGGGGGTGCTTGCTAAAGTTCTTTTGCCTGAACCTAAAAAGAGAAAAATAGGTTCTAAGACTGTTGATGGTATGCTTATTGGATATGTTGAATATAGTGTTGTATATAGATTTCTTGTCTTAAAGAGTGATGTGCTTGATTGAATTATTTTAATTGAGATAATAAATGCTGAATATTTTGAACATATATTTTCACTGTGTGATAAAATTTCTCATGCACCTGATGAAAAAAATAATGAGAATACCTCCAATGAGGAACTATGAAGGAGCAAAAGTCCAAGAAAGGAATATTTTTCTTATGGAAATAATTTTTATCGACAATGACCACTTATTCTCTTAATGGTTTTTGAGGATAATTTGTGTGTTATCAACGAGTTAATGGTAAAGGCAGGGAGGTGATAAAGATGGAGTTGGAGGGGGGAGATGGTGGTGGTGGTGTCAATTTCGTAGACGACGACAGCAACAAGTTCACATTTCCCTGCAACTACCCTAGACAATTAAATCTTCAACAAAAGTTAAGTTTTCCCAAGCCTTCTATCACCTGGGTCGGACTCAAATCGTCCAATATTTTTTCTCAAATTGAAGCTTTTACAAATAATTAGGGTTGAAAATTAATTGCGGAAAAAAGGAAAAGGAGGAGAAAAAAAGATTAATTGGTGAAATATATGTGTCATGTTTGTGTGTTAATTTCACCACAAGATATATGTCTGGTTATAGCATTGGAATAAGTTATTTGTTTCACTTTTGAATAGTCCGGGGGAGGGGGGGGGGGGGGGGGGGGGGGGTGGTGATAGGACCCTCATATAGTATATGTCTGTAGTTGAAAATCCGACAATAGATTGGGGGTTATTTGGATATTTTCTCGTGATTAAATTAAGATAGAAGGACCAAATTATTTAAGGGAAAATACACAACAACTTCGTAATAAATAAATCAATTACCCTTGCCTATACATTTATAATTTTGTTGAACAAACTAAATATCCTTGCCTATTCATTGTGAGGTGTGTCATTTCTGGTTAATTAACTTTTTTTCTATTATTATTTCTGTTAAATATCCAAAATGGCAGAATTTATTAAATAAATCAAAGTCACCAAAATAAAATATGAAAGTAGTCCAGTCCAAATTATTAGACCCGACCGAAAAGTCGGGGATTTTGGACTCATTTGTATCTCTTTTCTTATAGCTTAGTGTTGTCAATGTATAGATTGAGGCTAATTATTCATTGAATGATGTTTGGTTTAGTTACTCGTGGCCTACAAAGAGCTTTTATGAAAATTACTGGACTTAAGAAGAAAAACAAGTGAAATCAAGATAAATTGGGAGCTGAAATGAAAATTTAAATCAGAACATTTGTCCTCCGCGACGCGGTCAACAGACCTGCGAACGTGAAGATTTTGTCAACGGTAGATCGTGAACGAGGTCACACTCATTAACGAACACGGAGAGCAAGTTTAGCATGAACCACAAATGTGGTCAACACATCCAAGTACGTGCCAATTCAGTCAACGTGTACTCGTATATGTCTTGAAAATTATTGAAAATTTGAACATATATACTATGAATGAAGATCTTCATAGACATTCAATTCATATTAAAAAAAGGACTTATCGATGAAATCAGACTATTAAAACATTTTTATGATTAGACTAAATGTTAATTTCTTGTTGTTAATTCATTTTTTATAATTTTATTTTGGTAGGATCCAGTGGTGTCCCTAAGGATCCCAACTGCTCGAGGAGTTTCTGTTCTTTCTCTATTTTGCTTCTATTTACCATCTTCCTTGTTTTAATGTAGATGCTAATTATCATAAGGAGTGTTGATATTTGAACAAATGAATAAATTATGATTACGACATTACATTTTAGAAAAACTCAATTCAAATACAGTATTACAACTTCTCGACTTATTAAAAGTATTACTAAATACTTTATTCATCCCAAAAATATTGTCATGATTTGAAATACAAAAGTCATACTAACTAATGTTTAGTGTGAATTTTGATATAAAATCTTCAATCATTTTGAAATAGAATTTAAATATTTAGAAACTATATGTAACACCCCGTATTCGAAACAGACCGAAAATACAGATTTCGAGAAGTTGCAGGTGCAACTTACGGTCACCATCCACGGACCGTAGGTCAGACCACGGCCCGTGCTGGTGGTCCGTGGTTCACCACTGCAACCCCTCCCCAAACCAGCTCAGAAAATTGGCTAAGTCCCGACTCACGGACAGACCCACGGTCCGTAGATCAGACCACGGTCCATGGTCTGTGTCCGTGGATCGAGACTTCCCTTACCCAGCCTCTGACACAAACTACGGTCGACCAGCACGGACCGTCATTCGATCCACGGTCCGTAGGTCTGACCGTAGATGAGGGTCAACAGCTAGTTAGCTGAAAATTATTGATGGGTCAACTTCAGATGGTCATAAATTTTATCACAAAAGGAATTGTGTGTCCCATTACATATGGTACGATAGATAATTGAATTATCTTTCCAACGCCACCAAGTTTGCTAAATTCCGACCT
>NW_006238954.1:295348-299578 GCF_000226075.1 Solanum tuberosum
TAGATTCAGTTTAGTATTGAGTTAATATCTTCCTTGTATTAAACTCATCAGTTTTCATATATCTCAGATATAGTATATGGGTATTCCCCATCATTTCAAACTTACTTTATGATTTAGCTTCCACATCAGTTTCTATTATTCAGATTATCTTTAGTATGCTCATGATCATGCCAGCAGGGTTAGCTTGGGATCACTTGTGGTCCTAGGTCCCGTGTCCGCGTCTCGGGGGTAGCTCGGGGCGTGACACTATATAAGTTATATTTCTGGTATTTGTATAGATAACAATAAAATAAGATATTCTTTGACTATCTAAAGAGTAACAAAATCCATGAGTGGCTAATTTCTTTCCCAAAACAACTTAGTTGTGGTTTAGTGTTATTCTTATTAGGTAAGGAGTCGATCGCTTATGTTAGATATTATTTTTGGTTGAAGTCCAATTTCAAGGCATGTTAAGTCAATTGGATTCCCTTTGTTTCAAATTATTTGTTTGATTGCGATTCGGAAAAAAAAAGAGTAGAATATTATGTTCTATAACATAAATTTTCCACTGATTCACAGTAAGGATGGAGGCCTTAGCTACGTGCATGGGGTAAACATAAGGTGAACTGAAGGTTAAGGAGAACACAATAAACGTACAATATTCTTTATGAAACATATTTGTTCTATTATTACTAGAAATGTCAGTTTCCTTATTTTAAAAGAAAGTCGTCTTTAGCCAGTATGATGGTCGGCAACAACACGTCTGTACCTATGAAAACACATAACCTGGAGCGGGACACACTATAACCTCCCTCATGCCTAGATCTCTTGTTGCTTCCTTCATGGGCCTCACGATGAAGCTGCTCAATAGTGCAAGCATGGTAAACTAGATCATGAAAAGAATGTCCCGCGAAGACCATGGATTGAGTCTTAATCTGCAGCTAGAATCTCAAACCTTTGACGAAACACCGAACTCCCTCCTCCTCAGTAGGTAGGATCATAGTAGCATGGTGGGAGAGGTTGTGGAACCTTGCCTTAGACTCAGATATTGTCCTGGAGCCCTACTCCAACATGGATAACTAAGACGATCTCAAACATTGAAAGAAAGCCAACTGACCTGGTCTCAATGTAAGACAGCTACCACTAACTGGATGGACCATCTAGCTGATAAGCTATGAAATCAGCTCCTCTCGACTCCACCAAGCTGTCATGACTTGAGTCTACACCCCGGAAGCGACACGGCTACAAGACTCCAAAAAGCCTCATACAAGCCTCATAGCATTCGTAACATTCGATATAAGGAAAATGGTACGGAATTAAAACCTTTTTTTAAATCCATACAATCAAAATACTCTTTTAAAACATTCAAAAATAGCGGAAGTCTATAGTCTCACATGGCCATCTAAAACAATATCTTAAAAACTAAAATAGGGACACAACACTTTACAATCGAAAGACTAACAAATGTCTATTACATGAAAGAAAAGAAACATCTAAACACTTGTCCTCGATCTATGAGGACATGCCACTTAGTCTTGGAGGAATCTCAATCCAAACTTCAACTAGAGAGTATCAAATTGAGTGCCAATCCCTACACTTCATAAAGGTAAAGAAAATATGGGTTAGCACAATTAAGTACTAAGTATGATAGCCATGCAAAAACCATGCTTAAAACATATATTTTATTTGAAAGTCATGATATATGCCATTTTGAGAAAACTTCAAGAACATAAGCATAAGAGACATAATATACACACATAACCAACATACAAGTCATTTCACCACATTAGACCATCACCTAGGGCAACTATAAGTCTTACTTGTGCAATGTATGAGTAGCATCCCATACTACTACTCACACTATGTACTCCTTTGAAGTCACCACAGACAAGGCACATTCATTTCCATTAAGTCATGACAAGGAAGTAACTCATAATACAATCCAAGTATAGCATGCATAATTACATTAAATACATAAGTCAACATTCCCCATAAGCTTCATTAAGAACACCTTCAATCATTAGACATTAAACCAACATTCTCCATTTGCATCATCATAAGAGCATATTCATTTCATTTAACATTATAACATAAAGGAACACACCATAACCCCTCTTAAAGCCTACTTGTGCAATGCATGGATGGAATCCCATACTACCACCCACACTAAGTAGTGCATTATTGAGAAGCCATAGTTCATTAGCATTCTTTGTGGGGGTAAGCCTTCTCTGACATAGACCATGTGAGCAATTCATTGAATCCCAGTGTCACTCTCACCGGATAAGGGATTCCTATTTGCCTAAGGTAGGACCATTACTTTTAGCTTAGGTGGATCCACTAGCTACACCTATGTGGGCACATAGTAATGTGATATGGAGATTGCTACTAGATACCCTGCCTCAACTCACGGATGAGCATCCATCTCAAGAGATTGTTACTAGATACCCCGCCTCAACTCCCGAAAGAGCATCCATCTCAATTCATATCCACTTGGTGCTTAGCTTTATTCCCCACGGAATACTTAACATTCATTATTATGGGATAAGAGATTGTTGCATGATACCCCGCCTCAACTCATGGATGAGTATCCATCTCAAACCCAATATTCGTTCATTAGATAGCTCATAGATTCAAAGAAGAGAATAACCTTTCAACTAAGAATCTCATATTGTGAGAAAGTCCTTTCACAACATGTTATTATCATTCATTAGAGTACAATTGAGAATAACCTTTCAATAGATACTTAATCATATAAACTTCATTTTTTAGTCATTCATGAGTGCGTGTATGTGAGAAAAACCTTTCATACATTTCCTCATCATTCATAGGTGTTAATTGAGAAATAACTTTCAATCATAACACAATTACATTCTAAACATGATCATAACACTTTCATTGAGATCACACACATATACTTCACATCATAATCATACATAATCCTTCATGAAATTGCTCCTTAGGGCTATGAACCAACATCAACCCATAAATCTAAGATACTACAATAGATAAGGTAATTGACATGATTCGATAACTAATTCCATATAAATATAAACAATTCAACATACTTTCATGATCAATCAATTCACAATCACAATTCATAACTCAAGAATTTGGGGGAAACATGGGTTCATAGAACAAATTGACCATAATTCATCAATTATTCAACAATCCATTCATAAATCATCATCTAAAACCTTTTTATAACGTTTTGGAATTGAACCCATACATAGATTGAAAACTAGGATTTTTGGGAAACTTTGAAGATTTGAAATCATCTTTGAAATTGGCTCCTTGAAAGAAATTAAGTCAAGGATGAATACTACCATACCTTTAGTAAGAATCCCCAAGAAATTTGAGGAAGAAACACCTTGAATCCACAAACCCTAGCTCCCACTTCTTCTTCTTCTTATTTGGGAACTTCTAGAGAGAGAATTTTTTAGAGAAAGAACTCTTTTGATTTGATTTGGGTTTTGGAGAAATAAGGATAAAATGAAATGTTTTGGGACTTAAAACTATATATACTAGTGGTATAAAACAATTAAATACAACCCCACATAATAATTAATTAAAATGAAATTACTTAAGAGAACCCTAACTTAGGCAACCCCGTCAGGGACCACGCCCACTTGAATGGGTCATGAAGGGGACCATGGCTCTTGGTGGTGCCCGTGGTCCCTTAGGCAGTAGCCTCTTCAACTTGCCAAACCTCTCATGAGGCCAAGACATGACCACGAGACCTCCCACGATCCGTGGTCAAGACCACGAGTTGTGGTTGAGGTCATGGTCTTGAAGCAGTGGCTTGGCTTTGAAGCCTTGGCTCCCTTGCACCCAAGTGGTTTTCACGACCACCTATACGGACTATCAAGGGCACCACGACTCACGGTGGTGCCCTTGGTCTTTGAGGAAGTAGCTCCCTCAACCTTGCACAACTCCCACAAAGCTAAGGCAACCCCACGAGCCTTCCCATGGCCCGTGGTCATGACCACGAGCCGTGAAGTGGCTCGTGAAGAGGGACCTTGACTTGACACCTTTCTAGGGCGCACTGCCTTGCTAACCATGGGTGGCACCACGACCCGTGGTGGCCACCATGGGTCGTGAATGTCACGACCCGGGAGCACCCCATAGTCGTAACCGGGGTAGTCGACCTCGAAGAGGTCTAATACAAGCCTCTTAGCATTCATTCATCGCATAGACACTAAAACCATAAGGAATTTAAAACTTTCTTTACCAAGAAAACATTGCATAAAAAAA
>NW_006238954.1:302312-333093 GCF_000226075.1 Solanum tuberosum
ACTTCTAACTTAAAACTAAAAACTGTTTTTAGGGGACTGTTTTGAGGGTCTCGGTTCTAAATGATTTCATGACCTAGCTTAAGGTCTTGCTAGCTTATAAAGGTGATTAATCAACTAGCTAATCAACCCCTTAAGTCCTTTAACAACACTCCAAACTTCAACGACAAGACCCTTACAACTCACTAGTTCGAACGACTAGTTTCTGGACGTCACGGTCATTTCTCATCATTTCATCAAGTTCTCAACTCCAAATTCACATGTGAGGCTCTAGTTTCACTAGTTCATTTTTAGGGTCGTTATAGTGAAGACACTCTTGGTCTTGGTAGGCAGTAGCTAGGCCTATTTTTAGGCAGCCTAGGTTCCCTAACCATGGCCTTCACCCAAAACCCTTAGCCCTTGGCCTTAACCCTTGACGTTAACCCTCATGTTTAGGCTGTAGTTCAACCTATCATTTTCCGAGTTCTTACATTATCCCCCCCCCTCCCCCCCCACTTAGGAACATTCGTCCTCAAATGACACTTTAAACACTTTAAGGGATAACGACTATAGACTAGCAGCCCATCAAGCATGACACATCAATACAATGCACAAATCATAGGAGGAAACATCAACTCCACATCAATAAGCTCAATGCAACACAAGGAAGTAGGAACTACATCTACAAACTCATTATGCACCAAGACATCAAAATTTCTCATTTCATTGGAGGAATTAGCTTCTCCAACTCAAATCATGCTCATCATAACATCATTAAGCACATTATGCAATTTCTCTTAAAAGCACATTTAGGCATGTTCAACAATCAACCTCATGAAGCATATAGACAACTCATACTAGATGCACATCAACATGAGGAACACAATTCATAAAACTCATTTAAACATGAATTCATTAAGAACATGCATAACATAAGGAGACCATGGAAACACATATTCACTCATGACTCCAAAACATGAAACAAGCTACAAGGAACTCTTGGTCTCAAGCTTGTATAGGAATAGAAGGAAAAAGATAAGGATCTCTGAACTCTCAACAACCTTACTATTCACATACCATCCTCAGCTTAGGAATAAACCCAACTAAGGCTAACATGAAAACAACATAGGAACCTCAATACAAAATTCACAATTATAAGGAACTATCACATACCGGTGCCTTCATCTGGATGAGCTCCTTTGTCCTTGTTAGCTTGAACCACATAGAAATGATTTTTTCTTGGAGCATTAGGATCCGAACCATCAAGAGAATCTTGCTTATCATCCGTTCCCTTTGCCGAGAGTGTTGGGTAATCTCTCATATTATGAACTTTCTTCCCACACTCAAAGCAACCATCCGTACCGGCAAGGCATTTACCCAAATGTTGCTTCCCACACCTGGAACATCTAGATCTTTGAAAAGAAGAATCGCTTCCATTCCCTCTTTAAGATTTGGGGTTATACACCCTATCATTGTTGACCATTGGGGAATCTTGGTCGGAGAACCTCTTTTTGGACCTTGGTTGACTTTGTTCATCGGACCTAGACCTCTTCATCTCCCTACTCTTTCTCTCAAGTTTGGACTCCTCAATAGATTGAGCATACACAATGAGTCTAGAAATGTTCATGTCATCATGGAGCATTGTCATACGACACTCTTCCTTAACTAGGTCGGATACACCGGTCATAAACCTACTCATCTCATCCCTAGGGTTGGACACCAAAGATGGAGCATACTTAGACAATAGGGTAAATTTCAAGGAATACTCCTCCACACTCATGCTACCTTGCCTAAGGTTGATAAATTCCTCCACCTTAACTTCCCTCTTCTCACGGGGAAAGTACCTACCAAGGAATGCTTTCTTAAACTCCTCCCATTATATAAGACCCGCTCCTACCGGCCTATTGCTTTTCCATTGCGTGAACCAAACTGGGGAAACATCCTTCAATTGATAAGAAGCTACTTTCCCTTTTTCTATAGAAGTCACCCCTATAGCATTGACTATCTTATACACCTCATCCAAAAACTCTTGGGGATTCTCTCCCACCTTGGAACCAAGAAATACTGGAGGATTCATCCTCACAAAGTCCCTCAACCTAGAAGCCATAGTACTCTCCATAACATTCACTCTAGGCCCCACATCTCTATTAACTTGGGCCATCATGGCTTGGGGTAAGGTTAGAAAAGACGACCTAATTTCTTCATTAGTCATGGCCGGAGCATCAACCCAAACTTGGTTATCTTGAGGAACTTGGTCACCTTGAGGACCTTGGGGAGGAACTCTCTCATTCACATTCTCTTCTTCCGCTCTTCTTGCGGGAGTCCTTCTTGTATTCATATCCTATAAACACAAGAGAAAGGATTTAGGAAAAAGGACACTTAAAAGAGCTAAAACTCTAAGGCACGACCTCAAGAATAATGAAAGAAGTGTAGCTTCCTAACGTCCTATAGCCTCTCACTCATAGATGTGTCGCGACCCACACCGATGAACAAGACTCTACTAGACGTGGCTTGTGAGACATCAATCCTAAAAGCCATTCCAAAATCCTCTACTCTGATATCATGTTTGTCCTGACCCGAGTCTACACCCCAGAAGCGACACGACATACAAGACTCCTAAAAGCCTCATAGCATTCGTAACATTCGATATAAGGAAAATGGTACGAAATTAAAACCTTTCTTTAAATCCATAAAATCAAAATACTCTTTTAAAACATTCAAAAATAGCGGAAGTCTATTGTCTCACATGGCCATCTAAAACAATATCTTGAAAACTCAAGTAGGGACACGAACCTTTACAATCGAAAGACTAACAAATGTGTATTACATGAAAGAAAATAAAAATCTAAACACTTGTCCTCGATCTATGATGACATGCCACTTAGTCTTGGAGGAATCTCAGTCCAAACTTCAACTAGAGAGTATCAAAGTGAGTGCCAATCCCTACACTTCATAAATGTAAAGAAAATATGGGTTAGCACAATTAGGTACTAAGTATGACAGCCATGCAAAAACCATGCTTAAAACAAACATTTTATTTGAAAGTCATGATATATGCCATTTTGAGAAAACTTCATAAACATAAGCATAAGAGGCATAGTATACACACATAACCAACATACAAGTCATTTCACCACATTAGACCATCACCTAGGGCAACTTAAGTCTTACTTGTGCAATGTATGAGTATCATCCCATACTACTACTCACACTAAGTACTCCTTTGAAGCCACCATAGACAAGGCACATTCATATCCATTAAGTTATGACAAGGAAGTAACACATAATACAATCCAAGTATAGCTTGCATAATTACATTAAATACATAAGTCAACATTCCCCATAAGCTTCATTAAGAACACCTTCATTCATTAGACATTAAACCAACATTGTACATTTGCATCATCATAAGAGCATATTCATTTCATTTAACATTATACCATAAAGGAACACACCATAACCCCTCTCAAAGCCTACTTGTGCAATGCATGGATGGAATCCCATACTACCACCCACACTAAGTAGTGCATTCTTGAGAAGTCATAGTTCATTAACATTCTTTGTGGAGGTAAGCCTTAACCGACATAGACCATATGAACAATTCATAGAATTCCAACGTCACTCTCACCGAATAAGGGATTCCTACTTACCTAAGGTAGGACCATTACTTTTAGCTTAGCTGGATCCACTAGCTGGACCTATGTGGGTACATAGTTATGGGATAAGGAGATTGTTACTAGATACCCCGCCTCAACTCCCGGATGAGCATCCATCTCAAGAGATTGTTACTATATACCTCGCCTCAACTCCCGGATGAGCATCCATCTCAATTTATATCCACTCGGTGCTTAGCATTATTCTCCATAGAATACTTAACATTCATTATTATGGGATAAAAGATTATTGCTAGATACCCCGCCTCAAGTCATGGATGAATATCCATCTCAAACCCAACATTCGTTCATTAGATAGCTCATAGATTTAAAGAGGAGAATAGCCTTTCAACTAAGAATCCCATATTGTGAGAAAGTCCTTTCACAACATGTCATTATCATTTATTAGAGTCCAATTGAGAATAGCCTTTCAATAGATACTTCATCATTAATATCATCATAGAAACTTCATTCTATAGTCATTCATGAGTGTGTGTGCATGTGAGAATAACCTTTCGCATATAACCTCATCATTCATAGGTGTTAAATGAGAAATAACATTCAATCATAACACAATTACATTCTAAACATGATCATAACATTTTTATTGAGATCAGACACATATACTTCACATCATAATCATACATAATCCTTAAAGAAATTGCCCCTTAGGGCTATGAACCAACATCAATCCATAAATCTAAGATACTACAATAGATAAGGAAATTGACATGATTCGATAACTAATTCCATATAAACATAAAAAAATTCAACATATTTTGATGATCAATCAATTCACAATCACAATTCATAACTCAAGAATTTGGGGGGAAAATGGGTTCATAAAAGAAATTGACCATAATTTATGAATGATTTAACAATCCATTCATAATTCATCATGTAAAACCTTTTGAAAACGTTTTAGAATTGAACCCATGTATAGATTAAAAACTAGGGTTTTTGGGGAACTTTGAAGATTTGAAATCATCTTCGAAATTGGCTCCTTGAAAGAAACTAACTCAAGGATGAAGACTACCATACCTTTAGTAAAAATCCCCAAGAAACTTGAGGAAGAAACACCTTGAATCCACAAACCCTAGCTCCCACTTATTTTTCTTCTTCTTTGGGAACTTCTTGAGAGAGAATTTTTTAGAGGAAGAACTCTTTTGATTTGATTTTGATTTTGGAGAAAAATGAGTAAATGAAGTGTTTTGGGACTTAAAACTATATATACTAATGGTATAAAAAAATTTAAAACAACCCCACATAATAATTAATTAAAATAAAATTACTTAAACACCCCAATCTTAGGCAGCCCCGTCAAGGACCATGCCCACTTGAATGGGTCGTGAAGGGGACCAAGGCTCGTGGTGGTGCCCGTGCTCCCTTAGGCAGTAGCCTCCTCAACTTTCCAAGACTCTCATGAGGCCAAGGCATGACCACGAGACCTCCCATGATTCGTGGTTGAGGTCGTGGTCTTGAGGCAGTGGCTTTTCTTTGAAGTCTTGCCTCCCTTGCACCCAAGTGTTCTTCACGACCACCTATACAGACCATCAAGGGCACCACGACTCATGGTGGTGCCCGTGGTCTTTGAGGTAGTAGCTCCCTCAACCTTGAAAAACTCCCATAAAGCTAAGGCAACCCCACGAGACTTCCCATGGCTCGTAGTCATGACCACTAACCGTGAAGTGGCTCGTGAAGGGGGGCCTTGGCTTGGCACCTTTCTAGGGCACACTGCCTTGCCAACCACGGGTGGAACCACGACTCGTGGTGGCCAGCACGGGTCGTGAAGACCCTCGTGGTCTTGGTAGGCAGTAGCTAGGCCTAGTTTTAGGCAGCCTAGGTTCCCTAACCATGGACTTCATCCAAAACCCTTAGCCATTCCCCTTAACCCTCATGTTTAGGCTCTAGTTCAACATATCATTTTCCGAATTGCTACACAAACCCAAAGTATATAGCCGCTCACGAAAAGTAGTGAGAAATTCATGGACATCCTGTCCCACAACCCAAGAAAACCACAGAGGTTAAAGTCTAAGAAGAACTTTGAGCATCTTCTATTACTCTGGTGGCATAACTCTGACTGCAATCACGGGTCGGGCACCCCAGGTGGTCCCTTAACCCGAGGTGCCTCTGCTGCATGCTGACCTTGCGGGGCTAGTGCTGGTGTAACTATAGCTGTAGGTGGGGTCTGCTGCATTTCCCCAAGTATGTTCAATACCTTAGTGATGGCTTTATGAAGCTTGGGGAGCCATAGCTGGTCTGGGTAACGGCTAGACTGGCCCCAACCCTACTGACTGAGTAGGAGCATGTGCTACTAGTGGGTCCTCTACAGGCTCCAAACCCCTCTCTCTATCTGGAGTTTCCACTGCACCCCTGGCCTACTTGGGAGGTCGACCCCTACCCTTAGTTGTTGTATGATGCGTACAAGCCATCCTGCAAAAATGTGAAATAAGTGAGATTTCATGAAACTAATAATACACACGTTACACGAAAGCGATACAAAAGAGAGATCATTTCTAATAAAACCCTATAGCCTCCCAAGGATAGGATATTGATGTCTCCACATAGATTCGTAGGACTCTACTAGGTATTAGCTCTATAGAAGTGATACCAATGAACCTGGGGATCTGATACCAACTTCTCCGGACTTGATTTCTGTAGTCATGATGGAACCTACTATAACTCACCAGTAGGTAAGCCAACCCGTAACCCAGAACATCAAGTAATGGATATAAGGGTAGAAATAATACGAAAGAAGTAACTTAACAACATAAATAGAACAAAAGTGTGAGAAAACCAAAAGATATATACAATAGATCCCTCGAAGAACCTGGAAGTCATAAGTACAAAATTTTTTAAAACAAAAGAGTACAAGATCCAAAAGTGGACTAAACTACAAAGCTTGTCTTAAAATGCAAAATACAAGCTATACAAAATACTGAAGGAGATTGGTAAGTCCAAGATGCCAAGTGCTCACCCTTGCCTCTGATCAAAAGTTGCAATAGGCTCGAACGATCAACATTGATAGCGGAGGCTCAGACCTGCATCACGAAACAAATGCAGAGTGTAGCATGAGTACCAAAATAACAGGTAATTAATAGGCATTATAGGCCGACTGAGTAGGAAAGGTAAAAACAATGTGAAATGATAAAATTTTGACACAAATAGAGGTCAATGAGGGATTGAAACAAAAGCACATGAGCGTACTAAAATATAAAGAACTAAGTACAACTAAACTAAACCTAACAGTACCCCATAAGCCTAAAAGGTACACTCATGTGCAAGTTCAAGTAAAAACCTGAACGGACTCCCATAAACCTGACATGCACACAAAATAGCTAAATCTACTAGAAATAAGATGCGGTGAATCCAAATCCGGAGAAGGCATATAATGGACCTCTAACTACGAATAATAGTAATGAAGTTCGTAGAGGATAATAGGCATCATGATCAGACCTTTAATTTGTGACTAAAAGGGGTTGCCGAAAGATCTTATGTCATCTATCACCAAAGAACCACCATGGAACGATATCTGCACCCTAGTGATTAGTACAACACTCCCATCTCAAACCAACTCTAGTCTCAAGTAATCAAGCGAGGCCCAAAATCCCAAATGTAACAAACAAGACTGAAGAAAGAGGGAGAGTGGATAAAAGGTCATAAAAGCTTATTCAACACATAAACTAAGACTTATTCTATCAGACTCAAGTCTGCTATGTCAGCCTACAAGGAGCTGAACCGTACGGATTGACTTGGAGTAGAGAAAAGGCCCAAAAAGGCTCTTGATATTGTAAGTTTATGGAAAGCACTAGTCTAAGCCTAGACTAAGGCCAAACGTTCTCAAACATACAACAACAACAACATAAACAAGGCTAACCACAAGGTAAGGATGATCAAGAATCACACTAACATGCTTTAATTCTTGAAAATCCTGAAAATAAGCTTAATACATGGTTTATAAGAAAGGTAACATGATCAACTAGGTACCCGCCCTCAATTCATGCAAATCAACATGAATTCACATATTCAATCTCAATCTAAGGGAAGGAAATCTATAGCCTACCGTTAGGACGCACACGGTTTAAATCACAGTTTTGGAGCTTTTTCTTTACATACGACCTTCGAATGCTGCCACACTATCAAAAATAGAAACACAATATTTGTACGGTCATCTAAACAATAATTCACTTAAAGTAGAGACATACCAATTTAAGAGTCAAAACATGAATCAAGGGACATATGCCAGAATTTCCGAAAATGATTGTCAAAAGGTCCTAAATAGTCCCCCAAACTTCTATTCCCAATTACAACACAATTTGGGGGCTCGGGACAACGGAAAAACCACATGCAATAACATTTATATTTAAGAATAATAACCTAAGCTCATGTATCCCACAAAAGCATAATTTATGGAGAATCCCCAATACTTTACTCTCACACACCTACATAGCCACAAGCTCCACGATCACACAAGACTTTGAAACAAACACAATCAAACATAAATTGAGAGAGAAATCGAGGTGTTGAGATGGGATATAACTGCTGATCGAGGTCTGGTCTTTAATTAAAAGACCAGACCATATCCTTCTTCGCAAATGCGACAAGTGTTTTTGTTATAGAAATAACCGGTTTTCAAAATGGATTCTGTAACACCTCGGATTCGAGAAAGATGGAAAAAATGCAACTTTCTAGGACATGGTACCAGAACCACGGAAGCCACCGACGGTCCATGGTTTGACACACGGTCCGAGGTGGGGTCCGTCGTTGGGGTCCAGGATTTAGGGATCTCTGGTCCTACCCATTGCTGACCACTACGGTCCGTTGTTGGACCTACGGACCGTAGGTAAAGGTCAGCAGCCAGTTAGAGAAAAATGGTTGTTGGGTCAACTTCAAACGGTCATATCTTTTAGAACAAAATGAATTAAGTGGCCCATGACCTATCAAATTAAATATAATTTAATCCACTTTCCCACGCCATCGAGTTTGTTAAAATCCAAGCTTGGAGTGAAAAGTTATGCTTTTTTTAGTAAAGCCATGTCGGGCAGACCATGAACCACGACCCCAGTCGATGGCCGATAGTCCAAACAACGGTTCGTTAGTCCCACAGTGAATGGCCTTCGTCAGCTTTTAAGTCAGGGTCGTTTTGGTCTTTTCCCTATTCGTTGGGGGCACTTAAACTATGATGTTTGATGCCTAAACTACATTGTTTTACTCAGTCTAAGCCTAATAGTCTAGTCATACATACCTAGAACCCTCATTCTCTAAAAAAATCATCCAAGATAGAACGAAAATAAGAAAAAGAGGCACCCGTTTGTTTCTAGAACAACCAACAGTGTTCTTCAAAGTTCAGCCCCGAAATATAAAATATTTCTCCGTAGATTTTGTCACCAGGTATGTGGAATTTCACCAGTGGGTTCCTTCCATCCACTAGGTCCATAGAATTTAGTCAATTCCTTGATTCTGCATAGCTTGTTTAAACTTAGGGTTGTAAAATCTTTGGAATTTGTTGTGATTTCAGTTGTTATAGAATCCATAGTTTAAATAACATATTTTCAAAGAAACTTTGCATAATTCCTTGTATAAACACAGAACCCTAGTTTGTGTAAATTCTCTTAGTTCATGAATTATAATTGCTAGGTCAGTTAGACAGAAAATCATGTTCCAAATTTTGAATGTCACATTCTCAGTATATAAATGTCGCATTCTCAATTAGCATGTCAGTTTTTGAGCTATTCGTATTTAGTGCATTTTAGCTTCATTAATATTCAGATATGAGTAAACTTAGCACCAAGTTGGACTAGGGTTCAGTGTACCCTTAAAGTCCTAAAACTACGTGCCCATGTAAGTTTATAAGTGCCCATAGTTGTGCATCACATTTAGTGATCATGCCATAGTCATGCCTTTATACCCCTGACAAGGTATATTGGGTCCTATCGATGGGGCGTACACATAGGACTCCACGTTTAGCTCGCGTGGTTTATGTCGATTAATAGTAGCTCTCATAGTCAGACTCTTAGTGTATTTGACCAGGTTTTCAGTATATACTTCAACATTCAGTTCAACATGTTACTTTCATGATTAGTACTTGGTCATTGCATTCAGTTTTGTTCTTTTCAGTTATACTTCAGTAGATATCTATATTTTTGTCCAGATTATATCATTGCTCAGTTATGTATTGTTCTGCCTATATACTTTATTCAGCGTAATATCTATATCCTGCATGCTCAGTACTTGGAAAGTACTGACACATACTTTGTGCTACATCGTTTCATGATGTAGGTTCAGGTGCTCATCATCCAGATCTCGAATAGATCGATTCTTGGTCCATATTTAGCAGCTTCAGTAGTGAGTCCTCATATTCCGAGGACAATAGACATGATTTCATTATTAGTCTTTACTTTCAGTTTTTGTTAGCTAGGGGCATGTCCCAACAACTCAACTCAGTTAGAGGCTTTTCAGAAATATAGTAGATTCTGCTTGAGAGTTGTTAAGTGTTGTTTCAGTTTTCATTAAAACTCGTATATTATGTTATATTTACATTTAGACTAGTAGGGCTTGTTCCTCTTCAGATATTTGTTGATTTAGCTTCCACATAGTTCATGTTTTACTTGGTTAATGTAAGTAAGATTATGATATTCCTGACTCAGGGTTAACTTGGGGTCACTCGTGATCCTAGATCCCGTGTTATGTCAAAGGGGTTGCCTCGGGGTGTGACAAACTTGGTATCAGAGCATCAGGTTCAAGAGTCCTAGGGTGTCTGAAAGCCGCACTAAGTAGAGTCACTTTTATGAGTGTGAAGCACGCCACACCTATGAGGGGGAGGTTACAAAGTGTTTTAAGAAAACTTCACCTTCTTTGTTGTTCTTATCGTGCGTGAGGTATGATTTAACTTCTCATTTCTAATTTGTCATTATGCATTTTAGATCATGCTTCCTCGTAGAGCTAACACCCAGAAAGCTTATGCACACAATGCTAACGTTGTTCCTTCAGTACCAAACCATGAGGTTAGAAATGCACAATTTCAAAATACGATCCAGCTCTTGGCTCAGAGTGTAGCCAATCAGAACAATTTGCAGGCCACATTCCTACAAACACTAATGGTGGAGCAGCTGCATCTAGGGTTTGAGACTTTGTTTGGATGAATCCACCTGAGTTTCTAGGGTCGTAGGTTGGTGAGGACCCACAAAACCTCATTGATGAAGTCAAAAAGATCCTAGAAGTGATGCAAGTAACTAAAAATGACATGGTGAAGCTGGAATCCTACCAACTTAAGGATGTGGCTCATATCTTGTTCACGCAGTGGAAAGAAAATAGGGGTGCAGATGCAGTTCATGTGACTTGTGATTATTTTACTGGAGCTTTTCTGGATAGGTTCTTCCCAAGGGAGTTGAGAAAAGCTAAGGCACAAGAGTTCATGAACTTGAAGCATGGTTCAATGTCTGTCCAAGAGTATGGGCTGAAGTTCACTCAGCTCTCTAAGTATGCTCCATACATGGTTGTTGATCCAAGGGTACAAATGAGTAAATTCTTTTTTGGGGTATCCGATCTGGTGAAGACCGAATGTAGGAATGCTATCCTTTTTGGGGATATGGATATCTCCAGACTAATGACTCATGCTCAGCAGTTTCAGAAAGATAAGCTTATGGAATTTGCTAAGGATAAAAGAAAGGCCAGAACAAGAAATTAAGAATACTCACAGCAAAAGTCGGGCGGTGGAAAATCGCTCACAGTTTTAGCAAAGGTGTACTGCCCCAGCACCTTCATCAGCTAGTGCTCTATCCCTCAGGTTTCGACAGGATCAGAGAAGTAGGGCATCAGTCTCTAAGTTTCAGGGGGAGTACTTAAAGTAACATGACTTTCCCATCTTGTCAGAAATATGGTAAGAACCATCCGAGAGAGTGTCTTGCAGGCAGAGAGGGGTGCTTTGGGTGTGGTCAATCTGATTATAGGTTGAAGGATTGACCTTCTGCCAGGCAAGTACAAGGAGGCAACAAGACAGAGTCTACTACTTTAGCAGCGCCAGAAGGTCGCCCCACTCAGCAATGGCCTCGTACCAGGTGATGGTCAGCGCCATTGTATGCTTTCAAGGCTCACCAGGACCAAGAAGGTTCTCCTCTTGTGGTCACTAGTACATTATGAGTATTCCATTTAGATGGTTATGCATTGTTAGATCCAGGGGCTACTCTATCTTTTGTAACTCCATATATAGCAGTAAACTTTGGTGTTAGTCCATAAACTCTCTCAGAACCCTTCTCAGTCTCTACTATAGTTGGTGACCCAATTATAACTAGACGGGTATACAAAAGTGCCCTGTCATAGTCTCTCAGAAAGTCACCTCAACAGATCTTTTAGGGTTAGAAATGGTAGATTTGAATATCATTCTAGGCATGGATTGGTTGCATTCCTGTTATGCCTCAACGATTGTAGAACTAGATTATTCGATTTGAGTTTCTAAGAGAGCCAGTCTTAGAGTGGAAGGGTAGTAGCTCAGTGCCTGTAGGTCAATTTATCTCTTACCTTAAGGCCTGAAAAATGATTTCCAAAGGGTATATCTATCATCTCGTTTGGGTTAACGATTCAAACTCCAAAACCCCAACTCTTGAGTCTATCCCAGTAGTAAATGAGTTTCATGAAGTGTTCCCAGAAGATCTTCCCGGAGCTCCTCTTGCAAGGGAAATCAACTTCAGAATAGATCTCCTTCCAGATACCCAGCCTATTTCGATTCCTCCTTACATAATGGGTCCAGCTGAGCTTAAGGAATTGAAGGAAGAGTTGAAAGACCTTCTAGATAAGGGTTTCATCAGACCTAGTATCTCTCCATGGGGTGCTCCAGTGTTGTTCGTGAAAAAGAAAGACAGTTCTCTCAGAATGTACATTGACTATCGTCAGTTGAACAAAGTCACAATCAAGAATAAGTATCCCATCCCCAGGATTGATGACTTGTTCGACCAACTTCAGGGTGCTAGTTGCTTTTCTAAGATAGACTTCAGATTTGGCTATCATCAGCTCAGAGTCATAGATAGTGACATTCCGAAGATAACCTTCAGAATTTGGTATGATCATTATGAATTTGTAGTTATGTCTTTTGGACTAACAAATGCTCCTGCAACTTTCATGGATTTAATGAACTGGGTGTTCAAACAATATTTGAACTTGTTCATTATCGTCTTTATTGATGATATCATCATTTATTCTCGAAGTGAGGATGAGTATGCGACTCATCTGAGAGTTGTTTCATAAACCCTCGAAGATCGCCAGCTATTTGCTAAGTTCAGCAAATGTGAATTTTGGTTACAAACAGTCACTTTCCTTGTCCATGTGGTATCTAGCGAAGGGATCCGAGTGGATTCTCAGAAAATTGAGGCGGTACAACATTGGCCCTGACCCACCTCTCCAACTGATATCAGAAGTTTCTTGGGTTTGGTTGGTTATTACATGAGATTTGTTGAAGGATTTTCATCCATAGCTTCCTCATTGACCAAGTTGACTCAAAAGAAGGTCAAATTTCAGCGGTCAAATGAGTGTGAGAAAAACTTCTCAGAACTGAAGAGTAGGTTGACTACATCTTCTTTCTTGACTCTACTAGATGGTTCAGATGGTTATATGATTTATTGTGATGCATCCAGGGTCGGCCTAGATTGTTTATTGATGCAACAAGGTAAGGTTATAACTTATGATTCTAGACAGTTTAAGGTCCTAAGAAGAACTACCAGAATCATGACCTCGAGCTTGGAGCCGTAGTATTTGCCCTAAAGATTTGGAGACACTAGTTGTATGGTGTTCATGTTGATGTGTTCACAAATCATAAGAGCCTCCAGTATGTGTTCACCCAGAAAGAGTTGATTTTTCGTCAGAGGAGATGGCTTGAATTCCTCAAAGTCTATGACATGTATGTGCTTTACCATTTAGGTAAGGCCAATGTAGTGGCTGATGCCCTTAGCAGACTATCTATGGGTAGTGTGGCACATGTTGAGGAAGAAAAGAAAGAGTTAGCAAAAGATGCTCACCGACTTTATCGCTTAGGAGTTTGCCTTACGGACACATCATATGGTGGTGTGAGAATTTTCATTGGTAGCAGAGGTAAAGGAAAAATAAGACAATGATCCTATATTAGTTTAGTTGAAAGTTGCAGTTCATCAGCAGAAAGTTGAGGTTATCTCCCAAGGGGTAGATGGTGTGCTTCGCTACCAGGGTTGCTTATGTGTTCCTAATGTGGGTGAGTTGAGACAACAGATCCTTACAAAAGCTCATAATCCAGGTATTCCATTCATCCAGGTGACACTAAGATGTACCGTGATCTACAATAAGCTACCAGGGTTGCTTATGTGTTCCGCTCACTTCTTGGTTGTCAAGACTACAGATTCAGCGGAGGACTATGCCAAACTCTAAATCAATGAGATAGTTATATTACATGGGGTTCCCTTGTCTATCGTTTCAAATATAGGTCCTCAGTTCACCTCTAATTTCTGGAAATTGTTTTAGAAAGGTCTTGGTACTCAGGTAAATCTCAGTACAATATTTCATCCACAGAAGGATGGTCATGCATAGCGTACCATTCAAACCTTAAAGGACATGTTGAAAGCTTGCGTGATTGATTTCAAGGGTAGTTGAGATGATCACCTACCTCTCATAGAGTTTGCCTATAATAATAGCTTACATTCATTTATTCATATGGCCCCGTGTGAGGCACTATATGGGCGTAGATATAGGTCCTTGATTGGTTGGTTTGAAGTAGTTGAAGCAGCCTTGATAGGGCCAGATTCGGTTCATGAGGCTATGGAGAAAGTTCAGCTCATTAGAGATAGATTTAAGGCAACTCAGAGTCGTCAGAAGTCCTATGTAGATGTGAGGAAAAGGGACTTAGAGTTCGAAATCGATGATTGGGTTTTCCTGAAGGTGTCACCTATGAATGGGGTGATGATATTTGGAAAGAAAGGGAAGCTCAATCCTAGATATGTAGGTCCTTACAAAATCCTAAAAAGGGTTGGTAATGTGGCTTATGAGTTGGAGTTGCCAACAGAACTAGCAGTGGTTCATCCAGTCTTTCGTATTTCTTTGTTGAAGAAGTGTGTGGGTGATACGGCATTGATAGTACCATTAGAGAGTGTATGAAGGATAGTCTCACTTATGAAGAGGCACCAGTTGAAATTCTTGATCGTCAGGTTCGTAGGTTGAGAAATAAGGAAGTCGCTTCAGTAAAGGTTTTATGGAGGAGTCAATCCGTAGAGGGAACTACTTGGGAAGCAGAAGAAGCCATGATGGACAAGTATCCTCACCTCTTTCCTTCCAATTCCATTTCAGCTTAAGGTAATAGTTCCTCTTCAGTCTCTCAGTTTACTCTTGAGTAATTCTATCTCAATATCTTGTTCCCTCAGTTATTCTTGTATTTCAGCATATTTGCATGTCCTTGGAACTCAGTTTAGTTAGATATCAGTTTCTAGTACTTAGTGGTAGGGATTGCAGCTCCTTCACTCCATACTCAGCTTGTTTAGGCTTCATTCGAGGACGAATGTTCCCAAGGGAGATATATTAAAACACCTCAGATTTGAGAAAGATGGAAAAATGCAGCTTTCCAGGACCTGGTGCCAGAACCATAGAAGCCACCAACGGTTCGTGATCTGATACACGGTCTGTAGGTGGGGTTCGTCGTTGGGGTCCAGGATTTAAGGATCTATGATCCCACCCACAACCGACCTGTATGGTCCGTGGTTTGACCTACGGACTATAGGTCTGGCTCACCAGCCAATTAGAGGAAAATGGTTGTTGGGTTAAATTTAAACGGTCATATCTGTCAGCACAAAATGAATTAGGTGGTCCATAATCTATCAAATAATAGATAATTTAATCCTCTTTATAACGCCACCGAGTTTGTTAAAATTGAATCTCGGAGTGAAAAGTTATGCTCATTTTAGTGAAGCCCTATCGGGCAGACTATGAACCGCGACCCCAGGCAACAGTCAGTAGTCCAAATGACGGTCCGTTAGTCCCACCGTGGATGAACTTCGTCAACTTTTAAGTCAAGGTCATTTTGTTCTTTTCCCTATGCGTTGGGGGCACTTAAACTACATCGTTTGATGCCTAAACTACGTCGGTTTACTAAGTCTAAGCCTAATAGTCTAGTCAGACATACCCAAAACCCTTATTCTCCAAAAAAAATCTTCCAAGTTAGAATGAAAAGAAGAAAAAGAGGCACCGATTTCTTTCTAGAACAACCAGCAGTGTTCTTCAAAGTTCATCCCCGAAATCTAAAAGATTTCTCCGTATACTTCTTCACCAGGTATGTGGATTTCACTAGTGGGTTCCTTCCATCCACTAGGTCCCTAAAATTCAATCAGTTCCTTGATTCTACATTGTTTGTTTAGACCTAGGGTTTGTAAAATCTTGAAATTTGTTGTGATTCCAGTTGCTATAGAATCCATAGTCGAAATAACATATTTTCTTGGAAACGTTGCATAATTTCTTGTATAAACTCAGAACCCTAGTTTGTGTAAATTTTCTTAGTTCATGAAATATACTTGCTAGGTCAGTTAGACAGAAAATCATGCTCCAGATTACGAATGTCACATTCTCAGTATATAAATGTTGCATTCTCAGTTAGCATATCCATTTTTTTTATCTATTCATATTTAGTGCATTTTAACTTCATGAATATTCAGATGAGAGTAGACTTAGCATTGAGTTGGACTAGGGTTCAGCGTACCTTCAAAGTCCCAGAACTACGTGCATGTGTAGGTTTATATGTCCCCTTAGTTGGGCATCAGATTTAGTGATCACGTCAGAGTCATGCCTTTATAAACCTAGCAAGGTATATTAGGTTCTTTCGATGGGGCGTATACATCAGACTCCATGTTTAGCTCACGTGGTTTATGTCGGTTAATAGTAGCTCCCACAGTCAGAATCTTAGTGCATTTGTCCAGGTTTTTAATATATACTTCAGCATTCAGTTCAGCATGTTACTTTCATGATTAGTACTTGGTCATTGCATTTAGTTCAGTTCTTTTCAGTTATACTTCAGTACATATCTATATTTTGTTCAGATTATATCATTGCTCAGTTATGTATTGTTCAGCCTATATACTTTATTCAGCGTAGTATCTATATCATGCATGCTCAGTACATTCCAAGTACTGACACATACTTTGCGCTACATCATTTCGTGATGTAGGTTCAGGTACGCAACATCCAGATCTCGCATAGATCGATTCTCGGTTCGCATTCAACAGCTTCAGTGGTGAGTCCTCATATTCTGAGGTCAATAGACATGCTTTCATTATTAGTCTTTACTTTTAGTTTTTGTTAGAATTAGCCGGGGCCATGTCCCAACAACTCAACTCAGTTAGAGACTTTTCAGACATAGTAGTAGATTCAACTTGAGAGTTGTTAAGTGTTGTTTTAGTCTTCACTAAAAATCATAAATTATGTTATATTTACATTCAGACTAGTTGGGCTTGTTCCTTTTAAAATATTCGTTGATTTAGCTTCCGCATAGTTCATGTTTTACTTAGTTAATTTCAGTATGTTTATGATATGCCAGACTCAGGGTTAACTTGGGTTGACTCGTGATCCTAGGTCTTGTGTTACGTCAAAGGGGTTGCCTCAAGGCGTGTACGATTCAACTTTAAGAGAAAAATCAATTTTTGAAGGAGTCGCCACTTAATTTTTAAAAGTAATTAAGAAAACTTTAATTTTAAAAACTTTAACAAAATTAAGCCTGAAAATTTAGAGAAAATGGTACAGAGTTCTTATTTACACTTCAAGAAGATTTTTTAGCCACTTGAAATGTCCGCTAACATATGGTTATACGACAAGTTGAAAATTTATTTGACTAACTTGGAAAATATTTAAAAAAATTAAGATACTTTGAAGTCATTTGAAATTAAAACACTTGAAATAATTTGGAAAGAAAAGCTCAATAAAAAAAGCTAAAGTAAAGAAAAGTAATTAAGCAAAATAAATCTTGATGACAAAAGTGGTTCATCTTAAGGGATTTAATTAGATTAAACTAAAAAAATAAAGTTAAGAGTTAATATAAATAATAATAATAATAATTAAATAATAATAAAATAATAACAAAAAAAGGAAAGAATAATCTCAAACTTGGGTCCTTTTCCCAAATTCAAATTATTGGGTTTGGGCAGCTCAAACCTGTCCTAACTCTTAAATGGGCCCTGCTGAAATAAAAAGGGGCCTCAACCCTTTTCTCTTCTTCTTGGACCTGCTATTGCAAAAACTTGGGCTTTGACCATTTTTCGTCTATGTCAAGTTGTGTATACACTGAGTGTATATCAATGTATATGGGCTATATATCAACCTATTTTGCCTTCAACACCTGTATATTAGCTTCCATTTCACTCGAAAATCAATGGGGATGACTCGAAGGAATTCAACTTGATAAAATACAATAATGTAGCCCAAAATATACTCTGCCAATATCACATGCAAACAAAGTAAAGGTAAAGAATTAATAGGAATATATATTCAGGCTATTAACAAATAATTTATTGCTCCAGTAAAGAAAATATGTTAACACGAATTTATATGTTCTAGATATACACAGTAGCGACACATAATGGGAAGATATGAATCAATAGGATTATTTAATATTACTAAAGCAAGGCATCTAAAAAAGATCAATACTCATGAATATGTTAAGAATAAGATAAATATTTATCTCTCACATTAAAATCAAAGAAGCAAACTTGCCTAAAACTAAACATGACTCATAATTAACTCAATGAACATTAAAAGGTATTTGCTTATATAAATCAATTAAACAAAGGCAAAAGTGAGGGAGAAGTGACAGTGATGGCATAAAAGAACGAAACATGAAAGCTTAAGCTATTAATCACAAAATACCCAACTAAATCTACACTTAGACAATATATTTATTGGACAAGGGAATAGTTAATTACACTAAGTGATGGAAATAATAAGAAAGCTAGTTACTGCCAAGCATGTGATTTCCTAAAGAACAAGAAACTCTCAATTTTGATCATGGAAGACATCACTCATAAGGCAAATTTAATAGGCCAAATAATAACAGAGAAACACAGATACATGCATTTATTAAATTAACTTCAAATCACATGGCTATGACAATCATGTTGTTACCATATTTAACTAAGAAAAGATTCAAACATGTATATTATGGCTTTCAAAAAAATAAAATAAGAACAAGACCACTGGCTAACTAATAACTCCTTTTTCAATAGATGAGCCACCGCCTTATCAAAATTTAGCCTAAACAACCACATTTTAACCCAAAATAAACTCATATCCTCAAACTAAATTAGAATTCTAAGCCAAACAAATAACAATGGATGCCTCCATATTGGTTTGAGACACCAAAACCAAACAACTAAGTATTGCTACTCAACACCACAAACAAACAATAACTAATTTTGATAAGTTATGATAGTGTTATATCATAAGTTAAGCAAGATATCAATCTAAGTTGAAAAGATTATTAACATGAGTGACTCATTCTAGGATATTTGAGCTATTATGTCAACAAGATTCATAACGAAATTTTTCCATGAAATCTGTCGGTAATGGTAAGTTTATTACTCTCCAATATTGTAATTTTATTCTTAAAGCCTTAGAATCCAGGATATTACCCTTGGGAGAGGATTTTGACTTGATTTTATGGTGGAAAAGACCTAAGTTGGCGGGGATGATCATGAATTGGACTGGGGTTAGGATTTACGTATAATCTGGGTATAATAAGGCCCTTTTTGATTGATTGTTGTGTTTATTTATTTATTGTTTTAGTACAAGAACAAACCAAGACACTTTAAACGGGGAAAGCTTGGGTTTTTTTATAGTTTTCAAAAGGTTTGATTTGAGGTAGGTGATGGTTGCATGTTTACCAATTTATGTATGTATGCATTTCTACTTCTTTATAGTATCATTGTGGAATGCATGTTGGGGAAAATGTAGGGAGCATATGAAATGACATCCTGTTAATAATCTCATGCAATGAACCTGTTTATTTTACTTGTGGTTTTAAGTTTTATTGTTCATTGTAATTATAGTTGTGCATGATTGCTTGTGATTACTGGTTGACTCGAGTACCATGCCAATATAAGAATACTAATGCTTGGCTCGGATACCACACCTGGTATGAATACTAACTCTGCTTGACTCGAGTACCGCGCTCATACACTAATAGTTTGTATGTGGGCTCCTTGAGAGAATAGGTTATGTGTAATGGTGGTTCCATTAGTGAACTAGATTTACCTATTTATAATGTGATATATGTATGTTGTATCCTTGAGTGGTCCCAACTATTTGAAAGGTGAGTTGGACTCAAGTATAACTTGTATGTGATCATGTGGGAAATGTTTCATGTGTATGTTAACTAAGGATAAAGACTCGGAGTTCGGGTAGTTTCATGTTTGTTGATGATATGTGTTGACTATGTTACTAAATTGTGATTGTCTGTTTATATTAATGATTTGGACAGGTTGTGTGATCCTACCATTACACTGTGGTTGTCTACTGATATTGCACCTGTTCTTTTCTTATTGAGTATAAGATATCTTTCAGCGGCTGATACGACACTTCAGTTAAGGGATGCTTTATATCGAATCTAAGGGTGATCTACTCTTCCAGGCTTCCATGGGTTCATCTACTTCTTCTTATCCATATTTTCGGGCAATGACATTAGATTATTAGGTTATGTTTTTTTATGAAGTTTTTGGGGTTGCATCCCAGTCTTGACTATCTAGAGTTTTGGTATGATAACTTTCCGTCTCTAGGGGTTTATTTCTATAATGTTTGACTATTGATTGATTTTATGGAGATTCAATCCGTTAGTTGTTCTAAAAATTGTTGTCCTTCTAGTTTATATCATGACTTGGTTCAAATTATGGTGTGCTGGGATAATATCGGATTAGTAGTTGATTCTCCTACAAGACTATTTAGTGTGGGTGTCACTGAAGATTGTCTGGATCGTAACAAGGAGGGGTTGGGTTGGATTGGGGTGGGTGGGGGTAGAGAAGATAAGTAGATGGGATGGGTGATGAAGATGACTTGGTGGGGGTGAGGTTTCTCTAAAACCATTTTTTTAGAAGTGATGAATTTCGTTTTTTAATTATTATTTGAGTTTAAAATGACACATGCCATTAAGTCAGTGACCACCTTTTTTCTACTCAAAAGTCATTATTTGAAAATTATTTTTGATATATACCATGTGTCTTTGTTTAATTCACCACTTTGACTCATCATCGGTGAGTGTATTACACACACTTTGTATATTTGAGTGATTGTCAAAATAACATGGTAGAACCCTACTTAAGGTGTTTAAAATGAACAAACTTTATTTGAGATTTCTAAGTAAAAGTTAGTTCCAACTTTAAGGGACTACTGATGGGTTTAGCCTAATTATATATAACACCACAGAAACTAGTAGGCTAAACTAGAGCTTGACGTGAGGGTTAGAGTCTTGAATAACTCCTTGTACTTAAAATGAGGGGTTTAGGGTTAGAACGTCAAGGTACAACTCATCAAGGACCAACCAAGGGCCCTTGAGGAGGACCTTAGCAAAACTGCCCAAAATAGTGACCTACGTGGGGACCTACGCCCCGTTGGTCCACCCACTCCCCGTGGGTGAGGGGTCGTGGGTCAATGTCTCCAAAAACTAGGCTCTAGTAAACCCACCCACAGTTTACTAGCATGCCACGTGGGTCCATCCACGGACCCACGTGGGTGGTCGATCACCTGTAATCTGTTTCAAGGAATTAGTTAGGGGCACTTTAGGGTTTTTTGGAATTAATTAGTTATTAAGTGACGTCATTTTACCCTAGTTTAGACTAACTATATAAAGACTTTATACCCCTAAATTCATTGATCCTAGTCATCATTTCAACTCACTAAAAAGAACCCAATTCTCTCCTAGAAATCCTCTCTCTAGAAAGAAGAAGAAGAAGGGTCAAGCTAGGTCAATTTCCTCCAATCTTCCAAGATTTTTGGGGGATTTGTATCCAAGGTATGATAGCTTATTCACCCATGGATTCTTTCATCCATGGAGCCCCCTAGAATTCCCCAATTTGAAGAAGAATTCCCTAATTCAAGTTAGGGTTTCTTCAATGTTGTGGGTTATGATGTATGTTGATCCAATTGAGTGGATATTGATTGCTTATGATAGAATTAGTAGTGAATCATGTTATTATGATGAATTTACATGTTTTCTATGCCTAACCCCTAGTCTAATTGATGAAATTGAAGTAATGTGGGTTTATGCCTTAAGAAGGGAAATTGAGGATTTAGAGATAATCTTCTAGGGTTGATAATATGTGTAGTAATTGCTTGAGAGTAAAAGCATATAGACATGAATTGAATTAGATTAAAGTATATATGATGGATCATGATTGGTAATGCTTGAGATTTAGCCTTTATGATGATATATGACTAGAATTGCTTAAGAATGAAGCATGTGACTAGAATGCCTTGTTATCTAGGTGTGTATGATAATTGTAAGAAGTAAAGCTTTGAGATTAAGGCATGTAGTCATGAATGTTGATTACTAGGGTTTTGAAAGTAAAGTCAATAGGATGAATTATGTATGTTAAGGCTTTAAGAGTGAAGCTTACATGATAATGGTAGACTATTGGATAGAATTGTTGTGGAAGGACTTTACCCACCTAATTTACCTCATGAATGATTGAATATATGAAGTGATAGAATCACTTGAGTTATGATGATATCCATGTCTAATGTTAGAATTCTAGATATGATAATTAAAGGAAAGTTTAGAAACCTCTAGGAGGTAAAGTATGAGATTATGCATGTTCTTATAGAACCTCTGTATATGCTTTAAGAACACTTTGAGAGTAAAGTATCTATGATTATGATATGTTGTTGTGTTGTTAAAAGGATATTCTCATATACACACTTAGGCATGAATATGATAGGAGATTAAAGGTTCTCTCACATAGAATGATTCTAGGTTGAAAGGCTTGCTCACCTAAAATGAATCAAAGCATGTTTAGTTATGTTAGCTTGAAATTGTGTTATGAAATCCCTTTATGAATAGCTTGACTTGGTAAGACAAGACCATCTCATGGTAGCTTGAGTATAAGACCTCATGGTAGCCTTGGATTGAGAAATCACACTCTTCCCAAGGGTAGCCTACACTAGCATCATAGAATGCTTGCATGGTAGCATGACTTGGTTAGGCCAAACCATTTCATTGGTAGCTAGGATGGAGCAATAATACCCTTCCTTGAATAGCTTGGACTTGCATGATAGTATGCTTTCAATGGTAGCTTGGTTTAGCATAATGTAGTTATGTTAGCAAGATGATTAGCTTGGTTTTATCAATAGTACTCTTTCTTGAATAGCTTGGACTTTCATGATAGTATACTTTCCATGGTAGCTTGGTCTAGCCTAATAGGGTGCTATTCCTTGGTAATCTAGAAATGATAAATAGTAATCATTTATGTATGATGACCTAAAGTGGTACTTAGTATGGGTGGGATTATGAGGTCTTATCCATGCACTGCACAAGTATGACTTGAAGTTACTTATGAAGTATCTCTCTTATATGTTGTATGCTTAGCTTGGATTGTTGCTATAGTTACCTTCCTTGATATGTTTGACTAAAGGTGAAGATTCCCTTATCTATGAGAATTAAGCTAAGGATGAGATCCAAAGATGGTAAGTATGTTTATGATGGCCTAAACGTAGTACTTATTGTGTGTGAGATTATGGGGTCTTATTCATGCATTGCACAAGTATGCTTTGAGGTTACTTAAGAAGTAGTTCTCTTATGTTATGAGGATCTAAGGATTTACTATGCTTATGAACATGATGTATTTCTTATGGTTATGGATTATGCCTTATGTTGACTAATGCTTATATTATGTCTATGTTGGAGATTATGCTTTCTAATATGTTGTCATGTTTTATGGTGTTATGCTAGCTATCATATTTAGTACATTTTGTACTAACGCATACTCTTGCCTACATTCTTATCAAATCTAGGGTCCGACGATATTGAGTTCTATCCCCGTGGCTAGGTTCATAGTATAGCAAGGATTGAAGACTTGGTGAGTCCTCATAGCATCGAGGATTTGATTACCTTTCCTTTTGATGTCTTTCTTTTATATTGCAAACTATTGTATGGACTGTGTCCCAAAGATATTCATGTTCTAGATGGTTTGAGACAAGTGTAATAGACTTCCGCTTTGCTTTTATAAAAGACTTCGATTGTATGGAAAATGTTTTAAAATTTCCACACTTTTCTATTATCTTATGTTATGATATGCTAAGTGGCTTACATGAAATCCTTTGGGGTTCTATGTGTCATGTTACATCTAGGGTGTACCCCTGGGTCGTGACAATATAAACTACAATCTATGCAAAAAAATTAATATTAAATTTGAACAAATATATTGTGGAGGTTATATACCCCACAAAAGAAGCACTTTAAAAATAATTACCATAGGTTATAAACCCCCAACAGAATGAAGTAGAATTATTTGCTAAAAAAGATAACGGGGGTTGAAACCGCCACAAATTGTTATGGGGGTCGCTTAAAACTTTAAGGGGGCACCGATGGGTTCAACCTAATTATATAAACTACAATCTATTCAAAATTTAATACTAAATTGAACAAAAATATTGCAGAGGTTATATTCTCAAGAAAGAAGCACTTTAAAAGTAGTTTTCATACGTTATAAACCCCCCCTCCCATAGAATGAAGTAGAATTATTTGCTAAAATGTTAATAGGGGTTGAAACTGCTGCAATTATTATTGTGGTCGCTTAAAACTGCTACAAATTAATTGCGGCACTTATAACAATAAGAGCCAAGAAAACCGTTGTGTACATCAACTAGTGGGGGCTTTAAACCCTGCCATTTGTAACTTTGACCCCCACAAATTGACTCTTATTTGTAGTAAGTAAATTTCAATCGTGGTTCATCCTACTCTTCTGCTTTTGCTTCTACTACGTGAAGAAAAAGTAAATTTTCTTTATGGGTTACATATGTTATCTAATTAATCTTACACTTTCAATTAATGAAAACACCTAACTTCATTTACTTAATTGGCTTTGTTAGGACATAGAATTTTTTTGTTTTGCATATGTCCTTTGAATTCTCTACAATAATTAATATATTTTTCAGAATAAAGTATCAAGTTTTTATTGTTGGAAAATATATATATACCAAGAACACAAAAATATATGAAGAAGAACACAATGATGAATGTTTTACAATATGAACAACGAACACATAATCGAAGGTTTGAAACATGTGTGAATGCTAGATATTTGTTCCCTCTCCTTTATGAGATCGCTATGGAATTGTCTTTTCAATAGTTTTAGGAGATATAATAGGCCTATGCATTTATGCACTAAGCAAATAATGAATAAATTTTATTAGAAAGCAAGAGCTTGAAATTGATCTTTTTGTAGAAGGAAATAATTCTTTGGAGAATGTTGCAAAGAAAGATACTCTGCAAAGGTTGAGTTGGAGTTTGATGAAGTTGACTTTAATTAGAATTGGTAATAACCGAACAATGAAAGGACACAATCCTTTTATTTAAAAGACACTGCTTCATTTTAAATTTTTATTATTAATTTTATTTGAACAATTGCAACATCATCTACCTCCTCATGAAGATTCCCAAAGACAGTTAATACAAGTCGTAGTGTATGAAATATCCACCTAGAGTGATGAAATATCCACTTATTAAGCGACGAGAATCAGGACAACGTCCTCAATCCGAGTCACAAAAAGCAACCAAGTCGAAAGATGAAGATAAAGAGAGAAAAATCCCCATTTCAGGATCGAGTAAGAGATACTGGAGACAACGCAAAACAACATCAAGATGAGGTTGTCGAGGTGTTTGCATGACCTGACTTAAATGTTGGACTTCAAATGAGAGATCTGGTCGGGTGTGGGTAAGGAAATTAAGTTTTCCCAATAACATTCTATAAAGAGTTGGATTTGGGAGAAAATCACCATTATCCATACGCAATCGTGAGGATGAATCAAAACGGCAAGATACAAGTGCTTACCTTTCCTTAACAAGTGTAGTTACTAGTGCAAAAACGTCAAGACTATCGAGCTCATCCCAGAGCCTCTTCAGCTTGGTGTAGTAAGCAACAACGTCCAAGTTTCCTTAAACTAACCCACTGATTTGTTTTTGTAGATGGATAGAGTTGAAGTCCATTGCTTTGTCCAAACCTCTCCTCAAGCTCCTCCCAGATCTCCTTAGCATTCCTAGAGTATAGAATGCTCTCTGTATCTCAAAGAGAGTTCAAGAGCCATGAAATTACCACATCATTACACCGAGAACAAGAATTCAAGGATTCGGGCGAGGTTATAGATCTGATGATAATCTATCAATGAACCCTATTTTGTTCTTGGCTGACAAGGCAATGAGGATTCCCCTGCGCCAACCACCATATCCCTTTCCATCAAATATGGTATTGACTAAAGCCATATTAGGTGTCACGACCAAAAATCATAAGTTGTGATGGGACCTATGTTCCCAACTGATAGGTAAGCCAACCCAATAAGTTAATCAATTCAACTTAAAATATGAAAATTTAACTAGCAAGCAAATATCTTACATACTAAGTTTTTTAAATGCGAAAAAATTGAAATACCACCCCAAGATTTAGTGTCATAAGTACAAGAGCTTCTATAATATGATACAAGTCCAAACAAAAAGGACAAGTCTAAACGTAAAAAAAATACTTTGTTTGAATACTAAGACAACAAAATAGATTAAGAGATAAATGAAGGGGTGGGTCGCAGAATAGCCAAGCAATTCACCACAACTTCAAGATGATCCAAACTCAAAATCAAAGCTCCATGAGATGCGCTTGTACTAGCAACCTAATCTGCACCACAAAAGAGTGCAACAAGTGTAGTACGAGTACGAAACCATGTGTACCCAGTATATCTCATAGACCGACAACGAAGACGTATTGACATGACTATATATGAAAATAATCCTTTAATTTTACAAGTCCACGTTATACTTATCAACCATGTTTTCATCAATAGGGATAATCAAATGTCATGTAATGTCCAATATCAATAAAGCACATACTCAAACAAGAATAAATTACGTAATGAGATGCAATGCACTACGACACTATGAAATGATATGTCTCAAATGACAAGTACTCTTTCAACCGTATATACATGATACTCCTCGGAAATACATCAATAGTTCATGACCCATGGCGGACTCGCGAGGTTTATATACCGACACGGACGATCTCCACGTGTATGTGCGGACGATCTCAATGCATTATCATAAAATAAAATAATTTCCAGCACGGACGATCTCCACGTGCCAAACTTATTATAATAAAATCTCACAATCCCCAATACGCACGATCTCCACATGCCCAACTTATACTTAATCTCATGTCAATGCATGTGCACAATATGATTTCAATGAAAGGGGATGATGATGCATTTCAATCAATCAAATATCGGTATGATATATAATCACCTCAACTATCACAACTATACGGGTTCAATAAAGAAAAAAATCACACAAAAGAAATCAAGTCATTAATACATCTATTAATACCCGTATGCTTTGGGATTTTCAGATTACAATCCGTCATTCTATAGTAATAAAATTTCCCTTTATAACACATGTACTCGTACCAATGCCCGTCACACCATTAATATGATACTTGTCTATTCCATTTTTAATCTTTAATTAGAAAAACGCCCTTCAACGAAGTCTGAAAGTCTTAACATACCTCGAATGCTTAACATATGTCACGAATCCTCAAAATCTTGCATTTCCCTTTCATAAAGCTTCAACGCTTTCAAATCTTACGTTTTCAATCTATCAAATATATAATCCTCATAAAAATATGAATCTAATGACACCCATATTATTATATTTTGTTTCGGCTATGAAAATCGGGTCAAAAAGTCATTTCGAGCCACCAAATTTGAATCTGAATTCTTTTTCAGATTATATTCACTCATGATAAAATACACATGCACGCAAAATATCAGGTAAAACGGATCATTATTCGACCCCCAAATCTATATCTTGTTATAAGAACCCCGTGGCTATATTTTCTTAATTCAGTACAAATCCTACACATTTTACCCTAAAATTTGTTCATAATGACATAAAAGTTTAATAGAAAGTACGAAAATTATTACCTTAACGTTTTGGGATGAAATTCATAGTTTCCTCTTCTCTTTTTTCTTTTCTTTTCTCCCTTTCTTTTCTTCTTTCTTCACTGCATATTTCTTTCTTTCGCAACTTCTGCTTATGCGTGTAAACCTCTTTTGGGCTGCACCTTTTCCCTTATTATTGTTATTATTATTTTTTATTTATTTATTATTATTATTATTACTATTATTACTATTATTATTATTATTATTTTATTATTATTATACCTTTTTGGGCTTGACCACATTTTTGATTATCTTTTTCTATAATTATTAACAATAAAATAATCCTTTATTTAATCTGGAAATCATGTCATTCATTCTCACAAGTGATAAATTATTTATAAAATCTACTAAAACGGTTGAACTAAAAAAATGGGCAAAATTCATAAAATGACTAAGAGTGTCGTTACATCAGGATAATCAGATGGGTGAATGTAAAAAGGATGACTAGAGTCGATCATGATTTTTTAGACGAATCTTTATGACTGAGACAACACCATCCAATCATTGAGGGTTTTTAGTACTAGTATCAACCATAGTAAAGAACCAGGGATTGAGATGAAATAACAAAAGAGAAAAAAAAGGAAGACTAGGATCATATTCCTATTGCTTTGATACCATGTTAAAAGAAAGAATGAACAAATTGAGATGATTGAAATTTATGTGTATTTCTTCGTATGTGTACAAGATTATTTATACGCATACCATGAATACAAAAAAGTAGATCATATATGTACACTTGTATGTATCCTAGAAGATATAAATTAATAATCCTAACAAACTCTGCATTTAATAAGGAAAAGGAATAAAAAGAATCCGAAATCTACTGAAACTATTAACATTATCATTCTTCTAGGAGACTTCCAAGTAGGACTCTTGACATCTATTGAATTTGAGCAATCAGTATTATCTCAGATCAAAGGGCTGAGATTCGATCAAGATAATAAAAAATTCAATGGTAGTGATATAGAGATAGATATATGTTCTTCATGTTCCTTTGACTTGGCAAAAGACTTCGACATCACAAATGTCTTATTTCCTTTGAGTTGAAGCTGAGAATGACTATTAGAATTAATTGAAGAATCTGATTTTCCAACACAACTTAATCGATTAAATTCAATATAAAGGTGATTAGAAGTGAATTGCAATTTCAAAATTATATTATTGTTGTACATGTGGCAGAAGCTGGAGATCCTTCCAATTGTTGAAGGCGGCGACAAAAAATTTCAGAAACAACAAACGTACAAAAACAATTCCTTTTGGTTTTAGGTTTCTCAATTATTTTTGGACTCAATTATTTTATTTAGGGTATTTTGCATCTATAAATAGTCCATAAAATAATTATTTCACAATATAAAACATAAAACCAAGAACCCACAACTTAGAACACATAACATAGAACTTAGAACTTGATAGCTTAGGAACTTTGGAAGAGCCGCCGTGGAGGCCAGAGAACTTTGATTTATTCTTTCTTATCCTTTAATATTTATTTGTATTAGCGATTGTTGAAAGTTATTATAGTTATTGTTCTTAAATTTTAATAATTAACACAATCATATTTATTTTTATAAATTTTGATTGTGTTTTTGAGACAATTTGTAGCTAATTTCATAACTAGGGTTGTGGGAACCATGATGAATTATTGAAGTAAGTTAATGTAAAAAATGATTCTTGAATGGTTTTATGTATGTATTATTTTTCTCTTCGCTTTGATTGCTTTTTATCGAGGGCCCGCGTTAGAACTCGTCTTATTCCTACTTGCTTGACCAAGGGGGTAACAAATAGGAAAATAGATTATACAATGAGATTTGAGGCTATCAACCCTCATCTAATATCTTGAACGGACCATAGATATCTAATTTGGGATCAAATGTAAGGGCTAGTAAAACATACACCCGTAGACGAATCAAGTTGCATGATGAAATTCACTTATTTAGGTGACCATCCACTTATGTGATAAATAACTTACCGATCTTGCATGCTAAGAACTGAAATAAATCACTAATATAATACTTTTGCTGAGTTATGAAATCATGGGGAACACATTCCTAGTTACTTCTAAAAATCTAAGAGATAAGTGTCAAAACATACCTAAACTATTTTTCTTTAGTTTCATACCTAAACTATTGGGAGTGTCAGTTTCATATCTAAACTAAAACACACCTTAGTGGTGTGTGTAATACACTCTCTCTTTTATTTGCAAAAATATTGACACATGATATTCCACATGGATAAAATATTCCACCTTGATAAAAATAAAATAAACTATTAATATCAGTTAAAAGCTAAGGATTAAAGTATTACCATCCAAAAAAAAAAAAAATTAAAAATAAATATTTTTTAAGAATAAAATTTAAAATAATGACAACTAAAAAAGTAAATTAAGGTCTCTCTTGAAGGTTTGGATTTAGGCCACCAAACTTGTTGAGACACAACCTCCTAACTTGTTGAGAGGACTAGATCTTTGACTGCTTTAATAATGATCTTGGCAGTTTGAGAAATATCAGTTGTATTTAGAAGCATGAGGACATTCAATATTCCATATCCTTGATGTAGTATTCATGTTAGTCTTGATATTATATATAAAAATGGGAAAATTGTATATAATAGTAAACTATTAATTCAAATTAAATGTTATAAATATAGTTTGATTTAATTGTACCTCATAGCAAACTGTTGCTATTTCACCTCTCTCCTGGTAAATATCGCTCGCCACTCTCGTTCTCTACCTCGCCTCTCTCATTTTTTTATACAAACGCAAGTGTATAAAGTGTGTTTGTGTTTGTATAAAGCGAGAGAAAATTGTATATACACATGCAAATACATATATCTTCGTCCTATACACTAATAATTATACAATACAAATATTCCCTTACCCAATTCTCTTTTTCCTTTCTCTCTTTCTTGCTTTATACAAACACATATTATACAATATAATGTAAAATTTATGTTTGTATAATGTATAATTTATGTTTGTATAA
>NW_006238954.1:333303-334369 GCF_000226075.1 Solanum tuberosum
TATCCAATTGATCTTTTGTATCTGTATACCAAAGCAGATTATACAACTGCTTTCTTTTGTATATGTATAGCGAAATATACATATTTATGTTTGCTGTGGAGCGCAATTATATAAACTTTGCTATAACATACAAATATGAATTTTGTGGAAAGTTGAATCCTATATAAAAGAGAAGCCTGCTAAGCTTCCGCGATGCTAGTCAGAAGGTAGTTGGCTGGTACTCAATTTAAATGCAATCCAGTTGACTTCAGCCATATATGATGTATTGTTCCTATCTGTTGTAAACATAAAATACCAAAATATAATAAATAAAAATTTGACTACCACTTATCAATTTAAAAAAAAAATAGAACCCCTCATCATTGATTCAGGAAATAGATGCACACAAACATCACACAATATTATATAAAAATAGTTAAGCTAAACTTGAAATTTTATTTCAAAACATAAGATAAATATTTTATTTAATTATTCATGTATTTGGACTATAACGTGAATTTAGTACATTTAAGTTAAATCTAGTTTTTTTTTTTAAAATTCAATCGAGAACTTTAATTTGGAATTCGTACCTATCATTTTAATTTTTGTGATTGATATGCACGATTAGAATTAGTAATGCAGTTCTTATAAAATAATCAATGTGATTTTATATAATATTAGTTATGAAAATTTAATTATTTATGTATTACTTATATATATTTTAGTTATTCCATCTTCTATCTTAAATAAAAGGGATAAGGGTCTGAAAAATACTCTAACTTTGGTCGGATTTGCTATTGCGCTACTAAACTTTTATGAGGACTTATTACCTCCTTAGTCTATTTAATACCGTATTTTTTACCCCCTGAACTATTTAATAGTGTATTTTAAAGGTATATATGTGCCCATGTGGACACATTATTATTTATAATTTTGCATTATTTTTTATGTCCACGTGGACAAATATATATGTTTAAAATACGGTATTAAATAGTCTAGGGAGGTAATAGGTCCTCATGAAAGTTTAGTATCGCAACAGCAAATCCGACCAAAGTTGGGGTATTTTTCAGACCCTTATCCCTACTTT
>NW_006238954.1:334424-359414 GCF_000226075.1 Solanum tuberosum
TATATATATATATATATATATATTATTTTATTTTTATCATTTATACATATATTAATTATCTGTGTTTCTAAATTTTACATTATCAAAAGAAATCATACTAAAGTGTAGCAAATATCCCTGATATTTTTAATTTAAATTTTTTATTTAATTGTCCAAAATTCTTATCATATGTTATTGTTATTAACTAATAAGTAATACATTTATATTTTTTTTTATCCATAAATTACCTTTGATTTCTAATGTTAATGTGAAATCGTTAATAGAAAAAAAAATATTATTGTATTTCTTAAAAAATTAAAAATACCACAAATAAAAATTAAGAATTTCAAATAATTTGTGATTGACCCATGTAGAGAGAGCATGAACTTCCCCTTTTCTAGTATATATATACATATAGGTTGAGTAGATTCTTGTAAGCAAGAAAAATCCGATTTCTAGACTAGAGTTTATATCTAAGCGAACATAGAGACTCTGTATTACTGGCTAGTTGAGCACCCAACCATTAGCCATTTCGATTGGAAGCATGGTCACACTTTTGGTTCTCCGCCACATCCCTCCACCGAATCACTGCCGTACACAGCTTTATCCTCTGCCTCCTTTCTCTCATCATGGTTGTCGGTTGTAGCCTCTCCGTCCTTGACCAAATGCCCCACAACAACTGGAAGTGGTTCTTGTGCTTCCCAGCCAATCATACTCTTCCACGTGGACCCTTGTTCTTCTGGGCTAAATTATTAATCTACCTTTCAAAGATCCTTGAATTCATAGACACACTTTTGATCATCCTCAGTAGTTCTAAGTCACGGAGGCTCACATTTCTCCATGTGTACCACCATGCTACAACACCAGTTATATGTTATCTTGCCCTTTGTAATGTGAATTCGATGATCTATGTCGGGGTAATTACTAATGCTTCGGTTCATGTTATAATGTATGCTTATTACTTCTTTTGCGCAACGGGAAAGAGGCCGGGGTGGAAGAAGATCGTCACCAACTGTCAAATTTTCCAGTTCATCCTTTACTTCATGGGTGCAGTAGTAGTCATGTATTATCACCTCACTACTGAGATTGGGTGCTCTGGTGCCCATACTTTGTTCTTTAATGTCACTTTTAACACCTCACTTTTACTTCTTTTTCTCAACTAATTTCATTCCAAAAACTATGCCAACAACATCATCAAACACTCTCAACATAAAGCTGCTCAATAGGCAGAACTAGTTAATTAATTAGTTGGGGGTCGTTTGGTTACTGTATAAGATACATCTTATTCATGTATAAAAAGTTGCATTAGCTTTACTATGTTTGGTAGAGGTTTTGTATTAGGTATAAAAGTCAACATAACTTATACCATGGTTGGTTGGTAAAAATTTAAATATTGTATAAAAGTTATTCATATATTAATTTATACGGTGTTTGGTTGCATTTTTTGTAGTTATACATGTATTAAAATGATAAATTACATATTTACCCTTTTAATTTTATTTTTTTAAAATTGAAAACTTTACTGTTTTCCTATCTATATTTGTTGTTTTTATTTCTTTTTATACTATTATCAATCTTTTTTATATTATATATTTTTACCAACTCTTCAGAATTACGAATTACTCCTTCTTTGTAGAAAATTTCTTTTGCAGATTGTTTACATATAATTTTAATTTTTTTAAAAACACGTTGAAGACACTTTTTTAGTACAACTGTTAGATTTTTTATATTAAATGTTTACATTTAAAAAAATAAATTTTAATCAAACCAACATATGGAAAGAGAAAAAATATTTTTTTTATAAAAAAAAAAAAAACTGACAACCTTCCACAAAGAATGGAAACCTGATAGAAGAGTTAGTTATAAATAAGCTAATACTATTTCATAAATTTATCATTTCAGGTATTGTAAAATTTTTTTATTTCTTTTAATTGGAAACTTTACTGTTTTCCTATCTACATTTGTTGTTTTTATTTCTTTTTATATATAGATCATTTTTATTTTTTTTATATACTTACAGTTTTTATTTATTTATGCAAAAATAAAAAAAAATTAATATTAAAAATTTGATTGTATATTTTTTGACGGTACATATACTAATCAAATATTAGCATTATATATTATTCAATATATTCCCCATTTATTAGCATGCATTATTATTTTGTAAACAATATATATTAATAATTTACAACAAGTTTAATATTCAATTGTTAATAATTCATGTATTGTAATCTCTACATAACTAAATAATACCTACATAACTAATATCCGCATAGCTAATATCTGCATAATTAACCCAACATAACTAAATCATGTATAACTAAACCATGCATAACTAATATTTGCATAACTAAACCCTGCATAACTCTAACCAGTAACCAAACGGTGCTTTAGTTTTTACATGTCTATGTAATACATCTTTTATCTTAGTAATTAAATTAAAGTAGGTTCATGTTATTTTGCATGCTAGTTAGGTAGAAATTGAGAAAATACATCAAATCATCCACAAACTTGATAACAAAATTTACTTTAGCACTTTAACTATACGAGAATTTATTTACCCTCCTTAACAACTTCTATATGAACTAAATACCAACCTAAGGAGTGATATGTCAAGGAGAGTGAAGAAAGAAAAAAAGGAAAAAGAAAAGTTTGACCAACATATACAAGATTATACACATGACATTTTCTTATTGAACAACATATAAATAATATTTTTAATCTTTTTTTCTTGATATATTAACTTTTTAAAAATGTGTGAATTTTCTTACTTAGAGGTAATGAAATTTATGGGTCTCATTTTTTTAATAAAATTTTAAACTTATTCCTCTTTATGCTGTTGTCTTTTCCTAATACCTTCTTCCTAATTGAAGCAAACCTCCTCCTTCTACCTTTCTTCATAAACATTCTAACCTCTACCCATTACTTTCATTCCATCGGTCCTTTAGCAATTCACTATATATTACTCATCACTTTATTATTGTTGACATCGATTTCACTAAACCCAACACCAACATCATTGTTACAGAAATTAATTCCACAATATCCACCATCAATAGTAATAATAATGAAGAAGAATGGAGTGATGGGGAATTCACATTCCTAAATAATCGATTTCACAATAATAACATCAATATCACAACACCCATTGTAAATACACATTCATAGATTCAGATTTTCAATCAATATTTTTGTAGCTTCAATCTCATCAATGAAATGAAGATTGCGTAAGAAAGTTGAAAGACACATAATTTTTTCTATCACCATATAATAGAAACTCAAATAACAGGTTACTTAAAATTTAAGAAAAATTACATTTATAAAATGTAAGCATCAAGATTTTACTAATGGGTTTAGGCACAAACCTTGTCAATAAAAGGTGTGAAGCTGAAGGATATAGTGAAGTGAAAGACACTGGTGTTGAATGAAATTAGCTTCAATTTTTGATTGGCATTGTTAAAAGGATTTAACTTCAATTTTTTACTATCATTATTGAAAGAATTTACATCCAATTTGGGGTTGATGATGAAGTTCTTTGTTAAATAAATAAGTACACATAATTTTAGAAATTATTTATTTAGTGTATATAAACTTTTTTTTCAAATGGATAAGATCGTGCTCATTTATTAATAAATAGAAATAAAACAGTCCACAATATACATGGCTTGGGTCTGAAAGTAACCAATGCCCAAACTTAATTAGGTAACTACTAAAGTAAAAAGAGAAAATTAGCAAACTAGTCAAAAATTCTAACATAATTATTAAAAATATCTATAGTTTATAAATATAAATATTAGTAAAAATGTCAAAATGTCAATATTTTAGAAAACATTGTGTATCCTAATTTAGTTCATATTTTACCTCACCTTAATTAAAGTTTTCCAACTCATTCTCTCTCATATGTTTTAAAAAAAAAGTATTTCCTCTCTCATTGATTTCCCTCTTCCTATTCTTCTTCATATTTCAACTCCCGCTGCTCTCTCTTCCGTTCTTTCGAAAAAAAATTCTAGATATTGAAAATTGAATCTCTAAAGATATTCACAACAATCCCTTAGATTAAGGTATGCATCTCTATCCAACTTTTAGGTTTGTTTACTGATTTTATTTTTGTTTAAATCTTTCAAAAAATTTGTTTGACCAATTTCGTTTAGGGTTTGAAAACCTCAAAATCACTCTCTAATGGACGAATCTAAGAGGACTACAAGAGGTATCCAACTAAATCAACAATTTTCTAGCGACTTTTCATCATTTATTGATTATATTACCATTATAATATTTACATGTTCAGTTGAAGTTGTTAAAATCATAAAAATCATGATTTTCTATTAGTCTCGAGTATCTGTAACAATTTTTTTTTGTATTCAAAATTCATTAATTATGCGTATTGATATAAAATAATATTGTCATTGTCTATGGATATTGTGGGTTTGTTAGTATAGATATTGTATTCCTTATTTTTTTATTTTTCTTGTATTTGTGGACATTTTGTTAGTTTTGATAATATGCCCACATACTTGGACTCATCATATCTATGTATTCTTTTCTAGTTGTGGACATTATAAGAGTGTTAATTGTATCCAATCAATTAAAGATACATATTTACTTTATATAGTTGTATTCATTTTTTAAGAAATAGTGATGCTATTTCATATTGTATTCATGTTTTATTATTTGATGGTTTTGTATTCATTATGTTATATCTGTTGTATGTATTTTGTGTGCAGTATAGTTTGTTTTATGATAAAACATGTTTTAGTCATTATATGAGAATCAAGTATTCGTTAACTGTTGAATCATTAATTTGTTTGGAAGTTTGGACATGAAAGTTTTTTAAATTTCTCGGGTAATTATATTTTTTTTGAATGACGAGACAGTTTTACTAATGCACAAGTGCATACGGATCCAGATTTGGATTTGGTGAACAAAAAATCAGAAAAAAGGAACAAGAAGAAGAAGAAAGAGAGAATGAGAGAAGAAGGTTGCAAAAATTGTATTCATATTAATTTTTGTTTGTCAATTGTTTTCCTTTTACTTCAACATTTGTATTTTTATTAAGAACATTGTATTTCTGTTTTAGTTTGTAGTCATTTCAATAGGTATGCCAAATGGATTTGTATTTCTTAAGTATTGATGTATCTTATTTCTTTAGAATATTGTATTCTTCCTCAAAATGTTGTATTATTTCCACTATGTATGCTATTTTATTTCAGAATCTTGTATTCTTTCTTAAATCGTATTCATATGTAATGATTAGATTATATTGGGATGCTAATCAGTAATATTTTTATAATACAAATAAAAGAAAAAATATTTGACAGTCATGTAATACAATTTTGATCACTGGATACAATTTTNNNNACTTTGATCAATTGTCTTGTCTTCTACGGAGAAGGAGGATCATCAATGGAGAATTGAAAGTCATTAATGGATGATGAGGAAGATGAGAGAATTTGTGCCTATTTTAGTCTCCTAATCTGTAAAGTAAGTAATAATATATTTTCAGCACTATTTACTTAATTTGAAAGATTCTCTCCCATGATTTTCTCTAATTTATTATTTGCTTAGTTGTATTTTATTAAGTTAAATAAAAAAAACATAAATCAACAATATAACAAATTAAAATATTGACATTTTTAATAAATATTGAAAAGTGTGGCTAAGGGGTTCTATTAAAATGCTAAAATATTGACATTTTGAAAAATTTCCCAAGTAAAAATTTATAAAGCAAACAAAATTCATCAAATGAAAAGAAGAGAGTAGAGCCGGTGAAGCTTGAAAAATCACCATGGATGGGTTCTTCAAGCTGCCAATCGAAGTTTCTGAAACATAATTTTGTGATCGATTAGATATTCACCTTAAGCGTTCATAAGTCCCACGAACACTGTGAATTCACACTCAATGAAGACTTCTTCAACCACTAAATCGGGGGTTCTTTCTACAACAAATGTAAGCTTTGAAAAACTCACTTAAACTCTAATCGAGCTTCAAATGTGTATTAAGACCATGGGTAGGGTTTCCTTTCTTCATCCTTAATAGGTTGAGCTCCAAAGGAACTAATATCACTGTTAATGGAATCATATATCGCACCCTTCTCTTGTCAAAGCTAAGATAGTGATTAAGATATTATTCCTCCTCTTGAATAAAATCTATCATATCGATTTTCCTTCAAATGGACATATAATTAATCGATGCAAAGCTGGTATTTTAAAGTGTTATTGTTGTTGTTGATGTTGTGTTGATTCCTGTAATGTGTTCCTATATTATGTTGACATTTCCTTATTCTCATGTTTGGAGTGCCAGTTTTTCTAGTTGTGTCATTGCCCTTCCTTTCCTTGATATCTCTATCCGTGAGTTGAATGTTTTAATGAAATTACCTGCAAAACTAAAATTATGTTAGTGAGAAAATCTGCGACTTGATTGCCTTCTATGTAAATATGTTCGACCAGGAATCCATTTTCTGTCAATAACATCTTTAAGTAAGTTGCATCAACTGAAACAACCTTAAGGAAAAAGAAAAAAATGGTGAATAAATAGAAAGAAATAAAAAAGTATGACGCGGTACTAACATGACTATGACATGGCGAATAACTGTGGTATTATAATCTGAGGGTGATATTTATTCACTTGAAAGTTCTTTTTTTTGGGGTGTGTGTGTGTAAATAAATGCCTATGCTTAGTATAAGTGTTAAAGTAAATTTTGCTGCCAAGCTTAAGGGTGATTTTATGTTTTTTTTTTTATAGAATTATACTATCCATTGGCATACTTTTTACATAGCATAATGAGTATTATTTTAGAGATTTTTATGCAATGAATTAAATTTAATATGTATTTAATTATTATATATAAGAGTTTAGACAAGTATATCATGGTCGATATGATTGCTTGCCGATTAAGGGGTAGTTTTGATATATTAAAAATTAATTGCTTTGATTGTGTTGTACCAGATGCTTTTTCTTTCGTATTTTTCCTATGTTGAAAAAATATACAGTAAAACCTCAGTAAATTAATACTCGGTTAATTGATAATCTCTCTAAGATGATAATTTCCTCCGGTCCCGACTTGAGCCAATGCAAAAATCACTCATTTCGATAAGATAGTAAGATAATGTATTTTCCGAAGACACCTATATAAATATATGGTCCCATTAATATTATAAATTAATAATTCTTTAAAATTAGAAATATATTTAAGAACATTTAGTGAAACATGATTACATTATGTTCTGTTTTTTTGTTAAAATCTAGTTGAAGCTCATCTCTAACTTTTCTTATTGCATCCAAAAGTTTCGGTATTGTCTTTTTTAGCTGCACCATAAAATTGTGAAGAGTTCTAGATGCAAGTGTTTCCTTAAGCGTAACTGTTCCAAAGGTATTATATCATCTTCAACTTTATCATCAACATTGATTTTCCAATGATATCCACAATCTATTCTAAGCTCTAGACATCTGAACATATATCATTTTCACCCATCCAATATGTTATTTATGTCCATTTTACTGTGGTAACCAAGATCATTAATCATGACCTCAAGTTCATGAATGACGTTTTCACAAGTGGGTTCTTTCAAATTCTTTGAGATTTCATCCATGAATAATATTTTCGGTGTCTAAAGACTCAGTAAATTAATAAACATTAATTTATCGATTAAATAATACCTTTATAAAATAATAATATTTCATGGTCCCGTCTATATTAATTTAGAGAGGTTTTAATTTAATGTACCAATAAATATTTAGGGCATGTTTCGAAAGCCACTCTAATAACTGGGTTTGGTGTAATTGGGTGTAATTATATTATCTGGTGTGTTTGGTTGGCAACTATAATTACTTGGTCAACATGTAATTGAGTGTAATTAGCAGGGGATGATTACACTCTCCAATTCTCAGGAGGGGATGTGAATTTCTAGTAATAACATGGTGTAATTATAAGCTAATTACTTTTTAATTTCTTTTTATTTCTATTTTTATTTTTCTTTTTAATTTATTTTTATTTCTATTATTTTATTTTTTTTGGAACCCCAGGATAACCCGTACCCGCTGCAACCTCTGCCACAACCTCTGCTTTTTGGGTGAGGACTCTGTGGTGAGCACTTTGTGCTCACTGGGTAAATTCCCCACTGTGTAATAACCTGCAAATCATATAGAGGATGTAAACCACACTAGGTAAGCCCTATGCGACAGACTCGACTCAGAAGACATTGAGGGGAGATCGATCCCAGGTCATCCGTGTAGATAACCACCATCCAAACCATTCCTAAAATTTTATATTTTTTTATTTCATTTCCTTCTCATTCTCAACCTTTAGTTTATGCGATTCCATGCAATTTTTCGTATTGTCTATTTTTTTTATGCCATGTTTATTTTTTTCATTAGCATAATTTTTTAGTATTTTAATTTTAAAATTAAAGTAGAATTCATTGTTGAGCAAGGTTATAGACTTACATTTTTTCTTTTCTATTAAATCATATATTTATATATGTTATGCTGAAATTTGGCATAAGAGTATTATGCTAATTTTTTTGATTTGAAGTTAGAACTTATGTTATATTTTAAGTTCCATTTGTTTTAGTAGTATTGACTTGAGACTTCACGTTGCAAGTCATTTATTCTTTAGTTAGACTTGATATATTATCTTTTTATCAAATATTTTAATAATTAATGACATTCTATTTATAATATTAATCTTTATGTCAAACATGCATTTCATGATGTTCATAGAAATCTTGTACTTTTAGTTTTTATGATTAATTCAATTGAAATATACTCATTTAAAAAATATAAATCAATTGTTTTTCATAATATTAGTTAAGCACATCTGTTTGTTAATCAATATATTTTCAAAAGACAATATATATTAAATATTTAATTAAATATCATTTATAAAGTTTCTTATTTTGTCTAAAATACATTTAAAATAACTAACTTTTATTTTTAAAATTTAATATAATCTTATGATTGCAATTGTGCATCCAAACAATCCAGGCAGTACATAGGTAATCACACTGTAGTAATATTGTGACAAACAAGCATGTCAATGTAATTATTAGGTTGTGTAATTATTACCCTAATAATTACACCAATTCCAATTATCAGGTGGCTTTCGGAACTCGATTTAATTATTTATCTTATGTGAACAATATTAATTACCTGAACTTGTGGACCCCATTGTAGTACAAATATTACCTTTTAGGCTATGCTCCTTGTATCTTTTTAATTGCTAAAATTATGGTCTACACTTGTATTTCTATGACACACGCTTTAATTGCTAACTCTTTTAGATTTGATTCTACCAAAAAAATGAGTCCCATTAAACATTTACCTGGCAAAGCATTCTCTCTCTTCTTGGCTTTTTAAGGTAAGACCTCATTTATTTTCATTAAGATTAAAACGTCTGAATCTGAATTTACATCTGAATAATTAAAATTTTCTATAGATCTGAACACTAAATGATTAAGACTGTTTGGTTTTTAAACATCTCTCTCTCTCTATATATATGTGTGTGTGTGTCACAATCCAACCCACCGGGCCGTGCGGGCACCTAATCTAACACCTAAGTAGGAGAACCCTCGATTCCCAAATAGTTAAAGACATGCGGAAGATTAAGAAAATTGGAGATAAAATAACATTCATGAGATTTTTACAAAATAAAGAGTTTTTAAACAATTCAAGTTAAGACTTGTAAAGTACTTAACACCCCAGGGATCTAGTCTAAACAGGTACAAGAGCTTCTAAGATTTACAAGGCATGTAACATAATAGCAAATGACGCAGCTCCCACCACATGGAAGGAAAAATAGGAGCTGTTGGAGATTGTCTTCGTCTTCACCTATGAAACATCACTGACCCTGCAATCAAACTATGCCAAAAAGACATAAATAGAGTAGTATGAGTACAAACCACACGTACTGGTAGGCATCATCGGTCAACCCAATACCCACCGCATAATATAAGGAAATCAACTAGCAGGAAACATGCAATAAGACCGTACGCCCTTCAACCCTTATCCTTCTGCCCTTACCATTTCCGAACACCTTAAATCACACTAGTATACTTGGCTCTAATCCCTTACTCGCTCCTCTCCTGATCATGACTTAACCATTCTATCTCATAGAGGAGACCCCAAATAAAACCACTACCAATTTGGTCAACCCCTCACGGCATACCCTTATTTGTTCCACATCACCACTCAACCCTTGACCCTATAGTACATTCTATCAAGGCTCGCTAACCGTTGCAATACGAATCCCCTTCCATGGTAAGACCTAGCTACCTAACATTTACGACACAAACACCTCCTCACTGCTCCACTTTTAAGAAAATAGACATCCTCTCTAAAGTAATACATAGTAATACATAGTAACACTTGGAACCTCAGTCCCCACTTACCCTACCACATCCCGATTGGGCCTGACCATTCACAGTTCATTTAATAACGAGATATATAAAAAGTAAACACGACATGGTAAAACACACATATACAAAATGCATAATTCAATTATTATCTAGGAGCACCATACTAATTCCCAACATCCATGACAGGTAGATATGAACATAGTAGTCACCAATGGTTCTCTCATGGAACCCACACCCAAACTGTTAGGTGTCGAAAGGTGAAACCCGATCCAATATATGTGTCAAAACGTGACATCCGGTCCAATGTATGTGTCGGAACGTGACATCCCATCCAATCAACACAATCACAATCACAATCACAATCACATCCATAATGAACAATACTCAAATCATACAATCAGTAACATGTTCATGACATGTAATTATTCATAATTAGTCGTTCCTTTGAGTTCGGTTCACGTTTCTCTATTCTCATTCAGGTACACATAACATGGGACCAATAACAAGCATGCACAACACAAAACTAGAAGTCGAAACATCCTCTAGACCTATCCCACATGACAAGGCTTCTGTCTATGGTGTCTATCTTACTCAACAACTGATAGTATATATCTATAATCAGCCCTTTTTCCGTACCCGTAGGCCTACGCATGAATTTTATCATCAATTAACAATATACTACATAGTGAACACGGATTTAAGGCTACTCAATTAAATAATCCTAGCCTACCTGGGCGCCAAGCAGTTGCAGAGGGATTTTAGCTCCAATCCTGGTTTTTGGACCTCGAGATGGTGGATTTAACCGAGAATCTGCAAGCTATCATCATCCTTGTGCTAGAAATCTCTTCCTCCTTCTTTCCCAAGCCTAGAGCAGCCTTATGAGGGTTTCTGGGGTGATCCTTGCCTCTTTTTGGTGTTTTGGGAAAAAAGTTAAAATAAGGCTTCGCGTCATTTAAGTTCTGCCCTGACCATCCCGCTTTGGCGCTCCCTGTCCCGTTGGAGCGCAGCCTCCCTAGCGGCATTTGTCCCACTCTAGCAGGATGATGGGCCCAGTTCTCCCGACGTTTTTTCCTAAATAACGACGGTTTGGGTCGTTACGATATATATATATATATATATATATATATATATATATACACACACACACACGCACACACATATATACATATATAATTTAAATAAAATAGTGGTTAAATATTATATTAACAAAATATTAGAAATAAAACATCATTTATTATAAATGTTAGTCTATGTGAATTATAAATAAATATTTTATGTTTGATGAAAATAAAATGGAACTACATGGATTACATAAATACATTATAATATTAAAAATAATAGTTAGAAAAAATAGTTTTTATTTTGAAAAAAAAATCAACATAAATTGATCTTAAATAAATAAATGAAACATCACACAATAATCGCAACTATAACATAATCAATCTAATAAACTCTAGATCATTCCTCAATTCAAGCACTTTATGGGTAATTGTTGACAACTTAGGCATATAAATATGCCTAAGATCACCACCCCACACTTAGACTTTTGTTTGTCCTCAAACAATCTCTAGACTATCAACTCTTTTTCACAACCCTTGGACGTATCAACCCACCTTAAAATCACCCAAACATTTTTAATCATGATCTTGTAGTTCACATTGGATGCAACAATTCACAACATTTATACCAAGTACAACACATGCTCAAAGAATGACTCTTTTGTTATTTTTCCGGGCTAATGCAAACTCATACCACACATCAATTAGATAATCCTACACATGTCATGAATGCCCTCACTTGTTTATGTTTAGTAAAGCCTTTCACTCAAACAATTTCAAACTCAACAAGGCCTATTTTTTTCAAACAATCAACTCACTCTCACAAAAGAAATTCTTACTTTCCTCAACATACCATAAGCTTGCCCATAGTGCATTCTTACTTTCGCATTATACTTTTCAAGGAATCAAAAGGACTTTCATTTGGTTGTAATGTCGTCTTAAGGTAAAGGATGGAATATTTGGGAATCATTTTAGTGACTACAAAACCTCCCTAATGCACACGTTATTATTTTGCCAACAATCTCCTTCATAGCTTTTCCTTCCTCCTAGTATACACTTCATGACCATATACCCCCTTTTGCTCCATATTTGCCCTTTATTTCTTTTACATCATTTTTTTTTCATGCCTTTGCACTAGCCATCCAAACTCTAGATTTTAACATCCGAGTAAGGTACACATTATCCTTGATAGGATCAGGGCCGATGTTTCGAGCATAGTTCTAAATTAGCCACCCTCAATTTCAGTCGAGGTGCACATTGTCACTAAGGACCAGAGCCAAAATAGAATTTTCTTTTCCACACAATGTAGCATTTCACCCTTAGTTATATCAACCAACAATTTTCAACCCTTATTCTTCAACATAGTGTATTAAGGATTTTCATAGGATCAAAAGGCTTGGTATCAACAAACGGGTTTCGGCTTATCATGTGGTTTATCAATAAACAAGGCTAAAGGCTCAATGGGGCTTCACTAGGGATAATTTCAATGGTAGGCATACAAGTAGAGCTAAGAATTGGCTATTTCAAAGAAGAGCCTCAATCACATTCCCTAAGTCATACAAGCTACTAATTCAACACACACAAGGCAAGTTATAGAAATCAAGTTCAGCAAGAACCAATCAATTTCCACAACATATGGCATCATGACACATATAAGGATATATCAACTAAGATGCTCATACAATTTACATTACGGTATTACTACACAATTAAGCCCATTTTCATATTATTTTGAGTCAAAACTTAAGAACACATGCTATTTACAAGGTCAACAATCTATTGCATTTTTCCAAATATAACTACCCATGACGTTTGGCTAACTTATTCGGACTTAGCTTCAAAATACCAAGGTTGGTTTCTCAATCCTACTCTTCTATGTGACTAATTTTCCCTTAAGACGGTCATCATCCATCCATCATTGGGAACTGTCATTCCTAAGACGACTCTAAGACTCAATAAAGCAATAAATTAATCTTATTCGGTTCAAAGGGACAATCCTCAGTAAAAGTACCGAAAACAAACTCTGAGGAATCCAAAAGAAAAAAATTAACTAGAAACCAACACTAGACTCGATAAAGCAATAAGCAGCTATATACAACAGAGAATATTACCCCACCCCACACTTGAAAATAAGCATTGTCCTCGGTGCACATTTAAAACAAAGTATAAGGTTAGGAATACTCCCTAGGGCCTCTAGGCCTTGTCGTCGCCACCGTCGAACACCATTAAGCCTCGTCATCATCTAAAGGCTCCGAAAAGGTCGGACCAGTCTTACACAAAAATATTGCACTCTCAGACAAAGGATAGCATTATGCCATTGTTTCCATCTCAGCATCAGTAACAGAACATCCACCGATCCTCAATTGCAACTCAGCTATCCCAAACATCCTAGCCATGACATTATCGTCACGGGGTTGCCTCTCCTAGGAAGATAGAGCCGGTCCATGGGATGTGTCAAGGGCCTTAGTCCTCGTCACATCAACTAGCTTACCCGTCAGATCTAGGTGAAAAGCAATGGTTAGATCACAAGCCTCCTCCTCTATTCCCTAGGCCCTTAGATAACAGGTAATCAACCCCCCATAGCAAAACCACCACCGCATATTGTTCCTGAATTTCATCATGTGCTGCCTCAGGATCGGCCCAACATTCATGAGGATTCCCTTCATCAGCATGTACATTAGCACTACTATATCCCTCATTACCTCAGACAAATGCTTCGCAGGAAGCAACACACTACAAACAATCTTCAACCATACCCTAGCAAACAAATTGAAATTCACAAAATTGAGGGTGTTATGTCTTCCAGTGTCCTTGCTACACCCCCATATAACCGTGGACTCAACCTCACACAATGTATGCCTAATATCTCTGTACAGTAAGGTCTCTTTTAGTCTATTAAACTCATCGGTGTCACAGTTGGGGATGCCCAATAAGTCATTCAAAACCCGGGCCGAAAATCTCACATCATTGCCTTTAATATGCACATGTTTAATTTGGGTTTTCGTGAGCCAATTAGCATAAAACTCACGTACCAACGTCAAATTACAATCATCCGAATGATCAAGAATAAATTTCAGCCCCAACTTCACAATAGTCCTATACATAGCCGGAATTTGAGTTTGCAACCTTACCTCGTCGACATACTCATCTCCCATGTATTTAGGCTCCCGCTGGCAGTCAAACCACAACAGCCCATACGCTTTCACCACCTTTTTCCTAAACTTTTGGGTTGGTTCCCTATTACCGGACCCGAAGGCTTTGCCCTTCGTACTCCGCTTAGACCCGGCTACATTCTTTGCCTTTGGAGCCATCGCACCCTGTTAAGAAGAGAGAACTAAAGAAAGAAAAAAAGTTAGAAAAATTAGGGGGGATTGGGTTGGGCAGTGGAGAGAGGGAAGAAGAGAGAAAAAGAAAAAAACTTTGTGGAATGATGGCTTAGAAGTGAAAGAGAAGTGTGGAAGTGGAGGATTTATAGTTGGTGGTGGGGAAGAAGAAAGGTTGGGGGAGTGTAAGGTAGGAAATTTTAGTGTTAATGGAGGAAGGAGAAGAGTTGAGGGAAGAAGAAGAGTAGAAGATGGAGAGAAATTTGGACGAGTTGAGAGAAATTGGGAAGGGGGTCGGGTAGGTAATGGAGAATGAGAGAAAAAGAAAAGATTTAGGGATTTAAGGAGGTGAACGGGTTAAATTCGGGTCAAAACCCGGAGAAAAAAAAAACTGGGCGATGGGGGAGCGGTGCTCCTGCACAGCGCCTGAAACTCGGCGCAGAACTTCAGGCCTTGGCGCGTCGCGTCGTGTAGTACGCCAGCCTGCAAGTGCAGGTGCGATGGAGGCGCGACATGCCCATAAGGCGCCCTAAATGGGGCGGCAAAACTTTAAAGCCAGTGCGCCTGGCTACATTTTTTTTTTCACTATTACAAGCTAAGTTACAAATAATGAAAAATCCTATCTAGCTAAAACTAACCTATATTCTAAAAAATTTAACTAAGCTACTAACAAAAATTTCAAGAATTCAAAGACGAACTACATATCTATTACATATTGTTCATGGGTTGCCTCCCATGTAAAGCTTGATTTAACATCGCGGCACGACGCAGCTTGGATCATTCATCATTTAGCTCAAGAGCTTCTCGATCATGATCTGAATTCTCACCGAAATAGTGTTTCACCCTTTGCCCATTGACCAAGAACGTAAGGCTAGTCTTACCTTTAAGTTCAACAATCCCATGTTGTGTCATTCTGACCACTTCAAAAGGACCACTCCACTTCGACCTTAGTTTTCCGGGGAATAACCTTAGTCTAGAGTTAAAGAGTAGTACCTTATCTCCCGGATTGAAGGTACGAGCTACTATGTGCTTGTCATGCCACCTCTTTGTCTTTTCTTTGTATAGCTTAGCATTCTCATAAGCGTGAAGCCTAAACTCCTCAAGTTCATGCAGCTGATTCACTCTCTTTTTAATGGCTAGCTTGGGGTCTAAGTTCAGCCTTTTAATTGCCCAATATGCTTGATATTCTAATTCCGCCGAAAGGTGACATGTTTTCCCAAATACTATGTGATAGGGAGAAGTCCCTATTGGTGTCTTATACGCAGTCCTATATGCCCACAAAGCATCATCTAGTTTCTCAGACCAATCTTTCCTTTGTACATTCACTGTTTTCTGCAGAATTTGCTTCACCTCTCTATTTGAAACCTCCACTTGGCCACTCGTTTGAGGATGGTAAGCTATAGCAACATTATGACGAATACCATACTTAGCAAGAAATTTTTTAACAAGATGGTTAATGAAATGCTTACCTCCATCACTTATAATTGCCCTTGGAGTGCCAAAGCGAGTGAAGATGTACTTCTTTATGAACTTTATCACCACTCTTGAATCATTGGAAGGAAGAGCGACCGCCTCAACCCATTTACTAGCATAATCCACAGCCACAAGAATATATTGGTTTCCACTAGATGGTGGGAATGGACCCATGAAGTCAATACCCCACACATCAAAGATTTCCACCTCCAAAATGTTAATTAGCGGCATCTCATGTCTTCTTGAAATTGTACCCAACCTTTGGCATTTATCACAACCCTTCATAAAAGCAATAGAATCTTTAAATAACGAGGGCTAAAAGAAACCATATTGTAGTACCTTATGAGCAGTGTGCTCTCCTCCATGGTGACCTCCATGTGGCTAGCATGACAACTTTCAGGCATTTTGGGAACCTCATACTCTGGAATGCATCTTCTCACTACCCGGTCCACACCTTGTTTGAACAAGAACGGTTCATCCCAGATATAGAACTTAGCATCATGATTAAGCTTTTTCTTTTGTTGGGTGGTGTCACCCGGAGGATACTCTCCACTTACTATCAAATTCACAATGTCTGCATACCATGGCACTTGAGAGCTATCTAATGCCATCAATTGTTCATCTGGAAACTCTTCCCGAAGTTGCTCACCTTCATTCACATAGGAAAAATCCTCCAACCTAGATAAGTGATCTGCTATTTGATTTTCAGTACCTTTCCTATGTTTGATCTCAAGGTCAAATTCTTGGAGAAGCAATATCCATCGAATCAGCCTTGGTTTAGCATCCTTCTTGTTGAATAGGTACCTAATAGCTTCATTGTCAATAAAAACAATCACTTTAGTACCTACCAAATACGATCTGAACTTGTCGAAGGCGAACACTAGAGCCAGTATCTCCTTCTCAGTCACTGTGTAATTTGCTTGTGTAGAGTCAAGGGTGTTTCTTGCATAATAGATCGAGTGGAACACTTTATTATATACGATCTGAACTTGTCGAAGGCGAACACTAGAGCCAGTATCTCCTTCTCAGTCACTGTGTAATTTGCTTGTGTAGAGTCAAGGGTGTTTCTTGCATAATAGATCGAGTGGAACACTTTATTATATCTTTGTCCCAACACTGCACCCACTGCTACGTCGCTTGCATCACACATGAGTTCAAATGGTAGACCCCAATCAGGAGCAATTAAGATGGGAGCCTCAATTAAGTTCCTCTTCAACATCTCAAAAGCTTTCAAGCACATCTCATCAAAGTCAAACTTCACCTCCTTCTCCAAAAGACTGCACATAGGTCTGGCAATCTTGGAAAAATCCTTGATGAATCACCTATAAAAACATGCATGACCAAGAAAACTACGCACACCTTTTAAAGAAATGGGAGGAGGAAATTTCCCAATAACTTCTATCTTAGCCTTATCAACCTCCAAACTAAATTTAGACACCTTGTATCCCAACACTATCCCCTCTCTTACCAAAAGGTGACACTTTTCCCAGTTTAGAACAAAGTTAGTGTCTTCACGTCTAGCAAGTACTTTATCAAGATTTCGGAGACATACCTCAAAAGACTTCCCAAAGACGGAAAAATCATCCATGAACACCTCAACAAAGTCTTCCACCATATCATGAAAAATGGCCATCATACACCTTTGAAAAGTCGCCGGTGCATTGCAAAGTCCGAATGGTATGCGCTTGAAAGAATATGTGCCATAAGTACAAGTGAACATGGTATTTTCCTGATCCTTGGGTGCAATCAAGATCTGGTTGTAATCGGAATATCCATCTAAGAAACAATAGTACTCTTGCCCTGCTAGTCGGTCAAGCATTTGATCAATGAGGGGAACAGGGTAGTGATCTTTCCGGGTAGCATCATTTAGTTTCCGGTAATCCATGCAAATTCTCCACCCGATCACTGTTCTAGTAGTTATCAGCTCATTCTTTTCGTTCCTTACCACTGTCATACCTCCCTTCTTAGGAACACATTGTACCGGACTTACCCAGTTACTATCACAGATTGGGTACAAAATTCCAGTATTTAGCCACTTTATGACTTCCTTTTTTACCACTTCTTTCATCACAGGATTCAGTCGACGTTTATGTTGTGCTTTGGGTTTGTGATCCTCTTCCATGTAAATTTTGTGCATGCATAACGCCAGACTAATCCCATGAATATCAGCCATCTACCATCCAATTTCTTTCCTCCTTCGCTTTAAGAGCCGCAATGCTGCATCAACCTGTAAATTAGACAATTCTGCAGAAAGTATAACAGGCAGAGTTTCATTAGTACCCAAATAAGCATACCTTAGGTGAGTCGGCAGAGTTTTTGGTTCCAACTTAGGGGCATCTTCTATTGATGGCTTTGGTAGGGGGCCCAACTCGCAATCTAGTGACTCCACTTGAGTCATACGAGTGTCTACTAGTGCTAGATTTAAGCATGATTCAATCTCTTGAGCTTCAGTATCTCCCTCTATCTCATGACCCACTAACGCTCTTTCTAAAGGATCTTCGGGCACAACTACTTGTGATTCTACTATGCAATCAACCACTGTAATAGCAGACAAATCTTCATAAATATAAGGTAATTTTAAAGTGCGGTAAACATCAAATACCTCAACCTTATCATGTGCCCTCATAGTTAGTTGACCAGTTGCTACATCAATCAACACCCTACCCGTGGCCAAGAAAGGTCGTCCCAAAATGAATGGAACTTCAGAATCAGGTTCAAAATCTAAGACCACAAAATCTACCAGAAAAATCAATGAACCTACTTGAACTAACACATCTTCTACTACCCCTCAGGCCTAGCAATGGATCTATCAGCGAGTTGGAGAATAACAGTGGTTCTTTTTGGGCTACCCAACCCAAGCTTTAGATACAAAGATAGGGGCATCAAATTTATACTTACCCCCAAATCACACAATCCCCAGGCATGAACACTTTGTCCGATTGTAATCTGCACAGTAAAACTACCCGGATCTTTTAACTTTTTAGGTAGTCTATTTTGGATCCTAGAGTTGCACTCCTCAGTAAGTGCTACAGTTTCATACTCTGTGAGCCTCTTCTTGTTAGCAACAATGTCCTTCACGTATTTAGCATACTTCGGGATACCCTGCAAAATGTCAACCAAAGGTAGATTAATGTGAACCTGTTTAAGAAGAGAGAGAAACTTACTGAAGCATTCATCTTCGTTCTTCTTTTCAGCCTTTGTGGAAATAGAGGTGGTAACTTCTTTTGAGGAACAGGTACCTCACCATTGGAGCTTTTTACTACCTCTTCCACCTTCTTTTCTTTGTTACTTACATCAGTATCTCTCTTCTTTGGAGCTAGTTCCTATAATTGTAACACACTTCTAGTACTTACCGCATGCAATTGCTTTGGGTTGGGATCAGTATCACCGGGCAGCCCACCTTAGGGACGCAAGTTTAAAGAATTAGCCATTTGCACAACTTGTTTCTCTAAACTCATTTGGGACATCGAGATGTTTCTAATGTTTTCATCCTGCTTATCTATTCTAGCATTTAATTTGGTCCCTATTTCAGTCATGAGCTTTTGGAGTAGCTCTTCATTAGTCAGTCCCCCTTTTGGTGCACTAGGATTTGGGCCTTGGTTAGGATTGAAGTATTGTTGCCCAACCCCTTAAGAACGGTATTGGTTAACCCCTTGCGCCTGATTTTGGTTTTGGTTACCACCCCATGAGAAGTTAGGATGGTTCTTCCAACTGGGGTTGTAAGTGTTACCATAATTTTGTTCCACTCCACCCCTTTGCACATTACCCACATAGTTTACGGAATCCGGGTTTGCCTCACATTGCTCGATTTCATGAGTTCCACTACCACATACCTCACACCAATTTGTTGCCTGTTGTACCACATTTAACGGTGCCTGATTTAGAGCCATTTGTTTAAAATGTAAGGTCATGTTATGTTGCATTTCATCTAATTTGGCATTTATGGCAGTAGCTTAGTCTACATGTAAGATCCCTACAGCCTTCTGGGTTGGGGTTCTAGAAATTTCCCCCTCATACCATGGTTCCCTTCAGAAAGTTTATCGAGTAAGGTGAAGAACTCTTCACTTGTTATGGATAGGGCATGTCAACCTGCTGCACTATTAAGAAGAGCACGAGCATTATAGTCTAAACCCTCAAAGAAAGTGTGAGCAAGTACCTCATTGGTTTGCATAAGGTGTGGGCAAGCATTCAACATTTGTTTGAAACGCGCCTATGCTTGGTATATGTCTTCCCCTTGCTTTTGAACAAAGTTTATTATCTCACCCCTCAGCTTAGCGGTTTTCTTGGATGGGAAAAATTGACTCAGGAACTTCTTTGCTAGATCATCCCAAGTAGTGATGGAGTTTGGTGGCTCAGAGTCTAACTAGTGCTTGGCAGCTCCTAACAATGAGTATGTGAACAAAGTCAACCTTACATAGTCTAATGATACTCCAATTGGGATGTATGTATTGGTAATGTCTATGAAAGTCCTAAGATGGATTTGAGGATCCTCATGAGGGAGACCAGTGAATTGCCCATTAGAATGGAGGATCTGTACCATGCTCTGCTTTAGTTCAAATATACCCCCCGGTGGAGGTTTCCTAATATTAGATGCCAAATTGGCTGTGAGTGGGACTACCATATCACGGACTGGTCTTACGGGTACGACAGGCGATACTCCTTGGTTATTCAAATTTCCTTGGTTATTCGTGTTCCTTTGGTTATTCTCGTTTTTCAGGTTATTCAAGTTGTCTTGGTTATCATCATCAATGTTTCCCGGAAGACCTAACCCCAATTCTCCATGTCGTCCTTGATTCGCCATTTTCCTGCAGCAGCGCCAAAAACTTATTGCTCCCCAATATACATGCAAGTGTACGTGGTCGCGCAAGTAGTATAGATTCTTTAAGGAACGAGTTATCGTTCCCAAGGGACTTATAATCAACTTATTTCACTTAATTCCACAACTAAAAATAAAAAAAGTAACCTTTTCAAGAGTTGATAATTTATTGTTTATCTACTAATAATTATGCACTAAATGAGAGTAACTAATTGTGAACAACTTTGATATAATGTTTCAAGCAAGTTAAAAGAACAACTTTGGGTTGGTAATGTATTTGATTGTACTATTTTTTATAGTCTAATTTTCTCGTTTTGTATTTTTTTTCCCAATAAATATACTGGGACACTTCTGAAAATATACTGACTACTTAGTCTTTTTCAATGCCTAAAAAGGCATAATTAAAAGTTGTTGATGTGAGGACTTACCTGGACCCACACGTCCCACCACATTTAATATTTAGTAATACTATAATGTTAAAATAAATAAAGTAATATTGTAGTTATTTTGGGCTTTTTTGTCGTGTTTGAAGAAAAATTATTAGAATTTCATGTAGAATAAATAAGCTAATACTAAAATTTAAAATATTTCACATTTCATTACTGAGACTAAAATTTTACTAATAATACGCTTTCAATATTGTTCATTACTAAATATTTAAAAATAATATAAAAATTTGACCAACTCTCGAAATCTATCAATTGTCACATATTTTGGGATAAAAAGAATAAGAAACTGTGATTGGAGAGATAAAAAATAAGAAAATTTAATACCATAATTATCATCCCCAAAAATTAGGCACACAATCCAAAAAAGAGGAGAGAAGCAAATCGAAATTAAATAATTAAATTAAATTCAAAAATTAATTTTTCTGCTATGTTTGTAATTTAAAACTACGTTTGTAATTAAAAAGAAGTATGTGCACATATTGTTAATTAAAGTCTTAAGTATTATATTATTAAAATTTTCACATTTTTAAACCACTTAAAATTTATCATCACATACAATCCTAATACGGTCAGATTTCGAACTAATATTCAAGAACAAAACACATAATTCCGTTTGTAACACAAAAAAAATATACCAATCAAATTTGGTGTATTTATATTATTTATACTATATCAAACACACAAAAACCAACGGCCTAGGAAGTAGGTATTCGTCAACATGTCTGCTTCCTAGACAAGGGCAATTTAGTAGTTTATTGTATAACTCTACTTTTTAGTGTCTCTTTATTGTTTGTACAATCTGCAAGTTGTGCACTTCATAATTTTTTTCCTTTAATTCCCATTGGGTCTTTGTGTTGGTAATGTATCGTACTATTTTTTAAAGTCTAATTCTCTCCTTTTGTATTTTTTTACAATAAATATACTAGTGCACTTCAGAAAATATACTTACTACTGAGCCATTTTCAATGCCTAAATAGGCATAAAAGTTGTGATGTGAGGACTTACCTGGACCCCACACGTCCTATCACATGTAATATTTAGTAATACTATAATGTTGAAAAAACAAGTAATATTGTAGTTATTTTGGGCTTTTTTTGTCGTGCTTGAAGAAAAATTATTAGTATTTCACGTAGAATAATTAAGCTAATAATAAGTTTTAAAATATTTCACATTTCATTACTGAGACTAAAATTATACTAACAATACACTTTCAATATTGTTCATTACTAAATATTTAAAAATAATATAAAGAATTTGACTGACACTCGAATTCTATCAATGTCACATAAATTGGGATAAAAAGAATAACATATCTTATTTAAAAATTACGCAAAAAGTACTATAAATAAAAATAATTAATAACTTAATATGTTTATCATATAAAAGATTTAATCGACTCTCCAAATAATATTTATGCCACATATATTGGGATAAAGAAAGTAGCATATATTATTTGAAAATAACGTAAAAAGTATTATAAGTAACAATAATTAATAACTTAAATTTACTAATATATAGAAACGTCTAGGAAGCAGGTGTCTGTCAACATGTATGTTTCCTAGACAAGGGCAAATTAGTAGTTTACTGTATAACTTTGCCTTTTTGTATGTCTTTATTGTTTGTACAATCTGATTTAAAAGTTGTGCACTTCATGATTTTTTTCCTTTAATACCCATTGTGTCTTTGTGTTGGTAATGTATATGATTGCACTATTTTTTTTCAACTCTAATTTGCCCCTTCTTTTGCATTTGTTTACAATAAATTACTAATGCACTTAGGTAGAACTTTTTTCAATGCCTAAAAAGGCATAAAAGTTGTTGATGTGAAGTCTTACCCAGACTACACATATCCCATCACAAGTAATGTTTAGTGATATTGTAATGTTGGAGAAAAATATTGTAGTTATTTTTGCTTTTTTGGTTGTATTTGAAGAAAATTATTAGTATTTCATGTAGAATAAAATAAACTAATACTAAAATTTAAGATATTTCATATTTCATTACTGAGACTAAAATTTTACTAATAATATGCTTTCAATATTGTTCATTACTAAATATTTTAAAACAATAAAAATAATTGACCGATCTCAAAATTTTATCAATGTCCCATCAATTGGCATAAAAAGAATAACATATCTTATTTAAAAATTATGTAAAAATTGATATAAATTATAATAATTAAGAACTTAAAATATTTAAAAATCATGTAAAAGATTTAATCGACTCTCCAAATTCTAGTTATGCCACGTAAATCGGGATAACGAAAGTAACATATATTATTTGAAAATGAAATTATTATAAGTCACAATAATTAATAACTTATATTTATTAATATATAGAAGAGTCTAGGAAGCAGGTGTTCTTCAACAGTCTGCTTCCTAACTAGGGACAATTTAGTTGTTTACGGTATAACTCTTCTTTTAGTTTGTCTTTATTATTTGCACAATCTGCTTTAAAAGTTGTGTGCTTCATAACCCAAAAATTCATTCATTTCTCATGAGATCTTTCTACGGTTTGTTGAATTTTCTACGGTCCGTAAACCCCATCCATAGAACACAACTTAAACCCCAAAATTTCACTAAGTATGGATCACTTCTATGAGGCCACCTTACGACCCGTAAAAGCAACTATGATCCATCAAAACCCTCCGTGGACCTGAGGTCCTAAATAAAATCTCTTAATCAACCCTACAAATCAGTCCTACGACACGTCAAACTTCCTATAGCTTGTTCTGGCTACCCGTAGGTTAAACTTTAGAAACTTAATTTTTCAAAACTCAACTTTGGGTTCTACGATTTCATTCCTACGGCTCGCAGAACTTCTTTCGGTTCGTTGGTATGTCTCTAAACCACTACCTCAAAGAAATTTCTGCACTTTTCTTTCCTTTCCAACTTTCTAACTTCTAAGGTATTACATTTCATGTAGAATAAATTGGGATAAAAAGAATAACATATCTTGTTTAAAAATTATGCAAAATTACCATAAATCATAATAATTAATAACTTAAAATATTTTTAAATCATATAAAATATAATCAACTCTCCAAAATATATTTATGCCACATTAATTGGGACAAAGAAAGTAACATAGTGTCACGATCCAAACTATACCCAAGACGTGACATGGTGCATAGGATCAGAGAGGTCCCACACAAGCCACTTTACATACATAATGCATAAGAAATTACAACTAAAGAGAGAATAGGTAAAAAAAAAACGTCTCATATCATAGCAAAAGTCTGAACATAAGTGTAGAACTATGTCTTGACAAGCCTTTCTAAATTAGTATAAGAGTGATTGAGACGTAACTCATATACCACGTATAAGTCTGAAAAAAAGCATGAAAGAAACATATCATAGGTAGGGCTGGCAAGGGGACGGGGACGGGGATTGGGGGACGGGACGAAGGGGGACTGGACGGGACGGGGGACGGTGCTGGGGGGATTTGGCCGGGACCGGGATTGGGGGGACAAAAATAAGTCTCGTCCCGTCCCACTATATATACGGGATGGGACGGGTTTTGGGGGGACGGGACGGGACGG